>NC_030828.1:4977048-5287048 GCF_001704415.2 Capra hircus
GCACAGAGTTCAAGTTATAAATCACCCAATAAGTTGTGATAAAGCCAAACCCTGGCAAGTCATCTCCCTCTAGGTAGTGAAGACTTTATGAAGGTGAGATTTGTATCCAGTCATAAAGAAGATGGGAGCCTCTCTGAAAAAGTGAAGTCCCAAATTGAGTACCATCTCTAATCACAACTGGATCTGCCTCTGAGATGCTGGTGTTGAAGGGGCCTTTCATCTGAGGGCTCCACCGTTTAGGAGGGATTTCACACTGGGCTCTGTTGGGAAGGAGATATACTGTTGGGAAGAGAATAACACAGAAGCCTTTCAGTTCCACAGTCCTGGTCTCCATTTCAAGTACACACTGAAATTTTCAACTAAACTCCCACATGCTGGATCTTCATGAACTAATTTGAAAAGGTAAACTTCTTATCCTGAACCTTAGTGAAAGAAAGTGAAAATCACTCAGTCGTGTCCGACTCAGCGACCCAATGGATTATACAGTCCATGGAATTCTCCAGGCCAGAATACTGGATGGGTAGCCTTTCCCTTCTCCAGGGGATCTTTTCAACCTCGGGATTGAACCCTGGTCTCCCGCAGTGCAGGCAGATTCTTTACCAGCTGAACCACAAGGGAAGCCCAAGAATACTGGAATGGGTAGCCTTTCCCTTCTCCAGGGAATCTTTTTGGCCCAGGAATCGAACAGGGGTCTCCTGCATTGCAGACGGATTCTTTACCAGCTGAGCTACTAGTGAAGCCAAATCCCGAACCTTAAGAGTCAAATATCTCTTTCAAAGCAGCCATGGATCCTGGGAGGACCCCTCCCTCTCTTCCTCTCCAGTTTTGGTCTCCTGATGTCAGTGAAGCGTTTCCTGGCCTAGAGGCCTTGGCCTTGGGCCTAGAAAGCATCAGTGTGGACAGCTCAGACTCGAGGCTGATGGCCCAGATAATTGGACAATCTGCGCCCAAATGTCAATTTCCAAAACCAAAGACATTTCTGTGCTGTTTGGCCTATCATTTCAGCCAGACAGAAAAGCTTTGACATTTCTCCCCCACCCCCTCTTTTAAACAATGTAGAACACTATTCCACATCTAATTATACCCAAGAAATGGGACAGCTATAATTTTAGGAATCCAATTCCCACAACAATTCTGTAAAACGTACAGACTCTATTCATCGATAAATGACATATAATTAAGCATTCTAAAATGATTTTTTTCTTTGTTCCTAACTTTAAAAATTTCTAGCTCATTGGTAACTACTTCATATTACATAATGATTTTCAGATATATATACATACACTTATAAACCTGATATATAAAACTTTAAACATATATATCTAATCCTTTATATATAATAAAATTAACTTTGTGAACAACTCTGAGTTTTTATATATGCAGAGATTCTTATAACCACAGTCACAGACAGAAAGCAGAGCAATTTCCACACCCCTAAGAAACCTCTTATGCTGCCTCTTTGCAGTCAAATCTTTATTCTGCTTTTAGTTCGCGGCAGCCCTGATCTGTTCTCCATCACTGCAGTTTTGCTTTTTCCAAAATGTCATATGAACAGAATCACAGGGTAGGTACTTTCTGAGAATGACTTCTTTCACTAACCATGATGCCCAAGAGGTTCATCCAAGGTGTCATGTGCATCTATAGTTTATCATAACAAACTGCCTGACTATTTTACAGAGTGACTGTACCATCTTCATTCCCACTAACAATATATGTTAGAAGTTGCTTTCTATTCCTGTCAGTATCTGGTATTATTGTTCATGCTTTTGGTCTTTCATTTATTTATCTTTTTGCCATCCTAATAGATGTGTTGTGGCATTTCCCTAATAGTTAATGATATTGAGCATCTGTTCATGTGTTTATTTGTGGTCTAGCTCCTTTGGTAAAGTGTTTTGCTCATTTTATTATTATTATTTTTCTTAGTGTTGAGACTTTTTTTAGATTCTAGATACAAGGTCTTTGATATGTGATTTGCAAATATCTTCTCCCAGTCTGTGGCTTGTGCTTTTATTCTTTTAACAATATCCTTTACAGGGCAAGGGTTTTATTTATTATTATTATTATTATTATTGATTTATTTATTTTAGTTGGAGGCTAATTACTTTACAATATTGTAGTGGTTTTTGCCATACATTGATATGACTCAGCCATGGGTGTACATGTGTTCCCCATCATGAACGCCCCTTCCACCTCCCTCCCCATCCCATCCCTCAGGGTCATCCCAGTGCACCAGCACTGAGCACCCTGTCTCATGCATCGAACCTGTCAATTTATCAATTTTTTAATAGAAAAACATTTCTTTTTGGTGTGATGTCTAAGAACTCTTTGACTAATCTAGGTCAAGAAGATTTTTCTCCTAAGAGTTTCACAGTTTTATGTTTTACATTTAGGTCTATGTATTTAAGTCTATTTAAGTTAATTTTTAATATGGTGTGAGGTGTATATAGATTGAGGTTCTTTTTTTTTTTTTTTTCCCACATGGTGTTCCATTGTTCAGAACTATTTATTGAACCTGTTCTTTCTTGACTGAGCTGCCTTTGAAACTTTGTCAAAATTCAGTGGGCCATATCTGTTTGGCCTATTTCTGGATTTTCTTTGTGTTTCATTGAAGGGTATCTCTATACTTTTACCTTTTTTTGAACTGTGGTGTTGAAGACGACTCTTGAGAGTCCCTTGGACTGCAAGGAGATCCAATCAGCCAATCCTAAAGGAAATTAGTCCTGAATATTCATTGGAAAGACTGATACTGATGCTCCAATACTTCGGCCACCTGATGCAAAGAACTGACTCATTTGAAAATACCCTGATGCCGAGAAAGATTGAAGGCAAAAGGAGAAGGGGATGACAGAGGATAAGACAGCTGGACGATGGACATGAGTTGAGCAAGCTCTAGGAGTTGGTGATGGACAGGGAAGCCTGGCGTGCTGCAGGCCGTGGGGTCACAAAGAGTCAGACAGGACTGAGCAACTGAACTGATACTTTTACCACACTATTACATTGTATTTATTACCAGAGTTTTATCACTTATTTTAAAATCAAGTAACATGAGTCCTCTAACTTTGCTCTTTTTTTTTTTTTCAAAACTGTTTTGGATATTCTAGTTCTTTAATTTTTAGCATACATACTTTAGATTCAATTTGTCTATATATAGAAAGAGTCTTGTTAAGACTGAATCTATATATCAATTTAGGCAGATTGACATTTTAAGTAAGCCTTCCAATCTGTGAACACTGTATGTCATTCTATTTGTTTAGGTCTTTGATCTTTTTCACTGGCATTTTATATTTTTCAGCAAACATATCCTCACACAGTTTGTTATATTTATATGTGAGAATTTCATCAATGTTATTGTAAATGTTACTATTTTAAAAAATCAGTTTTCAATTGTCTATTACGATTATACAGAAACACGACTGATTTTGTATATTGCTCTTGTGTGCTATAACCTTGATAAACTCAATTATTAATTCCAAGATGTTTTTAAAAATGAGATTGAAATTTTCTATGTAAAATAACAATGTCTGAATAAAGATAGTTTTGTCTCCTTTCAAATGTGAATGTCCTTTATTTTTTTTTCTTGCCTTTTTACATTTCCAAGAGTTCCTGCATGTATTGAATAACAGCAGTAAAAGTAGACATCGTTGTCTAGTTCCCATCTTCTTATGGGAAGTTCCCATCTTCCCATAATTCTTACTACTAAGAATTATGTTAGTTAGTTAGTATGCTTTATACTCTTTATCAGATTCCCTTGTGGCTCAGCTGGTAAAGAAACTGCCTGCAATGCAGGAGACCTAGGTTGGATCTCTGGGTTGGGAAGATTCCCTGGAGAAGGGAAAGGTTACCCACTCCAGTATTCTGGCCTCAAGAATTGCATGGGCTGTATAGTCCATGGGGTCGCAAAGAGTCGGACAGGACTGAGCGACTTTCCCTTTCACTGTATCAGACTGAGGAGGTACACTCCTGTTCTCAGTTTGTCTGTTACGCTTTGATCCTTTTTCCTACGTGTATTGATATAATCATGTGATTTTTCTTGTTAGTTCTTATAATGACTAGTTTTACACCATCAACTTGAGGCTTTTGGGGATGAGATTAACATTTATATCAGTGAACTTTGGGTAAAGCAGATTGCCCTTTATAATGTGAGTGGCCCTCTCCAATACGTTAAAGGAATCAACAGAACAAAAAGACCAGCCACCCTAAGTAAGAGAAAATTCTCCATTAGCCAGCCTTTGGATTTTATCTGTACCACCGGCTCTTCTGGGCCACAAGCTTGCAGACCCACATTTCAGATTTTGTACATCCCAGACCCCATAGCTGTGTGAGCCAATTTCTTAGAATAAATCTCTTTGTATACATATTTATATTTTATATTTATATATAGAAGTTTACTTCTACTATATAAAATTTCCATAGTTATATTTATAATCATATATATATGGGGCTTCCCCGGTGGCTCAGATGATAAAGAACCTGCCTGCAATACAGGAAACCTGGGTTTGAACCTTGGGTCAGGAAGATCCCCTAGAGAAGGCAATGGCTACCCACTCCAGTATTCTTGCATAGAAAATTCTATGGACAGAGAAGCCTGGTGGGCTATAGTCCATGGGGTTGCAAAGAGTTGGACACAACTGAGCAACTAACACTTTGACTTTATTCATACACACACACACACACACACACACACACACACACACACACACATATATATACAAAATATATTGGCCAAGGAGACCAGTCTTTCCAAATAAATCATTTTTACATATCTACATATAAATATATATAATAAGACATATAAAGAGAATTATTCTAATAAGTTGGCTATTTATTCTAAGAAATAAACATGTATAAACTCTATTAATAATTATATAATTATAATTTTTATATAATATACATTTGACCCTTGAACAATGTGAGGTTAGGGAGGCATGTAACTTTACAGTTAGCCCTTCATATTTGCTGTTCCACATCGATGAATTCAGTCACTGTGAATGGTAATATACAACACTGTAGTATGTAATTACTTTTTAAAATTTGCATATACATGGACCCATGCAGTTGAAACTTGTGTTGTTCTAGAGTCAAGTGTAACATATATATTAGATCTCCCATGGGTTCTGTTTTTCCAGAGAACTCTGACTAAAAGAGATTTTGGTAATGAGAGTAATTCTAGAGGGAAAAAAACCTTAGGAAAAAATTTTCTGAATTGGTTCTGTGGTTTCTGGATTTGGATCTCTAATCTGGACACTAAAGACTGTTTGTAAAGAGAACAGTGATGCCTATGGCATAATCTGGCCAATAGAGATACATAAAATATCACCATTGTTTATTCCTAACTAAACACTTATAAAGAAGCAAGAATCTGAATATCATGTATATGATACTTTCAAACATTTTTGTCAGACTAATAAGTATATGAGACTGACTGGTTGCTCCTATCAATGCTGGGTAAAGTAGGGAAAGAAAAGTATGAGCTCAGTAATCAAATTCCCAGCTCAAGTACTGAATATATACCTGAAAGCTTCTCTGTCTGCCCTGAAAGAGACCCTTTATCTACAATAGCCCCAGGGCTGAGATGGCTGAAAATCAAAGATACAATCTCATCCAGTGAGTGACTGTCTAATAATTCAAATTGAATTTCCAAATTTTCAGGGTATCTACTGTTTGCTCCATTGGGAAGGAATGGTTTCCTGAAGGCTGGAATGGGGATGTGGTTGTGGGGGGGAACTTAATGAACCTGGGAACTTTGACCCCCTAAATTCTAATGAGTCTTCTTTGCCTATAAGAAACAGCCTCTCTACCCCCAGTGAAGCTGCCTTGTTGCCCCTATCTGAGAGGATTAATCCTCCTACATTGGCAGAGGAAACTGTAAGGACCTTCACCTGAGGCAGCTGCCATGCAAGATTTCTGACTCTCCCCAGGACCTCCTACCTACCCATCCACCCTCAACTCTCCAACATACACACACACAACACACGCACACACACACACCCTCTTTGTTCTAGACCTACAATGAGACTCAAGTTTGGAGAAAAGTCTTTCTACTCTCTGCAGATGACTGCTCTGAAACAGCTCTTGGTCTGTTACTAGGTCTTAGTGGGGACTGAATGCTTAGCCATGAACCATAAAGTTGCCATATTACCTGAGCTGCCCACCATAAATTGGGCATTATGTGACACACCAAGCCAGAATGTTGAATGTGACTGTGTGCAGCAACACTCCATCATCAGATGGAAGTAATACGTGTGATTGGGCCAAAGTAGGCTCTGAGGCACAAGTTAATTACATGAAGAAGTAACCCAAATGCCCATTTTCCCTACTCTTGCTATATTAACTCCTCCCTTCCAGTTTGTATCTATGGCTTCCTGAGGACTTCCCTACATGAACCAAGGCCAACTGCTCAATTTGCTAGCAGCAGAGACCAACAGTGAATTCCTAATATGGTGTTGTCAGCTACAAATTGGCACTTGCTATAGATGCTTGCCATCTACCTCTACAAGGATTAAATCATGGGCTGCTGCAGCTGATTTCTTCAGCACCTCCTGAAAAGAGTTCAGGGTGGAGAACTCTGAGGACCTCTGCTTGGGGCGGGGGGTGGTGGGGGTGGGGGTGGGGGTGGGAGGGGGAACCGGCAGAATACCTTTTCAGATAGTTCAGTTCAGTCGCTCCGTCATGTCCTACTCTTTGCGACCCCATGGAGTGCAGCACGCCAGGCTTCCCTGTCCATCACCAACTCCCAGAGCCTACTCAAACTCATGTCCATCAAGTCGGTGATGCCATCCAACCATCTCATCCTCTGTTTACCCCTTCTCCTCTGACCTTCAACCTTTCCCAGCATCAGGGTCTTTTTCAATGAGTCAGTTCTTTGCATCAGTATTGCGGTTTCAACTTCAGCATCAGTCCTTCCAATGAATATTAGGGTCTGATTTCCTTTAGGATTGACTGCTTGGATTTCCTTGCAGTCCAAGGACTCTCAAGAGTCTTCAATACCATAGTTCAAAAGCATCAATTCTTTGGAGCTCTGCTTTCTTTATAGTCCAACTCTCACATCCATACATGACAACTGGAAAAACTATAGCTTTGACCAGACGGACTTTAGTCGGCAAAGTAATGCCTCTGCTATTTAATATGCTGTCCAGGTTTGTCATAGTTTTTCTTCCAAGGAACAAGCATTTTTTAATTTCATGGCTACAGTCACCATTTGCAGTGATTTTGGAGCCCAAAAATATCAAGTCTCTCACTGTTTCCATTATTTCCCCATCTATTTGCCATGAAGTGATGGGACCGGATGCCATGATCTTAGTTTTCTGAATGTTGAGCTTTAAGCAAACTTTTTCACTTTCCTCTTTCACTTTCATCAAGAGGCTCTTCAGTTCTACGCTTTCTGCCATAAGGGTGGCATCATCTGCATATCTGAGGTTATTGATGTTTCTCCCAGCAATCTTGATTCCAGCTTGTGCTTCATTCAGCCCAGCATTTTGCATGATGCACTCTGCCTGTAAGTTAAATAAGCAGGGTGACAATATACAGCCTTGAAGTACTCCTTTTCCGATTTGGAACCAGTCTGTTATTCCATGTTTGGTTCTAACTGTTCCTTCCTGACCTGCATACAGATTTCTCAGGAGGCAGGTAAGGTGGTCTGGAATTCCCATCTCTCTAAGAATTTTCCACCATTTGTGGTGATTCACACAGTCAAAGGCTTTGGCATAGTCAATAAAGCAGAAATAGATGTTTTTCTGGAACTCTCATTTTTTTTTTTTTTTTTTGACGATCCAATGGATGTTGGCAATTTGATGTCTGCTTCCTCTGCCTTTTCTAAATCCAGCTTGAACATCTGGAAATTCATGGTTCATGTACTATTGAAGCTGGGCTTGGAGAATTTTTAGCATTACTTTGCTAGCATGTGAGATGAGTGCAATTGTGCAGTAGTTTGAGCATTCTTTGGCATTGCTCTTCTTTGGGATTGGAGTGAAACCTGGCCTTTTCCAGTCCTGTGGCCACTGCTGAGTTTTCCAAATTTGCTGGCATATTGAGTGCAGCACTTTCACAGCATCATCTTTTAGGACTTGAAATAGCTCAACTGGAATTCCATCAACTCCACTAGCTGTGTTCGTAGTGATGCTTCCTAAGGCCCACTTGACTTCACATTCCAGGATGTCTGGCCCTAGGCGAGTGACCACACCATAGTGATCATCTGGGTCATGAAGATCTTTTTTGTATAGTTTTTCTGGGCATTCTTGCCACCTCTTCTTAACATCTTCTGCTTCTGTTAGGTCCATACGATTTCTGTCCTTAATTGTGTCCATCTTTGCATGAAATGTTCCCTTGGTATTTTATTTATTTATCTAATTTTCTTGAAGATATCTCTAGTCTTTCCCATTCTATTTTTTCCTCTATTTCTTTGCATTGATCACTGAGGAAGGCTTTTTTAAATCTCTCCTTGCTATTCTTTGGAACTTTGCATTCAGATGAGTATATCTTTCCTTTTCTCCTGTGCCTTTAGCTTTTCTCCTTTTCTCAGCTATTTGTAGGGCCTCGTCAGACAACTATTTTGCCTCTTTGCATTTCTTTTTTTTGGGGATGGTCTTGATCACTGCCTCCTATACAATGTCACAAACCTCCATCCATAGTTCTTCAGGCACTCTGTCTATCAAATCTAATCCCTTGAATCTATAGTTAGGAACTGATTTCATAAACCCAATTCTTATATTTCCTCATATCTAGAAAAGCACTGAAATCTTTCATGGTGATGAGTGTTACTTGTGAATCTCAAAAGTATCACAAGACTAGTAGAAATCTTCCTGAAGAATATGTACTTGATTGCATGTATTCTCCCTTCACCAAAATCACATATATACTGACCTTTCTCCATTGCCTCTTTGGATCGGTTTCTCAGAGTTATCTGAGATGCTGTCTCCTGGGTTACAGTCCTCATTTTGCCCCAGATATCTTACCTTGCAACTTAACTTGCAACTCTCATATTGTGCATTAAAAAATTTTTTTTGTTTTTTTTACAGTTTTATGGCAACCAAGAAGAAAGGACTCAGAGTGGATTTTTCTCTTTCACTTGAACTCTATGAGGAACTGGAGTCTTGGTACCAGTAGAGGCCCTGTGTCCATCCATCTCCTCAGAGAGTCCATGAATTTGGTAAGTCTCTCCTGGTTCTCAGGTTTCCCATATTGGTTGATGATCTTGAGTTTTATTTGGTGGTAGAGCATGTATCTGTCCCCTCCCTGCTGAAACATACTCTAGTGGGAGGGTAGGGGGTGGGGAGTTGAAAGTTACCTAAAGAATCTGCCTGCAATGCAGGAGACCCAGGTTCAATTCTGGGTCTCCTGGAGACACCCTGGAGAAGGAAATGGCAACTCACTCCAGTATTTCTTGCCTGAGAAATCCCATGGATAGAGAAGCCTGACAGGCTGCAGTCCATGGGGTTGCAAAGAGTCAGACACAACTGAGCGACTAACACACACACTCACCCAGTGGAAAGATACTGGGGTGGCAGGGGTGGGGGCTGGTTGAAAGATACTGGGTGACACTCACCAAGTGGCAAGGTACTGGGTGGGGCTTTGTTGAAAGATATTGAGGTTTCTCAGTTGTAGGAAACTGAATGGTTTGTGCTGAGTGTTTAGGTAAGAGGCTGATCTGATGCTTTCATAAGGGGCATTAGAAAACCCATGTCTAAATAACACCCCAGCCAGGGTTATAAATAAATAAAACTTATGCTTGCAAGTACCTACTTAATTGGGGAAATTATACTAATGTAGACCTCAGCTTAAAATGACCAAATTATGTTTTTTTGATATTCTAAAATTGATACATTTTGAGCACACGGTCAAACAAGCTGGCTGTAAGATCAAACAGACTGAATGGAATGCTTGCCTTGATTGGTATCTAAAAGCTTCTCTTGAGACTATGTTTCCCTCATAGCTCAGTTGGTGAAGATCCGTCTGCAATGCAGGAGACCCCGGTTTGATTCCTCGGACAGGAAGGTCTGCTGGAGAAGGAATTGGCTACCCAGTCCAGTATCCTTGAGCTTCTCTGGTGGTTTAGCTGGTAAAGAATCTGCCTACAATGCAGGAGACCTGGGTTTGATACCTGGGTTGGGAAGACCCCTTGGAGAAGGGAAAAGCTATCCACTCCAGGATTCTAGCCTGGAGAATTCCAAGGACTGTATGTCCATGGGAGTGCAAAGAGTAAGACATGGCTGAGTGACTTTCACTTTCACTTGAAACTTCTCGAGACTGGATCAAACAAACAGGAAAAAGGCTGCTAGCACTTGTCTTTCCCTCTAAGTTATCCTCTTCTATTTGAATTATTTGGCCAGATGCTACCTCTTTTTCTTTTCTAATCTTCCTCTTCCTACTGCTCCCCTTTCTCCAGCAAAGGAGATTTAAAAAAAATAATAATAATCAGAAGTTGCTATAGTTCCCTTCAGGAGCTGCACACCCAGGACCTGAGCAGAACTTAGTCCTGGCTAAGGAATTTCCCAATCCAAGTCAGGACCTATTGGGATTTGCTGAAGAATTCGAGTTAACCATCTCGTCCTATTACCCTGGGTTTTCAGATCTGTGTCAATTAATACAGCTCTTAGTGTCTGAAAAGGAAGAAAAGAAATGAATAAAGAAAGCAGGGTGGAAACATCCCTTAATGGATCTTGGATCTCAGGCTTACACTGAACATAAGGATTTACCTCAAAAATTGCTTAAATTTAACCTAGAGTTTTCCCCCAAGACCTTAGACTGAACAATAATTCAATATTCAAAGGATTGAATGAGTCCATTCTGGACTATTATGAAAGGTTTGAAAAAAAAATTCTGAGAGAATAAGCTCTAATTCAGGTGATTCAGTGGTAAAGAATCTGCCCCCCAAGCTGGAGATTTGAGTTCAATCCCTGGGTCAGGGAGATCCCCTGGAGAAGGAAATGACAATTCACTCTAGTATTCTTGCCTTGAGCTTGCAAAGAGTCGAGTGCAACTTAGCGACTAAAGGACAACAATAGGAGAACCCGAGTTTCACTCCTTACACCTTGAGACCAGAATTCTCATGATCACTTATCTAGACCATCTCTAATTCCTGAAACTGATGGAAAAAACAAACAAACAAACAAACAGGAATTGAAGCTGAATAATTTGTTGTGTCTCTCTGAATAAAGCTAGTGGACATGATGGAATTCCAGCTGAGCTATTTCAAATCCTAAAAGATGATGCTGTGAAAATGCTGCATTCAATATGCCAGCAAATTTGGAAAATTCAGCAGTGGCCACAGGACTGGAAAAAGTCAGTTTTCATTCCAATCCCAAAGAAAGGCAATGCCAAAGAATGCTCAAACTAATGCACAATTGCCCTCATTTCACACACTAGCAAAGTAATGCTCAAAATTCTTCAAGCCAGGCTTCAAAAATATATGAACCATAAACTTCCAGACGTTCAAGCTGGATTTAGAAAAGGCAGAGGAACCAGAGATCAAATTGCCAGCATCCGATGAATCATGGAAAAAGCAAGAGAGTTCCAGAAAAACATCTATTTCTGCTTTATTGACTATGCCAAAGGCTTTGACTGTCTGGATCACAATAAACTGTGGAAAATTCTGAAAGAGATGGGAATATCAGACCATCTGACCTGCCTCTTGAGAAATGCAGGTCAGGAAGCAGCAGTTAGAACTGGACATGGAACAACAGACTGGTTCCAAATAGGAAAAGGAGTACTTCAGGCTGGATATTGTCACCCTGCTTATTTAACTTATATGCAGAGTACATCATGAGAAGCGCAGGGCTGGAAGCAGCACAAGCTGGAATCAAGATTGTTGGGAGAAATACCAATAACCTCAGATATGCAGATGATACCACCCATATGGCAGAAAGTGGAGAGGAACTAAAAAGCTTCTTGATGAAAGTGAAAGAGGAGAGTGAAAGTTGGCTTAAAGCTCAACATTCAGAAAACGAAGATCATGGCATCTGGTCCCATCACTTCATGGGAAATAGATGGAGAAACAGTAGAAACAGTGGCAGAATTTATTTTAGGGGGCTGCAAAATCACTGCAGATGGTGACTGCAGCCATGAAATAAAAAGATGCTTACTCTTTTGAAGAAAAGTTATGACCAACCAGGATAGCATATTGAAAAACAGAGACATTACTTTGCCAACAAAGGTCCATCTAGTCAAAGCTATGGTTTTTCCATTGGTCATGTATGGATGTGAGAGTTGGACTATAAAGAAAGCTGAGCACCAAAAAATTGATGCTTTTGAACTGTGGTGTTGGGGAAGATTATTGATAATCCCTAGAGGAGACAGGGATCAAGACCGTCCTCATGGAAAAGAAATGCAAAAAAGCAAAATGGATGTCTGAGGAGGCCTTACAAATACCTGTGAAAAGAAGAGAGGTGAAAAGCAAAGGAGAAAAGGAAAGATATAAGCATCTGAATGCAGAGTTCCAATGAATAGCAAGAAGAGACAAAAAAGCCTCCTTCAGCGATCAGTGCAAAGAAATAGAGGAAAAGAACAGAATGGGAAAGACCAGAGATCTCTTCAAGAAAATTAGAGATACCAAGGGAACATTTCATGCAAAATGGGCTTACTAAAGGACAGAAATGGTTTGGACCTAACAGAAGCAGAAGATATTAAGAAGAGGTGGCAAGAATACACGGAAGAACTGTACAAAAAAGATCTTCATGACCCAGATAATCACGATGGTTTGATCACTCATCTAGAGCCAGACATCCTGGAGTGTGAAGTCAAGTGGGCCTTAGAAAGCATCACTACCAACAAAGCTGGTGGAGGTGATGGAGTTCCAGTTAAGCTATTTTAAACCCTGAAAGATGATGCTGTGAAAGTGCTGCATTCAATATGCCAGCAAATTTGGAAAATTCAGCAATGGCCACAGGACTGGAAAAGGCCAGGTTTCATTCCAATCCCAAAGAAGAGCAATGCCAAAGAATGCTCAAACTACTGCACAATTGCACTCATCTCACATGCTAGTAAAGTAATGCTCAAAATTCTCCAAGCCAGGCTTCAAAAATATGTGAACCATAAATTTCCAGACGTTCAAGCTGGATTCAGAAAACGCAGAAGAACGAGAGATCAAATTGCCAACACGCTGGATCATGGAAAAAGCCAGAGAGTTCCAGAAAAACATCTATTTCTACTTTATTGACTATGCCAAAGCCTTTCACTGTGTGGATCACAATAAACTGTGGAAAATTCTGAAAGAGATGGGAATACCAGACCAACTTACCAGCCTCTTGAGAAATCTGTATGCAGGTCAGGAAGCAGAGGTTAGAACTGGACATGGAACAACAGACTGGCTCCAAATAGGAAAAGGAGTACGACAAGGCTGGATATTGTCACCCTGCTTATTTAACTTCTATGCAGAGTACATCATGAGAAACGCTGGACTGGAAGAAACACAAGCTGGAATCAAGATTGCTGGGAGAAATACAAATACCTCAGATATGCAGATGACATCACCCTTATGACAAAAAGTGATGTGGACCTAAAAAGCCTCTTAATGAAAGTGAAAGAGGAGAGTGAGAAAGTTGGCTTAAAGCTCAACATTCAGAAAACGAAGATCATGGCATCCGGTCCCATAACTTCATGGGAAATAGATGGGGAAACAGTGGAAACAGTGTCAGACTTTATTTTGGGCGGCTCCAAAATCACTGCAGATGTTCATTGCAGCGATGAAATTAAAAGACGCTTACTCCTTGGAAGAAAAGTTACGACCAACGTAGACAGTATATTCAAAAGCAGACATTACTATGCCGACTAAGGTCCGTCTAGTCAAGGCTATGGTTTTTCCTGTGGTCATGCATGGATGTGAGAGTTGGACTGTGAAGAAGGCTGAGCACCAAAGAATTGATGCTTTTGAACTGTGGTGTTGGAGAAGACTCTTGAGAGTCCCCTGGACTGCAAGGAGATCCAACCAGTCCATTCTGAAGGAGATCAGTCCTGGGATTTCTTTGGAAGGAATGATGCTAAAGCTGAAACTCCAGTAGTTTGGCCACCTCATGCAAAGAGCTGACTCATTGGAAAACACTCTGATGCTGGGAGGGATTGGGGGCAGGAGGAGAAGGGGACGAGAGAGGATGAGGTGGCTGGATGGCATCACTGACTTGAAGGACGTGAGTGTGAGTCAACTCCGGGAGTTGGTGGTGGACAGGGAGGCCTGGCGTGCTGCAATTCATGGGATCGCAGAGTCGGACACGACTGAGTGACTGAACTGAACTGAGCTGACCTGGACTGCAAGGAAATCCAACCAGTCCATCCTAAAGGAAATCAGTTCTGAATGATTATTGGAAGGACTTATGTTGAAGCTGAAACTCCAATAGTTTGGCCACCTGATGCAAAGAACTGACTCATTTGAAAAGACCCTGATGCTGGGAAAGATTGAAGGCAGGAGGAGAAGGGGACGACAGAGGATGAGGTGGTTGGATGGCATCACCGACTCAATGAACATGAGTTTGAGTAAACTCCGGGAGTTGGTGATGGACAGGGAGGCCTGGGGTGCTGCGGTCCATGGGATCACAGAGCAGACATGACTGAGCGACTGAACTGAACTGAATGTATGTCTCAAAATGTGTCTTTCTTTGTCTTTGATAGAAATGCTGAGATTAATTTGCCCATGAGCTCTAATCTAATTGGCCTAAAGGAAAAAACATTTACAAATCAAGCAACTCTAAATACGAGAAGAATTAAGCTAAATGAATTTCAGGTTCTAGTGAACTGGGAAATAGTCAATATTAAATTAGTACCTAGTATTACTGTTCAAGTTTGTTAGTCTAATTAATATAGACATGTTTTAGAGTTATCCATATAATAATCAGTATAACACTTTCATTGTGCCTAGGTCTAATATAAGCTAAATAAGGTCTTATTATATCTGTTGCAAATTTGTCAGCAAGGAAATTAACTCAATGTGAAAAATCTTTTAAGCAAAGAAAATATAAAGGAGATAAGAGCCTTAGATAAACTCTATTATGAATAATTATATTTTAGGAATGTCTATTTATTTTAGTCTTTCCAGATATTCGACAATTATATATTTGATAATTGAGTTGTGCTAAATTAAGTGATGGAAGTTTATCAAATAACTAGGTCATTCCCAAATAAAATAAAGTACTGAAAGAATTACTAAACACTGGCTTCATCTTACTGAGAAACTAAAAATATTTTGGACTATTAATGAATATTAAGCAAACAAGATGGCACAGTAGAAGGACATCCACTCATCTTCTCCTGTAAGAACTCCAAAATTGCAACTCGATACTGAACAACATCCACAGGAGACTGTTGGATCCCACCAAAAAGAAAAAAAAAGAAAATCCCATATCCAAGGGCAAAGGAGAAGCCCCAACAAGATGGTAGGAGTGTCGAAATCATGCTTGGAATTGTCAGCTACAAAGCCATCTGCCCCTATGGAGATTGAAACCCATACTGCTATAGCTTCAACACACCCTGAGGGAGTTCAGAGTGCAGTGAGGCCCTCCGTGCTCCAGGGAATCTGGTGGGACAGGTCTTTAGATAATTGGGTGTTTTTTGAAACAGATTTTATGATCTCAATCTCTTCTTATCCAGAGAACACTAAATCCCTAAATGGTGACACCTGATCCTCACGACTAACGAAAACCTTTTGTAGAATGAGTGCTTCATGGAAATGAATTCCCCCTTCACCAAAACCTTGTATATTGACTTTCCCCCACTGCCACTTTGGAGCACTCTCAGAGCTATCTGAGATGCTGCCTCCCAGGCTGCAACCCTCATTGTGGCCCAAGTAAAACTGAACTCTATTTCTATTTCTGCTTTATTGACTATGCCAAAGCCTTTGACTGTGTGGATCACAAAAAACTTTGGAAAATTCTGAAAGAGATGGGAATACCAGACCTCCTGACCTGCCTCTTGAGAAATCTGTATGCAGTCAGGAAGCAACAGTTAGAACTGGACATGGAACAATAGACTGGTTCCAAATAGGAAAAGGAGTACGTCAAGGCTGGATATTGTCACCCTGCTTATTTAACTTCTATGCAGAGTACATCATGAGAAACACTGGACTGGAAGAAACACAAGCTGGAATCAAGATTGCCGGGAAAAATATTAATAACCTCAGATATGCAGATGACACCACCCTTATGGCAGAAAGTGAAGAGGAGCTAAAAAGCCTCTTGATGAAAGTGAAAGAGGAGAGTGAGAAAGTTGGCTTAGCCCAACATTCAGAAAACGAAGATCATGGCATCCAGTCCCATCACTTCCTGGGAAATAGATGGGGAAACAGTGGAAACAGTGTCAGACTTTATTTTTTGGGGGTGCTCCAAAATCACTGCAAATGGTCACTGCAGCCATGAAATTAAAAGACGCTTACTCCTTGGAAGAAAAGTTATGACGAACCTAGATAGTATTTTCAAAAGCAGAGACATTACTTTGCTGACTACGGTCCGTCTAGTCAAGGCTACGGTTTTTCCTGTGGTCATGTATGGATATGAGAGTCGGACTGTGAGGAAGGCTGAGCGCCAAAGAATTGGTGCTTTTGAACTGTGGTGTTGGAGAAGACTCTTGAGAGTCCCTTGGATTGCAAGATCCAACCAAACCATTCTGAAAGAGATCAGTCCTGGGATTTCTTTGGAAGGAATGATACTAACGCTGAAGCTCCAGTACTTTGGCCACCTCATGCGAAGAGCTGACTCATTGGAAAAGACTGTGATGCTGGGAGGGATTGGGGGCAGGAGGAGAAGGGGACGACAGAGGATGAGATGGCTGGATGGCATCACTGACTCGATGGACATGAGTCTGAGTGAACTCCAGGAGATGGTGATGGACAGGGAGGCCTGGCGTGCTGCGATTCAAGCGGTCACAAAGAGTCAGACACGACGGAGTGACTGAACTGAACTGAAGTTTGTAGAATGAGTGCTTCATGGCATTGAATTCCCCCTTCACCAAAGCCTTGTATATTGACTTTCCCCACTGCCGCTTTGGAGCACTCTCAGACCTATCTGAGATGCTGCCTCCCAGGCTGCAGCCCTCATTTTGGCCCAAGTAAAACTGAACTCACAACTCTCAAGTCATACATCTTTTTTTAGTCGACAGAATTGAACCCCATAACGAGCAGCGACCCTTGGATGGTCTGTGCACACCAGGACCGAGAGGCCCCACAGAGACTGAGCCAGACTTGCCTTTGAGTGTTTGAGTGTCTCCTGTGGAGGCACAGGTCAGCAGTGACCTGCCATGGAGACAGGGGCTCTGCCCGCAGCAGACTTGGGTCACACAGCCTGTGGCAGAAGCCCTGTTGAAGGAGGTCACCTTTAGCCCCACCATGGAACTGCCAAGCAGACAACCCACAGACTGAAGAATGATTATGCCAAATAAATTCTCTGTTAAGAAAGTTTTAGGACCTGCAACAGATTTCCCAACCTGGGAAGCCAGTAGGAAACTGAGTCAACTTGTCTGTGAGTGTCTGGGAGTCTCTGGTGGCCTTGGGCCAGACAACAAGGAAGGAACACAGACCAACCCACTGACAGATTTGGATTAAAGATTTACTGACTATGGCCCCTCCCATTAGAACAAGACCCAGATTCCCTGACAATCAGCCTCTACTATCAGGAAGCTTCCTTAAGCCTTTTATCCTTATTCATCAGAGGGCAGATAGAATGAAAAGCACAATCACAGAAAACTAACCAAAATGATGACATGGACCACAGGCTTGTCTAACTCAATGAAACTATGATCCATGCCAAGTAGGGCCACCCAAGACAAATGGGACATGGTGAAGAGTTCTGACAAAATGTGGTCCACTGGAGACGGGAATGGCAAACCACTTCAGTATTCTTGCCTTGAGAACCCCATGAACAGTATGAAAAGGCAAAAAAGATATGACACTGAAAGATGAATTCCCCAGGTTGGTACGTGCCCAATATGCTACTTGAGAAGAGTGGAGATACAACTCCAGAAAGAATGAAGAGATGGAGCCAATGTGAAAACAACATCCAGTTGTGGGTGTGACTGGTGATGGAAGTAAAGTCGGATGCTGGAAAGAGCACTATTGCATAGGGACCTGGAATGTTAGGTCCATGAATCAAGGTAAATTGGAAGCAGTCAAACAGGAGATGGCAAGAGTGAACACGGACATTTTAGGAATCAATGAACTAAAATGAACTGGAATGGGCAAATTTAATTCAGATGACCATTATATCTATTACTAGAGGCAAGAATCCCTTAGAAGAAATGGAGTAGCCATCATAGTCAACAAAAGAGTCCGAAATGCAGTACTTGGGTGCATTTTGGGTCTCAAAAATGACAGAATCATCTCTGCTTGTTTCCAAGGCAAATCATTCACTATCACAGTAATCCAAGTCTATGCCCCAAGCACTAATGCTGAAGAAGCTGAAATTGAACGGTTCTATGAAGACCTACAAGACGTAGAGCTAACATCCAAAAAGGATGTCCTTTTTTCACAGTTTGGTGAAGACCTACAAGACTTTTTTTTTTTTTTTTTTTTTGGTTTATAATATTGTGTTGGTTTTGCCATACATCAACATGAATCCGCCACAGGTGTACACGTGCTTTTAGAACTAACACCAAAAAAAAAAAAAAAAAAAAAAAAGGAAGAAGATGTCCTTTCCATTGTAGAGGACTGGAATGCAAAAGTAGGAAGTCAAGAAATAACTGAAGTAACAGGCAAGATTGGCCTTGGAGTACAAAATGAAGCAGGTCAAAGGCTAACACAGTTTTGCCAAGAATGCACTGGTCATAGCAAACACCCTCTTCCAACAACACAAGAGAAACCTCTACACATGGACATTAACAGATGGGCAATACTGAAGTCAGATTGATTATAATATTTGCAGCTGAAGATGAAGTCAGCAAAAACAAGACCAGGAACCAACTGTGTCTCAGATCATGAACTCCTTGTTGCCAAATTCAGACTGAAATTGAAGAAAGTAGGGAAAACCACTAGACCATTCAGCTATGACCTAAATCAAATCCCTTACGATTATACAGTGAAAGTGAGAAATAGATTTAGGAACTAGATCTGCTAGACAGAGTGCCTGATAAACTATGGACGAGCTTCATACATTGTGCAGGAGACAGGGATCAAGAGCATCCCCAGGAAAAAGAAATGCAAAAAGGCAAAATGGTTGTCTGAGGAGCCCTTACAAATAGCTGAGAAAAGAAGAGAAGTGAAAGGCAAAAGAGAAAAGGAAAGACACACCCATTTGAATGCAGAGTTCCAAAGAATAGCAAGGAGAGATAAGAAAGCCTTCCTCAGTGATCAGTGCAAAGAAATAGAGGAAAACAATAGAATGGGAAAGACTAGAGATCTCTTCAAGAAAATTAGAGATACCAAGGGAACATTTGATGCAAAGACAAGCACAAAAAAGGACAAGACTGTGTGGACTTACAGAAGCAGACGATATTAAGAAGGGGTTGCAAGAATACACAGAAGAACTATACTAAAAGATCTTCCTGACTCATATAACCACGATGCTGTGATCACTCACATAGAGCCAGATAAGGTAGAATGCAATGTCAAGTGGGCCTTAGGAAGGATCCCTAAAAACAAAGCTTGTGGAGATGATGGAATTCAAGCTGAGCTCTTCCAAATCGTGAAAGATGATGCTGTGAGTGCTGCAGTCAATCGGTTCAGTTCAGTCGCTCAGTAGTGTCCGACTCTTTGAGACCCCATGAATCACAGCATGCCAGGCCACCCTGTCCATCACCATCTTCCGGAGTTCACTCAGACTCACGTGCATCACGTCCGTGATGCCATCCAGCCATCTCATCCTCTGTCATCCCCTTCTCCTCCTGCCCCCAATCCCTCCCAGCATCACAGTCTTTTCCAATGAGTCAACTCTTTGCATGAGCTGGCCAAAATACTGGAGTTTCAGCTTCAGCATCATTCCTTCCAAAGATATCCCAGGGTTGACCTCCTTCAGAATGGACTGGTTGGATCTCCTTGCAGTCCAAGGGACTCTCAAGAGTCTTCTCCAACACCACAGTTCAAAAGCATCAATTCTTCGGCGCTCAGCCTTCTTCACAATCCAACTCTCACATCCAAACATGACCACAGGAAAAACCATAGCCTTGACTAGACGGACCTTAGTCGACAAAGTAATGTCTCTGCTTTTGAATATGCTATCTAGGTTGCTCATAACTTTTCTTGTAAGGAGTATGCATCTTTTAATTTCATGGCTGCAGTCACCATCTGCAGTGATTTTGGAGCCCAGAAAAATAGTCTGATACTGTTTCACTCTTTCCCCATCTATTTCCCATGAAGTGATGGGACCGGATGCCATGATCTTTTTTTTCTGAATGTTGAGCTTTAAGCCAACTTTCTCACTCTCCTCTTTCACTTTCATCAAGAGGCTTTTTAGTTCCTCTTCACTTTCTGCCATAAGGGTGGTGTCATCTGCATATCTGAGGTTATTGATATTTCTCCCAGCAGTCTTGACTCCAGCTTGTGTTTCTTCCAGTCCAGCGTTTCTCATGATGTACTCTGCATAGAAGTTAAATAAGCAGGGTGACAATATATAGCCTTGACGTTCTCCTCTTCCTATTTGGAACCAGTCTGTTGTTCCATGTCCAGTTCTAAGTGGTGCTTCCTGACCTGCATACAAATTTCTCAAGAGGCAGGTCAGGAGGTCTGGTATTCCCATCTCTTTCAGAATTTTCCACAGTTTATTGTGATCCACACAGTAAAAGGCTTTGGCATAGTCAATAAAGCAGAAAGAGAAGTTTTTCTGGAACTCTCTTGCTTTTTCCATGATCCAGCAGATGTTGGCAATCTGATCTCTGGTTCCTCTGCCTTTTCTAAAACCAGACTGAACATCAGGGAGTTCACGGTTCATGTATTGCTGAAGCCTGGCTTGGAGAATTTTGAGCATTACTTACTAGCATGTGAGATGAGTGAAATTTTGCGGTTTTTGAGCCACTGCTGAGTTTTCCAAATTTGCTGACATGTTGAGTGGAGAACTTTCACAGCATCATCTTTTAGGATTTGAAACAGCTCAACTGGAATTCATTCACCTCCACTAGCTTTGTTCGTAGTGATGCTTTCCAAGGCCCACCTGACTTCACTTTCCAAGATGTCTGGCTCTAGACTAGTGATCACACCATCATGATTATCTGGGTCGTGAAGATCTTTCTTGTACAGTTCTTCTGTGTATTCTTGCCACCTCTTCTTAATATCTTCTGCTTATGTTAGGTCCATACCATTTCTGTCATTTATCGAGCCCATCTTTGCATGAAATGTCCCTTTGGTATCTCTAATTTTCTTGAAAAGATCTCTAGTCTTTCCCATTCTGTTGTCTTCCTCAATTTGTTTGCACTGATCACTGAAAAAGGCTTTCTTATTGCTTCTTGCTATTCTTTGGAACTCTGCATTTAGGTGCCTATATCTTTCCTTTTCTCCTTTGCTTTTTGCCTCTCTTCTTTTCAAAGCTATTTGTAAGACCTCCCCAGATAGCCATTTTGCTTTTTTGCATTTTTATTCCATGGGGATGGTCTTGATCCCTGTCTCGTGTACAATGTCATGAACCTCACTCCATAGTTCATCAGGCACTCTATCTATCAGATCCAGGCCCTTAAATCTATTTCTCACTTCCACTGTAATATCATAAGGGATTTGATTTAGGTCATACCTGAATGGTCTAGCGGTTTTCCCTACTTTCTTCAATTTAAGTCTGAATTTGGCTATAAGGAGTTCATGATCTGAGCCACAGTCAGCTCCTGGTCTTATTTTTGCTGACTGTATAGAGCTTCTCCATCTTTGGCTGCAAAGAATAGAATCAATCTGATTTCGGTGTTGACCATCGGGTGATGTCCATGTGTACAGTCTTCTCTTGTGTTGTTGGAAGAGGGTGTTTGCTATGACCAGTGCATTTTCTTTGCAAAACTCTATTAGTCTTTGCCCTGCTTCATTCCGCATTCCAAGGCCAAATTTGCCTGTTACTCCAGGTGTTTCTTGACTTCCTACTTTTGCATTCCAGTCCCCTATAATGAAAAGGACATCTTTTGGGGGTGTTAGTTCTAAAAGGTCTTGTAGGTCTTCATAAAACCGTTCAACTTCAGCTTCTTCAGCATTACTGGTTGGGGCATAGACTTGGATAACTGTGATACTGAATGGTTTGCCTTGGAGACAAACAGAGATCATTCTGTCATTTTTGAGATTGCATCCAAGTACTGCATTTCAGACTCTTCTGTTGACCATGATGGCTACTCCATTTCTTCTGAAGGATCCCTGCCTGCAGTAGTAGATACAATGGTCATCTGAGTTAAATTCACCCATTCCAGTCCATTTTAGTTTGCTGATTCCTAGAATGTTGACGTTCACCCTTGCCATCTCTTTTTTGACTACTTCCAATTTGCTTTGATTCATGGACCTGACATTCCAGGTTCCTATGCAATATTGCTCTTACAGCATCAGATCTTGTTTCTATCACCAGTCACATCCACAGCTGGGTATTGGTTTTGCTTTGGCTCCATCGCTTCATTCTTTCTGGAGTTATTTCTCCACTGATCTCCAGTAGCATATTGGGCACCTACCTACCTGGGGAGCTCCTCTTTTGGTATGCTATCATTTTGCCTTTCATACTGTTCATGGGGTTCTCAAGGCAAGAATACTGAAGTGGTTTGCCATTCCCTTCTCCAGTGGACCACATTCTGTCAGACCTCTCCACTGTGACCCACCCATCTTGGGTTGCCCTGTAGGCATGGCTGGGTTTCATAGAGTTAGACAAGGCTGTGGTCCCAGTGTGATTAGTTTGACTAGTTTTCTGTGAGTATGGTTTCAGTGTGTCTGCCCTCTGATGCCCTCTTGCAACTCTACCATCTCACTTGGGTTTCTCTTACTTTGGGCGTGGGGTATCTCTTCACGGCTGTTCCAGCAAAGCACAGCCACTGGTTCTTACCTTGGTTGAGGGGCATCTTCTTACCGCCGCCATTCCTGACCTTCAGCGTGGTTCCTCTAGGCCCTCCTGCGCCTGAGCATCCTCGGGATGCTCCTCCCAGCCGCAGGCCCTGGCCTCTGGCGTGGGTGGCTCCTCCCAGCTGCCGCACCTGGCTCGCGGTGGCTCCTCAGGGTCACCGCCCTTGGCCTCAGGTGCAATGTGGCTTCTCCCGGCTGCCCCTGACCTCGGACGTGGGGTGTCTCCTCCCGGCAGACCCTGACCTTGGACGCAAGGTAGCTCGGCCGCCGCCCTGACATCGGACGCGGGGTGTCTTCTCCTGGCCGCCACTGACCTCAGACGCGGGGTAGCTCCTCTCGGCCACCACCCCTGACCTCGGACGCAGGGTTTCTCTTTCCAGCCGCCACCCCTGACCTCGTACATGGCGTAGCTCCTCTCGGCCATTCCTGCACTGTCACAGCCTGGCACTCTAGGCCGCTGCCCCTGACTTTGGACCTGGGTTAGCTCCTCTCGGCCGCGCTTAGTGCGCCTGCTCGCCGCCACCGCCCGCGCTTAGTTAATATGGCATCCAATATGGTAAGCTCAGCAGTGGCCACAGGACTGAAAAAAAGGTCCGTTTTAATTGCAATCCCAAAGAAAGACAATTCCAAAGAATGGACAAACTACTGCACAGCTGCACTTATCTCACACATTAGCAAAGTAATGCTCAAAATTCTCCAAGCTAGGCTTCAACAGTACATGGACTGAGAACTTCCAGCTGATGTTCAAGCTGGATTTAGAAAATACAGAGGAACCAGAGATCAAATGGCCAACATCTGTTGGATCATAGAAAAAGCAAGAGAGTTTCAGAAAAACATCTACTTTGTCTTTACAAACTACACCAAAGCCTTTGACTATGTATATCACCGCAAACTGTGGAAAATTCTTAAAGACATGGGAATTCCAGACCACCTTATCTGCCTTCTGAGAAATTTGTATGCAGGTGAAGAAGCAACAGTTAGAACTGAATATGTAACAACATACTGGTTCCAAATTGGGAAATGAGTACATCAAGGCTGTATATTGTCACCCTGTTTATTTAACTTATATGCAGAGTACTCATGTAAAATGCCAAGCTGAATGAAGCACAAGCTGGAATCAAGATTGCCAGGAGAAATATCAATAACCTTAGACATGCAGATGACACCACCCTTATGGCAGAAAGTGAAGAGGAACTGAAGAGCCTCTTGATGAAAGTGAAATTGAAGAGTGAAAAAGTTGGCTTAAAACTTCAACTTTCAGAACACTAAGATCATGGCATCCGGTCCTATCACTTCATGGCAAATAATTGGGGAAACAATGGAATTAGTGAGAGACTTTATATTGGGGGGAGGGCTGCTCCAAAATCACTGCTCCTTGGAAGAAAAGCTATGGCCCACCTAGACAGCATATTAAAAAGCAGAGACATTACTTTGCTGACAAAGGTCCATCTAGTCCAAGCTATGGTTTTTCCAGTAATCATGTATTGATGTGAGAGTTGGACTATAAAGAGGGCTGAATGTGAAGAATTGACACTTTTCAACTGTGGTGTTGGAGAAGACTCTTGAGAGTTCCTTGGACTGCAAGGAGATCCAACCAGTCCATCCTAAAGGAAATCAGTCTTGAATGATCATTGGAAGGACTGGTGCTGAATCTGAAACTCCAATACTTTGGCCACCTGATGTGAGGAACTGACTCATTGGAAATGACTGATGCTGGGAAAGATTGAAGGCAGGAGGACAAAGGGATGACAGAGGATGAGATGGTTGGATGGCATCACCAAGTTGATGGACATGAGTTTGAGCAAGCTCCAGGAGTTGGTGATGGACAGGGAGACCTGGCGTGCTACAGTTCATGGGGTCTCAAAGAATCGGGCAGGACAGAGTGACTGAACTGAACTGGACTGAACACTGGCCTTCTAAAATGAATTAGTAGTGAAGGGCTCCCCTTTTTTATTTTATGGATGTTTATGAGGAATTATCCTTATTTCTCCTTTACAGGCCTGGAGTTTGCCTTTTTGGAAGGTCTTTAAACTAGAAATTAAATATCTTTGGTATCTACATATAACTGCTTAGATAATCTATGTCCTCTTGATTTAATTTTGGTAGTTTGCGGCTTTTCAGAAATTGGTCCATTTCATCTAACTTACTACATTTGTGTTCCTGAGTTGTTCATAGTATCCCTTTATCACCCTTCTGCTGTCTCTAAACCCCACCACCACCCCGCTGCACATTGGGAGTTTGTTTCTTCCATCTTTTTTCTTGGTATCTGTCTAAAGGTTAATTAATTATAATGACTTTATCAAAGAACCATATTGACTTTCATTGATTTTATCTATTTTTTTCTGTTTTGTAGTGCATTGATTCCTGCTCTTATACCATTACTTCTGTCCTTTTCCAGGTCCACAGAAAGACTACTGCTCCATGCTTAGTTGCTCAGTCATGTCTGACTCTTTGCAACCCCGTGGTCTGCAGCCCACTGGGCTGGGCTCCTCTGTCCGTGGGGTTTTCCAGGCAAGAATACTGGAGTGGATTGCCATTTTCTCCTCCAGGGGATTTCCCCCACCCAGGGATTGAGCCTGGATTGCATGCAGATTTTTTATCTGCTGAGCCATCAGGGAAGCCCATGGACAGACTAAACACTAGCAAATCTCAAACTAAACTATAAAAGCTCTGCTTTTACCTGCAGTCGTATGCACGTTAACAAATTTTGAGACAGGTTTTGGGATGCGCATTTTCCAGTCTCCCAAAGTGAGCAAGTATAAGTATAATGTGTGTTGGCCAAGGTGGGGAAAGGTGGGACTCGGGGAAGAGAAAGGAGCTTTTTAAGGAGCTTTTTGCCTATGTGTCAGGCTCTGAGAAGTGAAGTTTAGAGAACAGACTGAGAATATCATTTCAGAAGAGTGTTTCTAAGCATTGTTGGATCTGACTTGAAAACAACACTTCTAATAACATTTAAAATTTCTTTATGTTATGCCAAAAGTTTGTAAACTAATTAAGGTGCCACTTCATGTAGAAGATTCAAGGCCCAGTGGGTTGACCTATTGAGCCTTGTCCATTATTTCAGTCTTAAGGGCCAGAGGTCACAGAGCTGTCATCCATATCTCCCTCACATACATATCTGCATCAAGAATCATTCCAATTAAAAGGGCAGGATTCTCCCCAGTGGCTGTTTACCAGGTTCCCCACAGCCTGGGAAGTGAACATCTGAAACCTGGCCTGAGAAGCCATAAACTCACTTTCACCCACAGTTCCATGTTTTACCAATCCCTATGTGTTTATTCGCAATGTTCTTTGTTGGGTGGATCTGAGTTTAAATTGTCGACAGGAAATAATGCCTTCTGGCCTGAGATCCCAAGTTCATCCAGAGCCTGGAAACTCCAGTCATTATTTTCCAGGTTTGTTTACTCTCCCTATAAATGAGTATAATGTCTTTATTCATAAAGCACCCACTGCCTCAAAATAGCTGGAGCTTGAATTGACATCCTTAATAAACACCCAATCCGGCGGAAATGGGCCTCTCACCCCGGAGGCTCTTAATGACCTCTGGGTGCCTTCAGCCACTAGCTACACAGGGTGGACAAACAAATACCCTGGACTCACCATTAGGGCCACGGGAAGCTTCAAGCTCACAGATCTTTGTACAGATGCAATTAGCTGGTGAAAGCTCTAGCACATATTCTTAAGTTCTGCTCAAGAAACAGTTGGAAGAATTGGCCTCAAAGAGCTTCATTAAACTCAAGAGTGGAAACTGCCTAATGAAATCAATAGGTCTTTTGTGTGATAGGAAAAGACAGCAGCCAGGCCCCGAGATGCTCACTGCTGTCCTGCTTGCTGGATGTGGCAGAGAGCTTCCAGCCTGTTGTGGACAGAGGGACACACTTGACAGGAGCCCCTAGCCGACCAAGCCCAGGACTTGCTGGGGTTGCAGTGGGCCCAGCACTGGTGTCTGAGCCGCACCTACCTCCGTGGCAACTGTAGCTTGAGCATGGCCTGGCTCTGCTGGGAATGGTGCCTTCAATGTTAACCTCAATGTGGTTAACATTGAAGGTCAGGAAGGGTGGCAGTAAGGAGATACCCCTCACCCAAGGTAAAGAGCAGTGGCTGTGCTTTGCTGGAGCAGCCATGAAGAGATACCCCACGCCCAAGGTAAGAGAAACCCAAGTAAGACGGTAGGTGTTGCAAGAGGGCAGACACACTGAAACCATACTCACAAAAATCTAGTCAATCTAATCACACTAGGACCACAGCCTTGTCTAACTCAATGAAACCAAGCCATGCCTACAGGGCAACACAAGACATGCGGGTCATGGTGGAGAGGTTGACAGAATGTGGTCCACCTGGAGAAGGGAATGGCAAACCACTTCAGTATTCTTGCCTTGAGAACCCCATGAACAGTAGGAAAAGGCAAAATAATAGGATACTGAAAAAGGAACTCCCCAGGTAGGTAGGTACCCAATATGCTACTGGAGATCAGTGGAGAAGTAACTCCAGAAAGAATGAAAGGATGAAACCAAAGCAAAACCAATACCCAGCTGTGGATGTGACTGGTGATAGAAACAAGATCTGATGCTGTAAGAGCAATATTGCATAGGAACCTGGAATGTCAGGTCCATGAATCAAAGCAAATTGGAAGTAGTCAAAAAAGAGATGGCAAGGGTGAACGTCAACATTCTAGGAATCAGCAAACTAAAATGGACTGGAATGGGTGAATTTAACTCAGATGACCATTATATCTACTACTGCAGGCAGGGATCCTTCAGAAGAAATGGAGTAGCCATCATGGTCAACAGAAGAGTCTGAAATGCAGTACTTGAATGCAATCTCAAAAACGACAGAATGATCTCTGTTTGTCTCCAAGGCAAACCATTCAGTATCACAGTTATCCAAGTCTATGCCCCAACCAGTAACGCTGAAGAAGCTGAAGTTGAACGGTTTTATGAAGACCTACAAGACCTTTTAGAACTAACACCCAAAAAAGATGTCCTTTCATTATAGGGGACTGGAATGCAAAAGTAGGAAGTCAGGAAACACCTGGAGTAACAGGCAAATTTGGCCTTGGAATGAGGAATGAAGCAGGGCAAAGACTAATAGAGTTTTGCAAAGAAAATACACTGGTCATAGCAAACACCCTCTTCCAACAACACAAGAGAAGACTCTACACAGGGATATCACCAGATGGTCAACACCGAAATCAGATTGATTCTATTCTTTGCAGCCAAAGATGGGGAAGCTCTATACACTCAACAAAAACAAGACCAGGAGCTGACTGTGGCTCAGATCATGGACTCCTTATTAACAAATTCAGACTCATATTCAAGAAAGTAGGGAAAACCGCTAGACCATTCAGGTATGACCTAAATCAAATCCCTTATGATTATACAGTGGAAGTGAGAAATAGATTTAAGGGCCTAGATCTGATAGATAGAGTGCCTGATGAACTATGGAGTGAGGTTCATGACATTGTACAGGAGATAGGGATCAAGACCATCCCCATGGAAAAGAAATGCAGAAAAGCAAAATGGCTGTCTGGGGAGGCCTTACAAATAGCTGTGAAAAGAAGAGAGATGAAAAGCAAAGGAGAAAAGGAAAGATATAGGCACCTAAATGCAGAGTTCCAAAGAATAGCAAGAAGAGATAAGAAAGCTTTCTTCAGCGATCAATGCAAAGAAATCGAGGAAGACAACAGAATGGGAAAGACTAGAGATCTCTTCAAGAAAACTAGAGATAACAAGGGAACATTTCATGCAAAGATGGGCTCAATAAATGACAGAAATTGTATGGACCTAACAGAAGCAGAAGACATTAAGAAGAGGTGGCAAGTATACACAGAAGACCTATACAAAAAAGATCTTCACGACTGAGATAATCATGATGCTGTGATCACTAATTAGAGCCAGACATCCTGGAATGTGAAGTCAAGTGGGCCTTGGAAAGCATCACTACAAACAAAGCTAGTGGAGGTGATGGAATTCCAGTTGAGCTGTTTCAAATCCTGAAAGATTATGCTGTGAAAGTGCTGCACTCAATATGTCAGCAAATTTGGAAAACTCAGCAGTGGCCACAGGATTGGAAAAGGTCAGTTTTCATTCTAATCCCAAAGAAAGGCAATGCCAAAGAATGCTCAAACTACCACACAATTGCACTCATCTCACATGCTAGTAAAGTAATGCTCAAAATTCTCCAAGCCAGGCTTCAGCAATACATGAACCGTGAACTTTTCCATGTTCAAGCTGGTTTTAGAAAAGGCAGAGGAACCAGAGATCAAATTGCCAACATCTGCTGGATCATGGAAAAAGCAAGAGAGTTCCAGAAAAACATCTCTTTCTGCTTTATTGACTATGCCAAAGCCTTTCACTGTGTGGATCGCAATAAGCTGTGGAAAATTCTGAAAGAGATGGGAATACCATACCACCTGACCTGCCTCTTGAGAAATCTGTATGCAGGTCATGAAGCAACAGTTAGAACTGGACATGGAACAATAGACTGATTCCAAATAGGAAAAGGAGTATGTCAAGGCTGTATATTGTCACCCTGTTTATTTAACTTCTATGCAGAGTACATCATGAGAAACGCTGGACTGGAAGAAACACAAGCTGGAATCAAGATTGCTGGGAGAAGTATCAATAACCTCAGATATGCGAATGACACCACCCTTATGGCAGAAAGTGAAGAGGAACTAAAAAACCTCTTGATGAAAGTGAAAGAGGAGAGTGAAAAAGTTAAACCTCACCATTCAGAAAACGAAGATCATGGCATCCGGTCCCATCACTTCATGGGAAATAGATGGGGAAACAGTGGAAACAGTGTCAGACTTGATTTTGGGGGGCTCCAAAATCACTGCAGATGGTGATTGCAGCCATGAAATTAAAAGACGCTTACTCCTTAGAAGAAAAGTTATGACGAACCTAGATAGTATATTCAAAAGCAGAGACATTACTTTGCTGACTAAGGTCCATCTAGTCAAGGCTATGGTTTTTCCTGTGGTCATGCATGGATATGAGAGTTGGACTGTGAAGAAGGCTGAGCACTGAAGAACTGATGCTTTTGAATTGTGGTGTTGGAGAAGATTCTTGAGAGTCCCTTGGACTGCAAGGAGATCCAACCAGTCCATTCTGAAGGAGATCAGTCCTGGGATTTCTTTGGAAGGAATGATGCTAAAGCTGAAACTCCAGTACTTTGGCCACCTTATGCAAAGAGTTGACTCATTGGAAAACACTCTGATGCTGGGAGGGATTGAGGGCAGGAGGAGAAGGGGACAACAGAGGATGAGATGGCTGGATGGCATCACTGACTCGATGGACGTGAGTTTGAGTTAACTCCGGGAGATGGTGATGGACAGAGAGGCCAGGTGTGCTGTGATTCATGGGGCCACAAAGAGTTGGACACGACTGAGTGACTGAACTGAACTGAACCTCAGAGCCAAACTGCCATTCCCTCGTCCTGTCCTCTGTGCCAGTTATCTGTTTTCAGAGGCAAGTAAGGATCGGAGAATCTCCTGGGCCCCTGAAATGCACCTGATCTGTTGCTGCCAACCTCAGATGAAATGCCCCTCACTATAGCTGTGATTAAATGATCATTCTTCAAAGGGGCAGGCAGGCATGGCTCTCTGCACCGGCCCCACTGTGCCAGCTGTAAGGACAACTGTCCCTTCTGTTCAAAGTTAGCTGACCAGGGAGTGTCTATGTGTTCGCTGATACTATCTAGATACAGGTTACTGGCTTCAAAAATGAGAGCTTTATCATTTGTTTTGTTTCCTACTTGTTGTTCAGTTGCACAGTCATGTCCAACTCTTTGCGACCCCGTGGACTTTGCAGCATGTCAGGCCTCCCTGTCCCTCACCATCACCCAAGTTTGCACAAGTTCATGTCCATTACATTGGTGATGCCATCCAGCCATCTCATCCTCTGACATCCTCTTCTCCTTCTGCCCTCAACCTTTGCCAGCATCAGGGACTTTTCCAATGAGTTGGCTGTTTGAATGAGATAACCAAAATAGCTTCCCTGGAGTTCAGCTGCTAAAGAATCTCCCTGCAATGCAGGAGACCCCAGATTGATTCCTGGGTCAGGAAGATCTGCTGGAGAAGGAATAGGCTACCCACTCCCATATTCTTGGGCTTCCCTGGTGGCTCAGCTGGTAAAGAATCTACCTGTAGTGTGAGAGACCTGGGTTCGATCCCTCATTTGCGAAGATCCCCTGGAGAAGGGAAAGGCTACCTACTCCAGTATCCTGGCCTGGAGAATTCCAAGGACTGTATGGCCCATGGGGTCACAAAAAGTCAGAAATGATTGAATGATTTTCACTTTCAGCTTCAGCATCAGTCCTTCCAATGAGTATTCAGGGTTGATTTCCCTAAAGATTGACTGGTTTGATCTCCTTGATGTCCAAGGGACTCTCAGAAGTCTCCTCCAGCACTAGAGTTCAAAGGCATCAATTCTTTGGTGCTCTGCCTTCTTTATGGTCAAGTTCTCATGACCGTATGTGACCACTGGGAAGATTACAGCCTTGACTATATGGAACTTTGTCAGCGGAGTAATGTCTCTGCTTTTCAACACACTGCGTTTGTCATAACTTTCCTGCTGAGAAGAAATTGTCTTCTGATCTCATGACTTGCAGTCACCATCCACAGTGATTTTAGAACCCAAAAGAGGAAATCTCTCTACTTTTACCTTTTCCCCTTCTATCTGCCATGAAGTAGTGGGGCCAGATGCCATGGTATTAGTTTTTTTTTAATATTATTTTTAAGCCGGCTCTTTCACTCTCCTCCTTCACCCTCATCAAGAGGCTCTTTAGTTCCTCTTTGCTTTCTGCCATTACAGTGGTATCATCCGTATATCTGAGGTTGTGAATCTTTCTCCCACCTATCTTGATTCCAGCTTGTAACTCATTCAGCCCGGCATTGCTCATGATGTGCTCAGCGTATAGGTTAAATAAACAGGGTAACATCAGACAGCCCTGTTGTACTCCTTTCTCAATCCTGAACCAATCATTTGTTCCATACAGGGTTCTAACTGTTGCTTCTTGACCCACACACAGGTTTCTCAGGAGACAGGTAAGATGGTCTGGTATTCCCATCTCTTCAAGAGCTTTCCACAGTTTGTTATGATCCACACAGTCAAAGGCTTTAGTGTAGTCAATGAAACAGGGGTAGATGTCTTTCTGGAATTTCCTTGCTTTTTCTATGATCAAGCGAATGTTGGCAATTTGATCTCTGATTTGCCTGCCTTTGCTAAGCCCAGCTTGGACATCTTCTACTGGCTTGTTGTTAAATCCATGCTGTGGGCTGCCCTGCCTTTTCCAGCATCACAGGGATTGCTGTGGCCTGCTTGTAGGGATAAACACAAAAACAAACACAGGTAGAGGGTACATCTGAGGACACCTGAGATTAACCTGTACCGATGACTAAGGGGAGGTGGGTTCTAACCCAGTCATCTCTGGTGCATGGTGGGAAAGAGGCCTGGGCAGTGTGGCCAGTCATGCAGTGTGGCCCCTGGAGGCCTAGTCCACCTCCCTAACTGGGCTCAGGAGACAGCAGTGCTGGAAGGGCTTATGGGATTCCTGCTCCGCGTCTGGCGTTGACTTGGGCAGGCAGCCAAGCAGCCCACCAGGTGGGGACGGTAGCCCATTGTTGAGTGGAGAGTGAGCCTGCCAGACTGGGCATCCTGCAGGAGACCAGAGGCTAATCTCTGCCCACAGTGCTCCCAGGCCTCAGCTGAGTGTCCTGACACTGCTTACATCCCCTGGGCTTCCAGGGGAGGTGCCTGAAAGGCCCCGGCACCTGAGAGCAGAGAATGCTCATGATGATCATTAGACCCCAGGCTTCAGGGCTCTGCTTGTCCCAGGCAGGCTGCACTCAGATATGCAAGAACCAACACCCGACACCCAATGCAAGGGATGGTGGGACACACACTAGCTCTAGGCCCGGTTTGCTTGGAGGAAAATTTTTACATCTGCCAATTGTGATAATTAGAGATAATCATAAAAACAATCCATGGTGGCTGGATTTTTTGTCAAAGAAAACAAAACTCATTCCAGGGCACCAACACCTCTCCTATAGGTCTGAAACAATCTGGCTCCAAAGACCAGGGATCTTTTGTATGGGGGGAGCGTTTTGAAACTTTTCTGTAGTCATTAGAGCCCAGATACAATGGCCAAGTGCATGAACAGCCCAGAGAACACTCAGCCTCCTGGACAGCAATTATGTCTTCCACAGGCAGACCTAAGAGTCTTGGTTTGGGGATGTCATCTGAGTATTCCAGCAACACTCAAACCCTGACTCACACTCAAACACACACCCCACCTCCCGCCTCCATGGGGCCACAGTTGACACTGCCAAATTAACTCTGAGTCCTAACAGATGCTTAGGTTTTATAATAGTTCCCGGACTCCAAACAGCCACTGGTTTGTCATCTTGCTCCAGATACCGCAGATTTTTGCCCGCAGAGTAAGTTGTGTCTTCAGTTCTCCGTTCACTCGGCGCTGCGTGCCCCTTAGTCTCTGCCTCTCCACCAGGTTCACCCAAGCCTGTCTGGTGGGCCAGATGGAAACAAGAAAGCCCTGGGCCCATGCCCTCTGCCCACCCTGAAGCCCAGAACCTCCTCCCCGCCTCCTCCATGTTCCTGTCCTGCTTATCCATCTCTGGTCTCTCTGCCCACTGTTCAGATAGAATAATTGATATGGTCAGCCTGACTTTTGACCCTGGGGCTTATTCTAGGACTTGATTTTGCTTCCACTTACTCCTTACCTCTATTCTTCATGTTAGGGAAATTAAAATGGAGGTAGTCTTGTTCAGGTTTCAGAAGTAGGGGAGCAGGCCTCTGACTGACTTCTGACCTTGCCTGAACTACACGCCTGCCTGCAAGTGCGCCAATTGTCTCCAGCAAGTCAGGCAGCACTTTAGATAAGAAAAGGAGTGGGTCTTGAGATTTCCTCTTAAGCCCCTAGGGGCCTAGCCAGCCACCCCTCCCAACCCTCAGGTGAAACAAACATCAATGTAAAAGTTAAGGAAAAACCAGACTTTTTGTACACAAACTGATGATAATACCAATTTTCGCCCGGGATTGTAAGCAGGAACTCCTAGAGCTGCAAGCTGAAATCTCATCCATGGAGTGAACACACTACATGGGGCCCTTTCCTAGCTGGGGACTCCAGATTGCTATCATTTGGGAGTTCCCACTCACTCCAGTGTTCTTGCCTGGAGAATCTCAGGGATGGGGGAGCCTGGTGGGCTGCCATCTCTGGGGTCACACAGAGTTGGACATGACTGAAGCAACTTAGCAGCAGCAGCAGTACTGTTCAAGTCTGGGTGTAGGTTTCAGCCCAATTTAGTGATGTTATTTCTCTCAGTATGAAACCATTTACCGCAGATTGGGATTTGAACTCATGTCCTGGGACTCGAACCCAGCCAAAACCCAGCTTGGGACTTGAACCCATGTGGCTGGGACTTGAAACCAGACAAAGCCCACTGCACCTTGTTTCAGGACCTAATGAAGCTCAGGTTCTTGATGCCTCATTGCTCAAAGAATTCAGTGAGAGGCGAAGTGATAGCTGAGAAGCGGATTTACCAAGATACAGAGAGAACATACTCCAGACAGGGTGCGGGCCATCGCAGAGGGCAAATGCAGCCCTGAAATGTGGCGCGGTTAGTTTTTATAGGCTGGATAATTTAATAGGTTAACATGTGAGGATTATTTCCACTATTTTGGGAAAGGGGTGGAGATTTCCTGGATTTGGGCTACTGCCTATTCCTTGGTTTTGTAACAGTGCCTTGAAACTGTCATGACACCTCTGGGTGTGTCATTTCACTTGCTGAATGAGGATCAAGATCTTGTCTACCATCTTGGTCCCATTTGATTCCAGTTGGTTTATGTTGTGTCCTTGGGCTATGCCATTCTTTCAAAAGTTGTGCCCTGCCCCTTTCCCTCCTGTCACAAATGGTTTCTATTTCTTTTCTTTTAATGACTGTATACTGAAACTAAGTCACATAATCCTCTATTAAATACTGAAATTATTTCTCGTGTGTGCAGCAAGTGGTTTCTTTTGTTAATGGATCCTTCGAAACTACAACAAAACTAAAACTTTTGCCAAAACACTGCCCTGGATCACTTATCTCCCTTTGTCTCCCCAAAGCCCCCATCTGTCCGCCACCTCTTTGGTCCAGCTTGATTCTCCCTTTAGGCAGGAAGACCAGATGTCTTCCCAGTCTCTTTTACTCTATATATTTGTTTCATTTTAGTTTACAAAATGAATGATCATTGGAGAGATGGGTGGGGCTAGTTTGAGACCTTACCCCCAGAGCAGAATCATACTTTTAAGGGTCCTTGCCCCAGGCTAAATCCAGTCCAGTAATGTACGTTGCCCCTTGCTGAATGCATTTTCACTTTACTACATGAGAGTGGAGTTACTTTACAAATGGAGACAGGTTATTAACTGGGTAGGCTTTTAATGTATCATGTGATGATCTCCATTTTTGCAGCCTTCCTCCCTTATTTTGGAGCCGATGATTCCTCTGTGGCCCTTGTCCTTGAGTGGCAGCAGTTGGTAAGTTCTCTGAGTTTGACCTTCATAGACATGAAGTCTCCCATGGAAATTACCTATCTTTGTGCTAAAGTGTAGACAGGTGCTGTACAAAATGTCCATGCAACAGTGGTGAATAAAGAGACAGAAAGTGCCTCCTCTTCCTGGACCAGGTGAAAACTTGCCCTCCTCCCACCCTCTCCCAAGTGCTCCAGAAAGTTAGCCCAGAAACCATCCTTTCCCTCTAGTAAGCTCACATCCTGCCATCCACCTGGGACCTGGCTTTTTTGCACTTCAAAGGTCATTAAAACACACACACACCCTGTAACAAAACTATCTTGTTCCCACATCTGCTTCCAGCCCCTGCCCTTCTTTCCTTTCCTTCACAGCGTTCATCTGAAGTTTGTCTTTCTGTGAATGAGCAGCTATTCCCCAGGCGTCAGGAGGCTGCTCCTATCAAACACTGCCTTCCGGTCAATGCCCACGCTCTTTGTGACTTCTCCAGTATATTCCACTGCCCTTCTCCTCAGTGTCTCTACAAGCACCACACTGACTCTGTACAATGGCTTAATGTCCAGTAGGGTGAGGTTTGCTTTGATGACAGTGTTCAGAGTTGATCTGGTCATTCAAATTCCTTTATTGTTTTATGTGAATTTTAGAATCTTAGATGAGGGACAACACGGCAGAGTAGAAGGGCCTTGAACTCACCTCCTATGAGAACACCCAAATCACACAAACTGCTGGACAACAACCAATGAAAAAAGACTGGAGCCTATCAAAGAAGATATTCTGCAGCCAAAGACATAAAGAAGAAACCCAATGAGATGGTAGGAGGGGTACACTTGTAATATAATCAGTCAATCCCATACCCCATGAGTTGGCAACCTCTCACCACATACTAGAGAATTATTATATCACAGAAGTTCTCCCACAGGAGTGAGAATTCTGAGCTCTATGTCTGGCTTCCTATCCTGGAGGACTGGCATTGGGAAGAGGAATCCCCAGAGCCTTTGGCTTTGAGGACCAGGAGGACTTGATCACAGGAACTCCATAGGACTGCAGAAAACAAAGACTTCACTCTTGAAGGGCACACACAAGGTCTTGTGTGCCCTGGGACCCAGGGCAAGAGCCATGACTTCATAGGAGCCTGGGCCAGGCTTACCTGCTGGTCTTGGAGAGGACCTGGGGAGGCAGGGGGTGGCTGTGGTTCAGTGTGAAGACAAAGACACTGGTGGTGGGTATACAGGGAAATATTCATTGAGGTGAGCCCTCCCAGAGGCCACAATTTTGGCACCTAGACCTGGTCCCACCCAGTAGCCAGTAAGCTCCAGTGCTGGAATACGAAACAACCAACGGGGGGTGGGGGGGATTGCAGCTCCACCCATCAGGAGACAGGCAGCCCATAGACTTTCTAAGCCCACAGCCCCCTCTAGGCACGCCCCTAGATACAGCCCTGTCCACTGGACCCAGCTTTACCCACCAATGGGCAGGCATGAGCCCCTCTCACCAGGAAGCCTGCACAAACTGACCAGATCTCTGTAACACTGAGCCTTTCTATGTACGAACAGTGACCTTCTACGTATGAACTCTGTTTTCCTCTTTCATGTCTTTCAGAGCTTTGTAACTATCTCCATAAGAGATTGGCACATTTTTGTTTATTTCTGGATGTTATATGTCTGCTTTGCAGTGGTGAAATTTTATTTGCTTAGTATTCTAAAATCTTTATTTATTTATTTGGCTGTGTTGGGTCTTAGTTGCGGCACCCAGGATCTTCACCACACCATGCGGGATCGTTCTCTGTGGCGCACAGACTCTCTAACTGTGGTGCACGGGCTCCAGAGCACACAGGCTCAGAAGTTGTGGCCTTCAGGCTTAGTTGTTTTGTGGCCTGTGGGATCTTAGTTCCCTGACCGGGGATCAGCTTGTAGCACATGCACTGCAAGGCAGATTCTCCACCACTGGACCATCAGGGAAGTCCCTGCAATTGTGAAATTTTACATTTTACATTTCTAGTTCTTTATTGCACATTTAAAGTAACATTATTGATTTTTATAATTTTCCTTTGTATTCTTATACTGGGCTTCTCAGGTGGCACTAATGGTAAAGATCCTGCCTGCCAATGCAGGAGACATAAGAGACGTGGCTTTAATTCCTGGGTTGGGAAGATCCTCTGGAGGAGGGCATGGCAACCCACTCCAGTATTCTTGCCTGGGGAATCCCATGGATAGAGAGGCCTGGCAGGCTACGGTCCCTAGAGTCACAAAGAGTAGACAGCACTGAAGCGATTTAGCACGTATTGTTATATCTCTCTTCACTGTTTTACTAATTCTATTATTTTATCTGTTGATCTTTTTCTTTCTTTATGGAGATGATTATATAATTTATAATTTTGTATGATTTTCTAGTTCTTATTCTTAGCTTATTGCATCACTTAGGAATACCAGTACTATACAAAATAGTAGTGGCATTAATAGGCTTTTTTTTTTTAACTATTAAATGTGCTATTTCACTATTAGATATGTTGTGTGCAGTAAGTTTTGATAACTATCAGCTTCTCATTTTCAAGACATTTCTTCTGATGTTTAGTACTATCGGCTTTTTCATGAATGGATTTTAAATTTTATTGAATGTTTTTCTGTATGTTTTGAGAGATCTTATGATTTTTCTTCTTTAACATACTAATAAGATGCATTATTATCTACGTTTATTCTCATGGCAGAGCTGTCTTTGCATTCCTAGTATAAAAGCCTGACTTAGTCATGAAAAACTATTATTTTAGTGCACTTCTGGATTATAATTGCTAATATTTTCTTTGGAACTCTTGCAATTATATTCCTCAGTGAGGTTAGCCTGCAGTTTTCTTTTCTTTTGGAAGTTATCTAGTTCTTATTTTACTCTACATTATATTTGCCTCAAAAATAAATGAACAGATTTACTCATTTCCTATCATGTAAAATAACTTGTACAAATAGAGATTATCTATTGTTTGACAACTTGATTAAAATATACCCTAAAAATTAGTAAGAAGTTGTGGATTACCACTTGATTTTCTTAATTATTATTGATTCACTTAAACTTTCTATCATTTGGGTCAACTTTGGCAATTTAAGATCTATATTTTCTTTATTTTTTCAAAAGCTTTAACACATAGTTGTTCCTAATATCTTTCTTGATTAAAATATTTTCTGTATCTGTACTTATTTCTGTTTCTAATTGCCAGATTTTTTTACTTTCTTTTTCAATCAGTCCACTTAAATGACTTTTTAAAAATCTTATTAGTCTGTTCAAAGGACCTTTGGTTTTATTTATTATCTATGCTTCTCTCACCCTTATTTTATTTACTTTGTTAATTTATGCCCCTTTTTTATTCTAATTTCAATTTTTGGGGTCTTATTTTCTACTAAGTATATTCAAACTGTAAAATTTCCTCTATTAACTTGGCTGTATCTCATATTTTTTGATAGCTAATAGTTTTATTTTCATTTTGTTGAAAAATTATAATTCTATTATAATTCCTTTCTAACCATGGATTACTTTAAAATTATGAGTCTTATTTTTCAAGCATGAGATGTTTTTAGCTAACTTTTTTGTTGCTGATTTCTAATTTTATTGTATCATGAAGAGGAATATGGTCTGTATGATGTTGGATATCTGGAATGTGTTGAGACGATTTTTGGCTGGATGTGCCATCATTTTTTTATAATTATTCTATGTGATTTTCTTTGTTGGATGCAAAGTTATGTCAAGTTTTTAATTGTTTTATTCATTCTATATCCTTTTGTAGTTTTTGGTCTAGTTGGTATTTCAGCTTTTGAAGGTGTGCCAACATCTACCGTAATTATGGATTTGTTTATTTTTCCCTGTAGGTGTATTGTTCATTGGTTAGTATTAAATGTAGCTGTTTGTATTAATACTTTTACTTTGTTTTCTAAATTTTATTTTGTATGGTGTTATTTCTAATCTAGTTTTCCTTTTGTTCATATTTGTCCATATTTTTATTAATTTTTTTTATTGAAGGATAATTGCTTTACAGAATTTTGTTGTTTTCTGTCAAACCTCAACATGAATCAGCCATAGGTATACATATATCCCCTTCCTTTCAAACCTCCCTTCCATCTCCTGCCCCATCTCACCCCTCTAGATGGATACAGAGCCTCTGAGTTTCCTGAGCCATACAGCAAATTCCCTTTGGCTATATATTTTACACATGGTAATGTAAGTTTCCCTGTTACTCTTTCCATACATCTCATCCTCTTCTCCCCTCTCCCATGTCCGTAAATCTGTTCTCTATGTCTGTTTCTCCATTGCTGCCCTGTAACTAAATTCTTCAATGCCATTTTTCTAGATTCCATATATATGCGTTAGAATACAATATTCACACTTCTCTTTCTGACTCACTTCACTTAGTATAATAGATTCTAGGTTCATCCACCTCATCAGAACTGACTCAAAGATGTTCCTTTTTATGGCTGAGTAATAGTCCACTGTGTGTATGTACCACGACTTCTTTATCCATTCATCTGTCGATGGACATCTAGGTTGCTTCCACGTTCTAGCTATCGTAAATAGTACTGCAGTGAAAAATGGGATACATGTGTCCCCATTTTAAGTTAACTTGTCTTTCCATTCTTAAGTTGTAGGAGTACCTTAAGTGTTCTAGTTCTTGTCAGATATATATATTGTAAATACTTTCTCCAATTCTGTGTCTCCTGCTTACTTTCCTCACAATATCTTTTCAGAAGAAGATTTTAATTTTAAAGTCTTAATTTATCTGTTTCTTCTTTTGTTGTTTTGCCTTCTGCTTTGTCTAAGAAACTTTTACCTTTTCTTAAGATGTGAGGATATTCTGTCATATCTTACCTGTAATAATTTATGGTCTATTTAAAATTAATTTCTCTGTATGGTAGAAGACACAGATCAAGGTTCATTTTTTCCCCCTAGATAGATCTCCAATTATTCCAGCACCATTTTTGAAAAGATTTTCTTTTCCTGTTGCATTACTTTGGTACCTTTGTCAAAAATCAATGGACTAGATGAATGTGTGTCTACTTTGAACTCTATTCTGTTTCATTAATCTATCTGTGGGTCCTTAGGCAAGTAGCACATAGTCTTGATTACTATAGCTTCAAAAGAAATGTAATCAGGTAAGAGAAGTCCTACATTTTGTTCTCCTTTCCTCAAGAATTCTTTGGCTATTTTAATGATATGACATTTCCATATACATTTTAGAAAAGGCTTGTCAATTTCTTTATAATAAGCTTTCTGGAATTTTAATAGGCATTACATTGAATCTGTAGATGAATTTATGTGGGTTAGGTGTGGGTTTGGAAGTGTTTCCTCCTATTGTCTCAAAAGTTTGCATAAGGTTGGTGTTATTACTTCCTTAAATGTTTGACAGAATTTATCAGTGAAACCATCTGAGCCTGGAGTTCAATTTCTTTAGAATTCAATTTCTTTAACATAGGGCGATTTGGAGTTTTTGTTTCATCTTGTGTTAGTTTTCATTGGTCATATTTTTCAAAGAATTTCTCTATTTCATCCAAGCGATTGAATTTCTGGGCATGATGCTGTTCATAACATTTCCTTATTATTCTTTGCATATCTGCAGTATTTGTAGTGATGTCTCCTCTTTCACTCCTGATATTCATATGTTGGTAATTTGTGTTCTCTCTTTCTCCTGTAAATTTTGCTAGCATCTATCATTCTGTCGATATTCTCAGTGAAGCACTTTTTGACTTTAAAATTTGTTCTCTACCATTTTCTACTTCATTCAGTTTTTCTCTTTAGTATTTCCTTCTGCTTACTTTCCTTACTTTTTCTGATATTATTTTTCTGCTTTTTAAGGTGAAATCTCAGATCATTAAGATCTTTTTTTTACCTTTAAAGCTCCAATTTTTCTCTAAACTGTGTTTTAGCTGAATCTCAAACTTTGCTCAGTAGCTTTCTTAAAAAAAATTCAGTTTGAAGTATTTTGAAACTTTCATTGTGATTTACTCTTTGACCCATGGATTTTTAGGAAGCGTGTTATTTGTTACCAAATATTTAGGATTTTCCTAGGTATCTTATTCATATTGATTTTTAATTGAGTTCCGTAGTCATCAGAGGACATATTTCATGTGATTTAAATCCTTGTAAATTTATTTAGCTTTGTTTTATGACCAAGCCTGTGATCCCAGGTGGCACTAGTGATGAAGAACCTGCCTGCCAATACAGGAGACATAAGAAATGCAGGTTCAATCCCTGGGTCAGGAAGATCCCCTGGAAGAGGGCATGGCAACCCATTCCAGTATTCTTGCTTGAAGAATCCCATGGGCAGAGGATCCTGGTGGGCTACATTCCATAGCGTTGCAGAGTTGGACATGATTGAAGTGACTTAGCACACACTCACATGGTCTATCTTAAGGAGTAAACTATGTGAACTTAATAAAAAGTTAAGGTATATTGAAGTTTTAAGTATATTGTTGTAAAAATATCAATTGTATCAAAAAGGCTGACAGGTTATTCATATCATTTATATCTTTACTGCTTTTTTTTAGTCTAGATTTTCTAACTACTCCTAGGAGATAAAATTTTCTATTTTGTTTGTGGAATTATCTAATTTTCTCTTTAATTCTAATAATTTTCGCTCCCTATATTTTGAGCCTTTGTTATTGGACATAATCAAATCTATTATTATTATTTCTAATGAATCCACCCTTTCATTGCTGTGATGTGCGCTTCTTTATCTCTGATAATACTATTTGTCTTGTGTTCTGTTGTAACCAATATTAACATAACAACGCCAATCTTACTGTGCTTGCTGGCTGCATGGTATCAGCACATCTGTTTTCATCCATATACTCTCAACCTATCTGTGTCTTTCTGTGTAAATTGTATCTCTTAAAATGGTATATAGTTGGATTTTGCTCTTTTATTCAGCATGCATTTCTTTTGTTTACACTTATTGTTGAGGTGGGATTTAGATCTACCACTTAATTGTTTAGGGCTTTTTCTCTTTGATTTTTTCATCTGTTCATCCTCTCTTTTTAAACAAATTGTGAGTTAAGCATTAATTTTTTTTTTCAGTTCATCTATTGGCTTTCTGCTACATCTCTGTGTTTTCATATACTTGTCTTCAGTTCAGTTTAGTTCAGTTGCTCAGTCATGTCCGACTCTTTGCGACCGCATGAATCACAGCACGCCTGGCCTCCCTGTCCATCACCAACTCCCGGAGTTCACTCAGACTCACATCCATTGAGTCAGTGATGCCATCCAGCCATCTCATCCTCGGTCGTCCCCTTCTCCTTCTACCTTCAATCTTTCCCAGCATCAGAGTCTTTTCCAATGAGTCAACTCTTTGCATGAGGTGGCCAAAGTACTGCAGTTTCAGCTTTAGCATCATTCTTTCCAAAGAAATCCCAGGGCTGATCTCCTTCAGAATGGACTGGTTGGATCTCCTTGCAGTCCAAGGGACTCTCAAGAGTCTTCTCCAACACCACAGTTCAAAAGCATCAATTCTTCGCTGCTCAGCCTTCTTCACAGTCCAACTCTCACATCCATACATGGCCACAGGAAAAACCATAGCCTTGACTAGATGGACCTTAGTCGGCAAAGTAATGTCTCTGCTTTTGAATATACTATCTAGGTTGGTCATAACTTTCCTTCCAAGGAGTAAGCGTCTTTTAATTTCATGGCTGCAATGAACATCTGCAGTGATTTTGGAGCCCCCCCAAATCAAGTCTGACACTGTTTCCAGTTTCCCCATCTATTTCCCATGAAGTGATGGGACCGGATGCCATGATCTTCGTTTTCTGAATGGTGAGGTTTAGGCCAACTTTTTCACTCTTCTCTTTCACTTTCATCAAGAGGCTTTTTAGTTCCTCTTCACTTTCTGCCATAAGGGTGGTGTCATCCGCATATCTGAGGTTATTGATACTTCTCCCAGCAATCTTGATTCCAGCTTGTGTTTCTTCCAGCCCGGCATTTCTCATGATGTACTCTGCATAGAAGTTAAATAAGCAGGGTGACAATATACAGCCTTGATGTACTCCTTTTCCTATTTGGAACCAGTCTATTGTTCCATGTCCAGTTCTAACTGTTGCTTCCTGACCTGCATACTTGTCTTAGGGATTACTTTATACATTCTTAACTCTTCGTAGTTTACTTCCTATTAATATTCTGCTATTTATATAAAATGTAGAAACCTTACAGCTGTGCAGGCTTGCTTACCACTTCTCTCTCTTTCACGCTGTGGCTGCTCTGTGTTTCACCTGTTCATCTATTACCCACACAGTATAATAACTTTTGCTTTAGACAGTTTTATTGTAAAGAAATTAAGAGGAAACAAGTATTTGTATTTATCATTTTTTTAAACATTTATTCCTTCCTAAAGATTCCATTATTTTAATCTAGTGTTGTTTCCTTTCCGCCTGTAGAAGTTTTCCGGCACGGGGGCAGGGCCGGGGAGAGCTAGGCTGGTCTTCCTTGCTGTGCGTGGGCTTTTCCTCCTCCTACCTGCGGCCAGCAGGGGCTTCTCTTCATTGGCGGTGTGTAAGCTTCTCCCTGCAGTGGCTTCTCTCATGGAGCACAGGCTCCAGGCGCACGAGCTTCTGTACTCGCAGCATCCAGGCTCAACAGTTGAGGCTCACGGGCTCCAGAGCGTGGGCTTAGTAGCTACTCAGCACACCGGCTTTATACATCTGCAGCATGTGGGATCTTCCTGGACCAGGGATTGGATTTGTGTCCCCTGCACTGGCCGGCAGATCTTTAACCACTAGATCCCCGGGGAAGTCCCTGAAGAACTTTTTTTTCTGAAAAAAATTTAAAGCACTTCTTACATTGCACTTTTGCAGGCAATACAGTCTTTTAATTTGCTTTTATCTTGAGACATTTTTATGTTGTCTTTATTCTTGAAAGATATTTTAACTGGACATAAACTTCCGAGTTAACCATTTTTTCTTTTAAGAACTTTTAAATACCTTCTGGTCTCCATAGTTTCTGGTGGGAAGTCTGTGATAATACAGACATTGGTTTCCCTGTATATAAAACGTGTTTGTTTGTTTGTTTGTTTCCTGGCTTTTTAGATTCTCTATTTAACAAACTGGTTTTTGAAAATTTGATTCTGTTGTACCCTGGCTTGACTTTCTTTGTATTTCTTTTTCTAGGAGTTGGTTGAGCTTCTTAAATCTCCAAACTTATGTGTTACCAAATTTAGGATTGGGGGAGGGGGGAGAAATTCTTTCTTTTTATTATAGAAATCATTAAAATTTTTTGATTGCTGCTAAATATATGTAACAAAGTTTTTTATTGTGCTTAAATATATTCAACATCAAATTTATTATGTAACCATCTTAACCATTTTTAAGTGCATAGTTTAGTAGTTTTAAGTACATTTGCATCATTATGTGGCCACCACGACCATCCATCCACAGAATTCTTCTCATCTTGCAAAACCAAAACTCTTTTGTACCCACTAAACAGTAAATTCCCATTCCTTTGGCCCTCAGCCCCTGGAAAGTTCCATTCTACATTCTGTTTTTATAAGTGGAATCATACAGGACTTATCTTTTTGTGACTGGCTAAGTTTACTCAGCATAGTGCCCTTGAGATTCATCCATGTTGTAACATTGTAAGAACTTCCTTCCTTTAGAAGGTTGAATCGCATTCATTGTATGAGTAGACCGCATTTTGTTTATCTATTCATTCACTGGTTCATTTTACAAGGTGGTGATCCATGGAAGTCTTAGTAGATTCTAAGAGAGGAAACATATTTGACTATGAGGCAAAGGAAGTCACTAGATGCCTAGGTCTTAAGGGCATATTCAGACGGAGAACCAATTTAAGGAGCAAACCTTATAAAGGGAATATTCCAGGGAGTCCTTGCTGTGAAAATGCCTGCCTGAGGATGGATGCTGCAACCCATGAGCCTCATAACTGCTGCTTCTAAAGTCTTCATGTGTGCTGGCTGGGATCTTCTCTCCAGTTCTCAAAGAGCTTGAGTGCAATTACGGCCACCTGCACTTTGCAGATGAGGAAACAGAAGCGCATAGATATTAGGTTGCCAGTCAACCTGGCTCCAGAGGCTGCCCTCACAAGATGCATGGAAGGATGGGCAGGACCTCACCGGGAGCCTCTGTTGGAAGGCATGCTGGACGCTCAGAATTTGGGCTCCATTTACGTCCACGGTGGCGAGACCCAGGGAGGGAGGTGGAGAAAGAAACGGGGCATGGAATCCAAAAGTCCCCGCGTCATGTGACCCCTTAGAGATCTAGGGCAAGGCTGCCCCTTCTCTTCCTTTGCCTCCCAGTTTCGTCACCTGTGAACCGTGGATGAGCTCTCATTCCTCAGAGAGGTGTGGCGGGGCCACCAAACTCACACTGTGGGAAAGCATCACCCAGGGCAGGCAGGGGTAAACGTGCTGTGAGGTCAAGGCCACACAGCGGACCCCGCAATACTCCTGTGTCTCCAGCCGGAGCCTGAGGCATGGCAGTGAGCGCTCACACCTCTTCCAGAACCCCCAGCCCTGCGAAGAGTGGGGATGTACTGAGCTCTAAGGAGCCATTCATCCTGGCTGCAGCCAAGCTCTGAAGCTCAAGAAGCCAAGCACGGGGGGAACTGAGAACCTCAGCTGAAGGCAGGCTTTCTGGGTCAAATGAAACCCCACGGCTGGACGGAGCCGCAGGCGAGCAGCACTGTGCCGTAAGCACATGTGACAGTGGGGAAGGCCAGAGTTCTGGACTCAGTGGGTGTGATTCCACTCTGTTGAGCTGGTCAGCCACCCCCTGGGCAAGGCCAAACCTACAGTACAAGCCACTGCAGAGACTTCCTCTGTGACTCTCTTGCTACAATGCTGAGCACAAAGCAGTCATTCACACAGTGAGGACTGTATTTCTGCTAGAAAGCCCCCTTAGCCTAAATTCCTTCTGCCTTTGTCAGTAGGGAGGAGGATGACTCCCTCTCCAACCTCCTCTAACCCCATAGTTAGCTCTTCTAGGCACATACAGTAGGTGCTCAACTGTTGCTGGTAGGACCCATGAATGAGTGGTGGAGGTCAACAGGAAGGAAGAGCTCCCATTTCAAAGGGAAGCTGGGGTCAGAAGCCCGTGGCATCCCGTGCAGGGGACAGGCACAGGCATCTCCTCCTAGGATGCCCTGTGGCAGCTGGGGGCCCGCACTGCCTCTGCAGGGCAGGATCTGCCCCCCACGGTCACCCAGGTCCTGTGCATCTGCAGAGAAACCCTGCTCAGGGCCGTCCCCAGGGTCAGAGCAGAGCCAGGTGCAGGGAGCACAGATCCACTCTCTGTGGGGCACAGAGGGGACCAGAGGGGACTCCAAGCCCACTGCCTCCCTCAAGGAGGTCCTCCTTCCGGATGGAAAATCAGGCCTTCGGATGAACTGGAGTTTCCCTTGCTGGGAATGTCTTTCTCATGTGACAGTTAAGTGTCAGTTACTTCAGGGCCCTTCTGCTCAGCTGTGTAGTCCTGTTGTGTCACAGGTGCCCTGCTGGGAGGCAAATTTGATTTGAAATTCAACCCACAGCCCCCCTGCCAAGCCATGCCCATAGGCTGCTACTGCCCAGACAGACAGCATCCAATCCCCACAAAGACACTTCCCAGCTCACGAGCCCTGAGGAGCTTGCTCTCCCAGTCTGTCCAGACTGCCTGACTCCTGGGAGCCAAGAGGCAAAGTGTGCAGTGTGCAGCACTGGCCTGTCCTCAGAGGGCTGCAGGGGTGTTCCGGGAGGCCAAAAGAAGGCAGCCCACTTCTGCCCTGCCTGCCTGCCCCAGCCTTTCCTCTTTCCCGCCCTTCCCGGGCCTGGACACTGGCAGACACTGGCTGGCGGCTCTCAGAAGGAAAAGCAGGAGAAGGAGCTTCTAGAACTAGGCGGCGATTGGCCAGGGAGAGTCCCATGAGTTCACTTCCTTAGCTATGTGGGGATCTCTGGTAAGTATGATGGTGGGCATCACTGGAGGCCAAAAGCGTGCAAGGTGGGGAGGGAAAATCAGGAGCAACCAAGGAGGGCATGGGGAGGGCTTCCTGCTGCTAGCCCAGGCACACACACGTCTCACTCATCCCTGAAGCTGGGCACAGCGGTCCCGCTGTCGACAGGAGCGTCTCCAACACCTGAAACGCCCAGCCCTGAGAACCACATTCCCTCCCACCCCGGCCCCACACCTCCCAAGGGAAAATGATCTCCTTGGGGTCAAAGGGTGCCTTGGTCTGTTGAGCTGCTATAACATACATCCCACAGGCTAGCAGCTTAAATGATAATCCATTTTTTTCTCACAGTTCTGGTGGCTGGGAAGGCTCACTGTGTCCTCCACGGTGGACGGGCTAAAGGAGTTCTTGGGGCTCTTGCAAGGGCACCAATGCCATTCATGAGCGCTCCACCCTCATGACCTACTCACCTCCCAAGGGCTCACCTCCTGATGCTGTCACACTGGGGGTCTGGACCATATGATTTTGAGGAACACAAACATTCCATCAATAGCAGAGGACTGGGACACCACGCCTTCTGTGTAGCGGCCAGTCTGCCATCCACCCTGCCCAGATTCAGAATCACGTCATTTCCTGCCTGCCTTCTGGCTCCTTGCAAGCCCACCTCACCCTTTGCAGTGCCCAGCCGGGCCTCCTCCTCTTCCTGGCCTCTTGGTCCCTGAGCGGGCACCTTCACAGAGCTGCCAGCTGTGGCTTTCCCCATGCTGCAGTGACGCAGGCTCCATGCGCTGCCCGGGGCAGGCCTGACCAAGCTCTCACTCTGTCCCCGCAGGGCTCCATGCCACGCCAAGTGCTCATACCTGCACTGAAAAACCCTGCTGCCTTCCTGCCTCTTTCTGGTTCTGTCATCCTTGCCCCCAGGCCTCCTTCCTGGCCTTGCTATTGTCTCTCCTTCTCACTTGTCTTCAGAGTAACCTCAACCCTCATGACCATCCTCTGACCAAGGGAGTCCCAGCTGGCAGCACCGGCCCTTTGCAAACCTCCCATCCATCCACACCTTTATGGGGCCTGGGGGCACCAACAAGGGTCATCAGGTGTGACCACCTTAGTGAGCACTGCCAATAGGAGCAGTTGTGTGGGACCAGGACCCCCACCGCCACTGCGGGTTCTTTGACCTGGGCCAAGCACTGGCTGGAGCTTTCGTGTTCTCGATCACACAGTGAAATAATATTTATTAGGGTCTTTGGAGTGACGTGTTGCATGGCTGGGCAGTCCTATTCCCATCATCACTCTCTTTCTAATGCAACATGTTGTCTTTCGACTTCCAGCTGATGTGTGTCAAGTACCTACTACATGCTACATGGGACATTATCTCATCCTATCTCACAGAAAGCTTCAGACAGCCTATGTGGGGCTCCCTCTGCTTTAGAGAACAAGGAACAGGCTCAGGAAACTGGCCAGCCTTGCTAGAGGTTTTACCACTAGACAGGAGAGAGCTGAGAATCTCACCTATATTGTCTGACTCCATCATGCATCCCCGGTTGCAGCAAAGCCAGTGTGGTGGGAAATTCAAAGGCACTGTGGCAGAAAGGTGAAGAGATCAGAATATGCTGCTGCTGCTGCTGCTGCTAAGTCGCTTCAGTCGTGTCCGACTCTGTGCGACCCCATAGACGGCAGCCCACCAGGCTCCCCCGTCCCTGGCATTCTCCAGGCAAGAACACTGGAATGGGTTGCCATTTCCTTCTCCAATGCAAAAAAGTGAAAAGTGAAGGTGAAGATGCTCAGTCGTATCCGAATCTTAGCAACCCCATGGACTGCAGCCTACCAGGCTCCTCCATCCATGGGATTTTCCAGGCAAGAGTATGCCACCTCCAAATATGCCCCTATGGCAAAAGGATTATTTTGAGTTGAAGGCAATTGAGAAATAGCAGACATGGGAAAAGCTCTCTCCCCCATTTCTGTATGTCTAAAGACAGAGCATAAGTTTCCCTCTGAGAGGGTGTTCCCCTCCCTTCTCCCATACCAGGAAGAAACCATTCGTATTACTGGAGGCTGCTCTGGATTTGAATCTGCATAAATAAATATTACTGAAATATCCATAGTTTTCTATTACTTTCCCCCACATGTTTGTCTTCCCACAGCTGACCATTGCTAGAAGCCCCAGACTCTTTTCCTTTGCCTTTGTCTTTATTGGCTCTTTGTTAAATTGGTATTTGTTGTTGTTTTTCAATTGATAAGCCATGTTTGACTCTTTGTGACCCCATGGATGGCAGCATGCCAGGCTCCTCTTTCCTCTACCATCTCCTGGAGTTTGCTCAAATTCACGTCCATTGAGTTAGTGATACTATGTTACCATCTAATCCTCAGCCTCCCCTTCTCCTGCCTTCAATATTTCCCAGCATCAGGTGGCCTAAGTATTGGAGCTTCAGCATCAGTCCTTGTAATGAATATTCAAAGTTGGTTTACTTTAGGATTGACTGGTTGGATCTCCTGGCAGTCTGATTGACCCTCAAGAGTCTTCTCCAGCACTACATTTCCAAGGTATCATTTCTTCAGTGTTCAGCCTTCTTTATGTACCAGCTCTTGCGTCAGTACATGACTACTGGGAAAACCATAGCTTTGACTATATGGACCTTTGTTGGCAGAGTGATGTCTGTGCTTTTTAATATGCTCTCTAGGTTTACCATAGCTTTCCTTCCAGAGAGCAAGTGTCTTTTAATTTCATGGCTGCAGTCACCATCCGCAGTGATTTTGGAGCCCCTCAAAATAAAATCTGTCACTGCTTCCACTTTTTCCCCTTCTACTTGCCATGACACGATGGGATGAGACACCATGATCTTAGTTTTTTGAATGTGAAGTTTCGAGCAGCTTTTTCACTCTCCTCTTTCACCTTCATCAAGAGGCTTTTTAGTTCCTCTTCACTTTCTGCCATAAGGGTGGTGTCATCTGCATATCTGAGGTTATTGATATTTCTCCCGGCAATCTTGATTCCAGCCTGTGATTCATCCAGCTGGGCATTTCACACGGTGTACTCTGCACAGAAGTTAAATAAGCAGGGTGACAATATACAGCCTTGATATACTCCTTTCCCAATTTGAAACTGGTCAGTGGTTCCATATTTGGTTCTAACTGTTGTTTCTTGACCTGTATACAGGTTTCTCAGGAGACAGGCAAAGTGGTCTGGTATTCCCATCTCTTTAAGAATTTTCCACAGTTGTGATCCACACTGTCAAAGGCTTTAGCGTAGTCAATGAAACAGAAGTAGACACTTTTCTGGAATTCCCTTGCTTCTCTGTGATCCAACGAATGTTGGCAGTTTGATCTCTGGGTTCCTCTGCCTCTTAGAACCCCAGCTTGTACATCTGGTTCACATACTGTTGAAGCCTAACTTGAAAGATTTTTGAACATAAACTTACTAGCATGTGAAATGAGTGCAACTGTACAATAGTTTGAACATTATTTGGAATTGCCCTTCTTTGAGATTGGAATGAAAAGTGACCTTTTCCAGTACTGTGGCCACTGCTGAGTTTTCCAAATTTGCTGACATATTGAGCTCAGCACTTTAACAGCATCATCTTTTAGGATTTTAAATAGTTCAGCTGGAATTCCATCACCTCCACTGCGTGTATGTGTGTGCTCAGTGGTGTCTGACTCTTTGTGACCCCATGGACTATAGTCCTCCAGGCTCCTCCATCCATGGAATTTTCCAGGCAAAAATACTGGAGTGGGTTTCTATTTCCTCTTCCAAGGGATCTTCCTGACCCAGGGATTGAACCCAGGTCTCCTGTGTCTCCTGCATTGGCAGGCAGATTCTTTACATCACCTCCGCTAGCTTTTTTCGTAGTGATGCTTCCTACAGCCCACTTGATTTCATACTCCAGGAGGTCCAGCTCTAGGTAAGTGACCACACTATCATGGTTATCTGGGTCATTAAAATCTTTTATGTATAGTTCTGTATATCCTTGCCACTTCTCCTTCTGTTAGGTCCTTACAATTTCTGTCCTTTATTATGCCCAGCCTTGAATGAAATGTTCCCTTGATATCTACAGTTTTCTTGTAGAGATCTCTAGTCTTTCCCATTCTATTGTTTTCCTCTATTTCTCTGCAATGTTCATTTAAAAAGGCTTTCTTATCTCTCCTTGCTATTCTCTGGAAGTCTGCATTCAGTTGGGTATATCTTTCCCTTTCTCCTTTGACTTTCACTTGTCTTCTTTCCTCAGCTATTTATAGACTCCTCAATCACTTCTTTTTCTTTGGGATAGTTTGGTCACTGCCTCCTGTACAGTGTTATGAACCTACATCCATAATTCTGCAGGCACTCTATCTACCAGATCTAATCCTTGAATCTATTTATCACCTAGACAGTGTAATCATAAGGGATTTGATTTAGGTCATTCCTGAATGGCCTACTGGTTTTTTCTACTTTCTTCAATTTAAGCCTGAATTTTGCAATAAGGAGCTCATTATCTGAGCCACGGTCAGCTCCAGGTATTGATTTTACTGATCGTATAGTGCTTCTCCATATTTGACTCTAAAGAACATAAATCTGATTTCAGTATTGATTGTCTGGTGATGTCCATGTGTAGAGTCATTTCTTCTGTTGTTGGAAAAGAGTGTGTTCTCTTGGCAAAACTTTGTTAGCTTTTGCCCTGCTTCATTTTGTACTCCAAAGCCAAACTTGCCTGTTATTCTGGGTATCCCTTGACTTCCTACTTTTCCATTCCAATCCCCTGTGATGAAAAGGGCATCTTTTTTGTGTGTTAGTTCTAGAAGGTGTTTAGGTGTTCATAGAACCAGTCAACTTCAGCTTCTTTGGCATCAGTGGTTGGGGCATAGACTTGTATTTCTGTGATGTTGGATGGTTTACCTTGGAAAGGAACCAAGATCATTCTGTCATTTTTGAGATTGCACCCAAGTACTGTATTTCAGACTATTTGTTTACTATGAGGGCTACTCCACTCCTTTTAAGGGATTTTTGCCCACAGTAGTAGATACAATGGTCATCTGAATTAAATTCATCCATTCCCATCCATTTTAGTTGGCTGATTCCTCAGATGTCAATGTTCAGTACTGCCATTTCTTGCTTGACCACATCCAATGTACCTTAATTCATGGACCTAACATTCCAGGTTCGGAGAAGGCGACGGCACCCTGCCGGGGTCCAGCCTCAGCAGAGTCCAGGGATACCTTCAGGATGAACGGCGTTGGCGAAAGCAGAGAGAAAAAGAGAGAGAGAGAAAGAATGACACGGGGAGACCAAGCTTAGGTGAAGCAAGGCCCGTAACTTTATTTTCAAAAGGAGCTTTTATACCCTGACTTGTACATAGAGGGAAATGAAAGATGCAAGGTCATTCAGAGTCAGCCCAAACACTCCAGCAGTTTTGCCCTTATCAAAACCAGGATTTTTTTCTGTATGCCTTTCCATAAACAAGGGTCTTATGTTATGTACATTATCTTCTTGCCTGGAGGCCTGTTGACATTTTATGACCCTTTTTTGATAAAGGTTGATCAACCAGAAAACTTTTTTTTCCTTGAAGTGTTTTTTTTTCTTTATATTTCTAATCTGTGTCAGCCTCAGAAAGTACTAAACAGAGTTACATTCTCATGGAGCAGAGGTGCAGTGGGTCACAACAAAGAAAGAACTTATTAGCTTAAAGGTCTGATATGGTTAATACCAAGGCTACTACTAGTTTTTCTTACATTCCAACTACATTAACTAATGCACTCCCAGGTGCACAGTGGATAAGGGATATAGGAACTTGGCAGCAAGCATTGGCCCAATAATGAAGCCCTTTACCAGTACTATTCTAATAATTTTTCACCCCTTAAAGGGCTCTATGCCCATTAGGACCTTTAGAATGTTTAGGCTTCCTGTGCCTTTCATGGTTGGGAAGTTTGTGAAAAATCATGTGTGATAGTTGCAAAAGTATGGATAAACCTGCCAAGCAAGCTAGAATGCTAACAGGAGGGTTTGAGTTGAAATACTCCTTTCATGCCCAGGAGACTTATCAACTAGAACCCTAGCTGATTTTCTCCAGAGAAAGGTGGAAAGGCCCTGTTAATAGGTGGATAGCCCTGTTAATGTCAGAAGAGCTGGTGAAAGGCATAATATAGGAAACAGTAGACAGACAGATTTTGGTTTGGGGTAGATGCTCAAGCAGGTCCAGGGAGTCCGTTGAGTCCTGATCCACCTTGCCTGTCAGATCTCCTCCGCATGACCTTGTCATGGATGGGATCTCCCATGCTGGCTCCCAGCAGCACCCCACTCCTGTACTCTTGCCTGGAAAATCCCATGGATGGAGGAACCTGGTAGGCTGCAGTCCATGGGGTTGCAAAGAGTTAGACATGACTGAGCAACTTTATTTTCACTTTTCACTTTCATGCATTGGAGAAGGAAATGGCAATCCACACCAATGTTCTTGCCTGGAGAATCCCAGGGACAGGGGAGCCTGGTGGGCTGCCATCTATGGGGTCCCACAGATGAAGTGCACAATTGAAGTGCCTTAGCAGCAGCAACATTGAGGTTAATATGCAATATTGTTCTTTATGGTATCAGACTTTACTTTCACATCAGACATATCCACAACTGTGTGTGATTGCTACTTTGGCCCAGGCACTTGATTCTCTGGAGCTATTGTTATTGCCCTCTGCTGTTCCCCAATAGCATACTGAACCCCATCCAACCTGGGAGGACTCATCTTCCCGTGTTGTATCTTGCTTTTGTTCATGGGGTTCTAAAGGCAAGAATACTGGAGTGGTTTGCCATTTCCTTTCCAGTAAACCAAGTTTTGTCAGAACTCTTCACTATGACTGTCAATCTAGAGTGTTCCTGCATGGCATGGCTACTAGCATCATTGAGTTATGCAAGCCCCTTTGTCACAACACGACTGTGACCAATGAAGGGGTAAATAGGCATTCAGTTGAGTTCAGTTCAGTCGCTCAGGCGTGTCCAACTCTTTGTGACCCCATGAATCGCAGCACGCCAGGCCTCCCTGTCCATCACCATCTACCAGAGTTCACTCAGGCTCATGTCCATCGAGTTCATGATGCCATCCAGCCATCTCATTGTGGGTCGTCCCCTTCTCCTCCTGCCCCCAATCCCTCCCAGCATCAGAGTCTTTTCCAATGAGTCAACTCTTTGCATGAGGTGGCCAAAGTACTGGAGTTTCAGCTTTAGCATCATTCCTTCCAAAGAAATCCCAGGGTTGATCTCCTTCAGAATGGACTGGTTGGATCTCCTTGCAGTCCAAGGGACCCTCAAGAGTCTTCTCCAACACCACAGTTCAAAAGCATCAATTCTTTGGCCCTCAGCCTTCTTCACAGTCCAACTCTCACATCCATACATGACCACAGGAAAAACCATAGCCTTGACTAGATGGACCTTAGTCGGCAAAGTAATGTCTCTGCTTTTGAATATACTATCTATGTTGGTCATAATTTTTTCCCAAGGGGTAAGCGTCTTTTAATTTCATGGCTGCAGTCACCATCTGTAGTGATTTAGGAGCCCTCAAAAATCAAGTCTGACACTGTTTCTACTGTTTCCCCATCTATTTCCCAAGAAGTGATGGGACCGGATGCCATGATCTTCGTTTTCTGAATGTTGAGCTTTAAGCCAACTTTTTCGCTCTCCTCTTTCACTTTCATCAAGAGGCTTTTAACTTCCTCTTTACTTTCTGCCATAAGGGTGGTGTCATCTGCATATCTGAGGTTATTGATATTTCTCCTGGCAATCTTGATTCCAACTTGTGTTTCTTCCAGTCCAGCATTTTTCATGATGTACTCTGCATAGAAGTTAAATAAGCAGGGTCACAATATCCACCTTTGACATTCTCCTTTTCCTATTTGGAACCAGTCTGTTGTTCCATGTCCAGTTCTAACTGTTGCTTCCTGACCTGCATACAGATTTCTCAAGAGGCAGGTCAGGAGGTCTGGTATTCCCATCTCTTTCAAAATTTTCCAGTTTATTCTGATCCACACAGTCAAAGGCTTTGGCATAGTCAATAAAGCAGAAATAGATGTTTTTCTGGAACTCTCTTGCTTTTTCCATGATCCAGAGGATGTTGGCAATTTGATCTCTGGTTCCTCTGCCTTTTCTAAAACCAGCTTGAACATCAGGGAGTTCATGGATCATGTATTGCTGAAGCCTGGCTTGGAGAATTTTGAGCATTACTTTGCTAGCATGTGAGCTGAGTGCAATTGTGCGGTAGTTTGAGCATTCTTTGGCATTGCCTTTCTTTGGTATTAGAATGAAAACTGACCTTTTCCAGTCCTGTGGCCACTGCTGAGTTTTCCAAACTTGCTGGCATATTGAGTGCAGCACTTTCACAGCATCATCTCTCAGGATTTGAAATAGCTCAACTGGAATTCCATCACCTCCACTAGCTTTGTTCATAGTGATGCTTTCTAAGGCCCACTTGACTTCACATTCCAAGATGTCTGGCTCTAGGTTAGTGATCACGTCATCATGATTATCTGGGTCGTGAAGATCTTTTTGTCCAGTTCTTCTGTGTATACTTGCCACCTCTTCTTAATATCTTCTGCTTCTGTTAGGTCCATACCATTTCTGTCCTTTATCCAGCCCATCGTTGCATGAAATGTTCCCTTGGTATCTCTAATTTTCTTGAAGAGATCTCTAGTCTTTCCCATTCTGCTGTTTTTCTCTATTTCTTTACATTGATTGCTGAAGAAGGCTTTCTTATCTCTCCTTGCTTTTCTTTGGAACTCTGAATTCAGATGCTTATATCTTTCCTTTTCTCCTTTGCTTTTCGCCTCTCTTCTTTTCACAGCTATTTGTAAGGCCTCCCCAGACAGCCACTTTGCTTTTTTTCATTTCTTTTCCATAGGGATGGTCTTGATCCCTGTCTCCTGTACAATGTCATGAACCTCACTCCATAGTTCATCAGGCACTCTATCTATCAGATCTAGGCCCTTAAATCTATTTCTCACTTCCACTGTATAATCATAAGGGATTTGATTTAGGTCATACCTGAGTGGTCTAGTGGTTTTCCCTACTTTCTTCAATTTAAGTCTGAATTTGGCAATAAAGAGGTCATGATCTGAGCCACAGTCAGCTCCCAGTCTTGTTTTTGTTGAGTGTATAGAGCTTCTCCATCTTTGGCTGGAAAGAATATAATCAATCTGATTTTGGTGTTGACCATCTGGTGATGTCCATGTGTTATCTTCTCTGTGTTGTTGGAAGAGGGTGTTTGCTATGACCAGTTCATTTTCTTGGCAAAACTCTATTAGTCTTTGCCCTGCTTCATTCCACATTCCAAGGCCAAATTTGCCTGTTACTCCAGGTGTTTCTTGACTTCCTACTTTTGCATTCCAGTCCCCTATAATGAAAGGACATCTTTTTTGGGTGTTAGTTCTAAAAGGTCCTGTAGGTCTTCATAAAACTGTTCAACTTCAGCTTTCTCAGTCTTACTGGTTGGGGCATAGACTTGGATAACTGTGATACTGAATGGTTTGCCTTGGAGACAAACAGAGATCATTCTGTCATTTTTGAGATTGCATCCAAGTACTGCATTTTGTACTCTTCTGTTGACCATGATGGCTACTCCATTTCTTCTGAGGGATTCCTGCCCGCAGTAGTAGATATAATGGTCATCTAAGTTAAATTCACCCATTCCAGTCCATTTTAGTTTGCTGATTCCTAGAATGTCGACGTTCACCCTTGCCATCTCTTGTTTGACCACTTCCAATTTGCCTTGATTCATGGACCTGACATTCCAGGTTCCTATGCACTATTGCTCTTACAGCATCGGACCTTGCTTCTATCACCAGTCACATCCACAGCTGGGTATTGGTTTTGCTTTGGCTCCATGCCTTCATTCTTTCTGGAGTTATTTCTCTACTGATCTCCAGTAGTATATTGGGCACCTAATGACCTGGGGAGTTCCTCTTTTGGTATCCTATCTTTTTGCCTTTTCCTACTGTTCATGGGGTTCTCAAGGCAAGAATACTGAAGTGGTTTGCCATTCCCTTCTCCAGTGGACCACATTCTGTCAGGCTTCTCCACCATGACCCGCCCGTCTTGGGTTGCCCCGCAGACATGGCTTGGTTTCATTGAGTTAGACAAGGCTGTGGTCCTAGTGTGATTAGATTGACTAGTTTTCTGTGAGTATGGTTTCAGTGTGTCTGCCCTCTGATGCCCTCTTGCAACACTTACCATCTTACTTGGATTTCTCTTACCTTGGACATGGGATATCTCTTCACGGCTGCTCCAGCAAAGCACAGCTGCTGCTCCTTACCTTGGATGAGGGGTATCTCCTTACCGCCACCATTCCTGACCTTCAACGTGGGATAGCTCCTCTAGGCCCTCCTGAGCCTGCACAGCCACCACTCCTCGGAATGCTCCTCCTGGTTGCCGGCCCTAGCCTCTGGCATGAGGTGGCTTCTCCTGGCCGCCCCTGACCTCGGACGCGGGGTATCTCCTCGCAGCCGCCGGCGCTCAGTGAGCCAGCCTGAAGCCGCCACCGCCGCAGCCGCCTCCAAATTCTGAGAGCCTCTTTGAGTAACATTTCTTTGTGGAGTCCTGTGCATACATATGTGTGTAACTCCATCTGTTCTTTATTCTTGTTAAGTTTGATTTGCAGGTCTCCTGGTAGCTCAGATGGTAAAGAATCTGCCTGCAATATGGGAGACCCAGGATCGATTCCTGGGTCAGGAATATCTCCCCTGGAGAAGGGAATGGCTACCCACTCCAGTATTCCTGCTTCAAGAATCCCATGGACAAAGGAGCCTGGCAGGCTACAGTCCATTGGGTCGTAAAGAGTCAGACATGACTGAGCAACTAACACTTTCACTTTCAGGTGAAGAACTCAGGAGGATAGCGGAAAAAGATTTCCCCCCTCTTGATGAAAGTGAAAGAGGAGAGTGAAAAAGTTGGCTTAAAGCTCAACATTCAGAAAACTAAGATCATGGCATCTGGTCCCATCACCTCATAGGAAATAGATGGGGAAACAGTGGAAACAGTGTCAGACTTTATTTTGGGGGGCTCCAAAATCACTGCAGATGGTGACTGCAGCCATGAAATTAAAAGACGCTTACTCCTTGGAAGGAACGTTATGACCAACCTAGATAGCATATGCAAAGCACAGACCTTTGTTACTTTGCCAACAAAGGTCTGTCTAGTCAAGGCTATGGTTTTTCCTCTGGTCATGTATGGATGTGAGAATTGGACTGTGAAGAAAGCTGAGCACCAAAGAATTGATGCTTTTGAACTGTGGTGTTGGAGAAGACTCTTCAGGGTCCCTTGGACTGCAAGGAGATCCAACTAGTCCATTCTGAAGGAGATCAGTCCTGGGTGTTCTTTGGAAGAAATGATGCTAAAGCTGAAACTCCAGTACTTTGGCCACCTCATGAGAAGAGTTGACTCATTGGGAAAGACTCTGATGTTGGGAGGGATTGGGGGCAGGAGGAGAAGGGGGCGACAGAGGATGAGATGGCTGGATGGCATCATGAACTCAATGGACGTGAGTCTGAGTGAACTCCAGGAGTTGGTGATGGACAGGGAGGCCTGGCATGCTGCGATTCATGGGGTCACAAAGAGCTGGACACGACTGCGTGAATGAACTGAACTGAACTGAACTGACAAAGGCAAGAACCCAGAGAGCTCATGCCCCTTTTTACAGTGCACCATTCCTCAGAAGGCATGCCCCTGGGTTTAGCAGGACTGCCCTCCCCGTGACATGTGAATGCTGTGCTGTGTACTGAGGGTGTGACCCAATCCCACCAAGAAGGCCAGTTACACCTATTAAAGATTCCTCATTGTCTGAGCCCCGTGAGCAGGCATCTTTGAGCTGAAAGCTTATTATAAGAGATCATCAATAGGACAACCACCTTGGGGCAGAAGATTCTGGAAGTTTTCCTCCAGGCAATGAGGGGGGGATAAAACCAGAAATTAATTTCAGTTTCCATGCCTTTTGTCCCCCAAGCCCAGCTCAGCAAGAATCATCCAGGAGGTTTTGAAACCTGTCCATACATTCTTTGACACTCCTCTTCTCAGGAGGCAGTCTGATTCTCCTCTCCTTGAATCTGGGCCAGGTTGAATTACCCCTTCTGACAAGTAGAAGAGGCAGAAATAATGCAGCATTACTTGAGAAGCATGGTCATAACAGACAAGATAGCTTCCACTAGGTTCCCCTTGGGGACCCTTTGTCCTTGGAAGCTGGCTGCCATACTTTGGGGGAGCCCATGTGTATTGGGGGGCTACATGGAGATGTCCCAGTTGAGGTCCCAGCTGACAGCCAGCATCAGATGCCCAAAGAATGGGTGAAGAGACCGTTTGAGACAACTCCAGGCCCTGCTATCATCTCACTGAAACACCGCAACACATCCTGAGTGAGAATAGCCAAGCGAGAACTGACAGACTGACCTCCTGAAGCACAGGAGACAGTGGTGGTAAGTGACAGATGGTTTAAGCCACTAAGTTTTGGGGGTGGGGGTGGTTCCTCACAAAGCAATAAATAACCAAATGGTCACTGAGGCTAGTTCTCACAGGCTCTGTCCAACACTCTGCTCAACCACCACTGCCAACCCTGGACTTAATCCAGATCAGGGTAGGGGCCCCCAAACCCCCCAGCCCTGCTGGCTGGGAGGTGCATGGCGTGGGCGGGATTCTGAGCCGCAGTGAGCTGCTGGCTCAGGGCTGCAGTGTCAGTCCGGTCCATGTCACCAGGCTCTCATCCAGTCTCACCTGTGGGTCTGAGTGGACTATGGGAGTCACCTGCATGATCCTTGCTCCAGGACTGGGTCAGAGCTGAGCTGGACTAACGGGTAGTCAATACCATCCCCTGGGACTGACTGCCTCCTGGGCTCTGAGGGCAGTGAATGTTCAAAGCTGAGAGGTGATTCTCAGAGTCAAAGCTAGGGGGAGAAAATGAACCCACATGTGGGGAAACGGGAGAGGGGCTGGGAAGGTGGGCAGGGCAAGCTGGGGCTGATATGCCCGCTTGATGATGAGCCGCTGGGGTGAAGGGTTAGGACAGATGGCCCAAGAGCAAGGGCAGGACCAAGGTACCCGTGTCTGGATGCATGCTTCCTGTGCTGAATGCTGCCCCCTTGGCTAGGTGCTGCCAGGATCTGTTCATCTCTTTCTCCCCAAGACTGCCCAGGGCTGCCCCTTCCTACAAGCCCACCCTGAGGTTAGGACGCTGGCGCCTGGACCTAGGAGCTGTCCCAGCCTGACTCTGATCCTTCTTGATCCTCACCTCTCCCTTCAGGAGCTCCAAACCCTTGAGCACCATCGAGATGGCCAGAACAAGCTAAAGGGTCTAGCCCTTTTGGACACAGGACCGATGCCCCCTCCCCTAAAAGCGGGTCCCATGGTAGGACCAGCTCCCTCTGGCCTGCGGCTGCCCACAGTGGACATCCCCGCATGCCTTGCAGTCCAGCCCCGTGCAGGTTTCCCCAGCAGCTCCCCTGCAGAAGGGGCAGCCAGCTTTCCCCCAAGGCCCTGTGCCCCGCCTCCTCCACTCGCCCACTCCACCCCTGGCAGCGTTTTGGAAAAACAGATGCTTTCCAGGAACGTCAGAGTTCATTAGGGAGACATAGAGCAGCGATCCCAGGCTGCCCACAGGAACCGGACTGGAGGGGGCGCGGGGCAAGCCAACCACCCATGCTGGTCCATGGCACACCCTGCAGGCCTTTGGAGGGGCTGGTGGGCAGGGGGCAGAGGGAGAACGTTCAGGGAGTTGAGCTCCTGTCCCTGGCACGGGGCGCTCAGTTTTACTTATTTAGTTGTTTCACAGACACTTCTTATTGATTTGTAAACCGTGGGTTTCAGCAAAGACAAAGAAAGAGCCCAGAGTCCCTGGGACAGTCCCAGGGAGAGGCCTCAGTGGTGAGCAGGGGGCAGAGCCAGAGGGGGCGGCCCCAGGCCTTTTGCTTCCAGAGAGAGGCTCTGGCAGGCAGGCTCTGCTGGGGGACTCCTCCTCCCACCAGGCTTTGGAAGAAGCCCCCTTCTGAGGGGGCCCGGAGAAGAAAGCCCCAGGAGGGGGAACGGGCACCACAGGTGAGAAAAAGGCAGATTTCCTGAGGGTGCAGGGCCCTCCCTGGCCCCTGGGCCTCTGAACCCTACCCTGGGCCCCTCCCTACCGACCTCCTCTCCCAAACGCCTGACACTGTGTCCAAACAGGGGTCACAAATGAGGTTTTCACTCTCATGTCAAGCCTTCACCTTTTAACTAAATTCAACAGGTACCTCTTTTAAAAAAAAAAAAAAAAAAAAAAACCTTCATCGAGGTATAACTGACACAGTACTCTTGCCTGGAAAATCCCATGGATGGAGGAGCCTGGTAGGTTGCAGTCCATGCTAAGGGTTGGACACGACTGAGCGACTTCCCTTTCACTTTTCACTTTCATGCATTGGAGAAGGAAATGGCAACCCACTCCAGTGTTCTTGCCTGGAGAATCCCAGAGGCAGGGGAGCCTGGTGGGCTGCCGTCTATGGGGTCGCACAGAGTCAGACACGACTGAAGTGACTCAGCAGCAGCCAAGCCGTGTACATTGCGAGTGCACAATGTGATAACTGCCGCAGGTGGGCCTCCATGAAACCGTGACCACCATCAGAACAGTGGATATGTCATCATCCCCATGATGGCCCCTGGGTCCCCTCTGGAGCCTTCCCCTCCTCCCTCCGCCCTCCTCTACACCCGCATTCACCCACCCCAACTCCGGGCTCCTTGCTTGTATTGACATTTCTAACTAAAATCGAATTTCACTGAATGGACTTGTTCGCTCACTCAGTCGTATCTGACTCTTGGCGACCGCGCAGAGTGCAGCACACCAGGTGTCCCTGTCTCTCACTTGTAATGAAGAGAAATGACCAGCAGTGAAAACTGAGGGAGGAGCGTGTCTGGTCCTTGGGGGAGCTGGGCGTGCCTCCCACACACACCTGTGAGGACAGCAGCAGGCCGCCCGCTCCGGTTTTCTGGAGAGCAGGGGGACCCTGGAGCAACTCTCTGCCGGGCGCCCACGGGCCAGGTCTGCGGGAGAACGCGTGCCTCTGGCATCCGGTCTGCGGAGATGCTCTGAACCACCCTCAAGCTCTCTTTTCCTTCCGAGAAGCTAAAAGGCAGCTCTAGAGTGTGATTTAAAATCCTGGGCGGGCCCCAAGCCAAATGTGGGGAAGGTCCTTTTCTGTGTGCCCGTTGCCGAGGCAACACCTCCCAGCTCCCAGCGTGTAGAGAGAGGCGCGCAGGGCCAGGTCAGGGGCTGCAGGGAAAAGGCCAGCTGAGCCCCGCCAAGGGGCCACCCCGCCCAGCCCTGGCCACTCCTGCTGGGACCGTCTGGTATTTTACACTTGACAGCAGATATTTGGATTTTTAAGTACAATCTCCTGATTTTCAAAGTTAACACTTCAATTTTTTTTTTTTTAAGTAAAACAAAAACCTCAGAGGATGCAGATCTAAGTGTTCCCAAACTGTAAGCGCCCAGCTTGCAGCCTCAGGGCCAGCAGAGGACCCCTCCCCTCCTCTTAGGCGCAGCTTTTGCCTGACTCTGGGAGCATCTCTTCGTCCCTGGGCAGCTCCTCGCTTCATTCCACATGGACAGAACTTCACTGAGCTATCTCGGTGCTGTCCAGTTCTGGCCTGCAGCCTGAGGAGGAAGCTGTGGAGATGGATGGTCTTGTCCTGCCCTGCAGACACGCTAGGTGATGAACGTGGCCGTGGGGGTGCGCCTCTGCTCCCAGGGAGAGGCAACAGGGAGGGGGACATGGGGCCTGAGCCAAGAGGGATGAAGGAGACTCAGAGGAGCTGAAGAAGGGAGGGAGGGCAGCGGAGATCGCGGGGTACTCCAGGAAAGGCAAGTGGTCTGTTCAGCGGGTCAGAGGGGACCCTGAGGATGCTGGTAGCTGGGAGAAGGAAAGGGACAGCGGCATCCCCTGTGGGGTCTCTTCCAGCCCTCCTGTCTCTGTGCCTCACGCCCCCTCCAAAGCCTTCTAAGGAAGGCTTTCTGGGATCCAGGAGTGGGGGAAGGGGCCTGCTGAACTCGCCTGAGGGTCCTTGAAGCCAAAAATGGAGAGTGACCTAAAAAGTCATCTATCGAGCCCCCATCCCGAGCAGGGCCCCCTCTTCCATAGCACTGTTTCATCTGCAGCCCCCTTTCCAACGCTCCATCAAATAGGCCAGGCCCCTGCTCTCCCTGCTTCCTGCAGGCGTTGGGGGACTCGGGTTTTCCCCAGCACAAGAATGGAAGAAAGAGCTGCCAAAAGGTTGCTGGAATCAGAACTCAAAGCACACTCAAGCCGGCAGAGAAGCAGCGAATACAAACAAGCTTCCTTTGGACAGCTGTGCCTACACTCTATAAAAAAAAAAGTGTCAGATTCAATCACCCAAGTTTGGGGGCTGTAGACGCCAAACATCTGGATCTGTGGACAGGCCCTGAGCACCCCAGGATGTTGCACTCCCCACCTGGACGTCTGCCGGCATCTAAGTGCGGCGCTGACTCTGGAGAGGGGTGCACCTGGCCAGGCCTCCGCTTCCTTGGAGGGGCCTCAAACCCTCTCCCTGTGGACTGCACACACCTGGGCTGGGGACGGAAGGCAGGCCCACTCTGAGCTTCTCTCGGCTCTGGACAGCCCCGCACCCAGGACCAGGCCCTGACAGCCTGCATGTCCTTGCTATGCTCATGGATCGTGAGCAGCAATGGGCAATGTAGGGATTCACCTTGACCTGGGAAGGAGGCACAGCTACTTAGTCTTTGCTTCTGAAGGAAACAGTGTTAAGACAGAATTGATCCCATCACCTATTCCAAAAGAGACGACAGGATAATAGAATATTCCTAGACATTAAAGGCCTAGATATAGTCATGATTTTACAGAAGAAGGATTAAATGTTTATTACTGCTGAAACCAGTATTTGGAGCCCTAAAAATGAAATGATAGACTGTTGATTTGATGTCTGGCTTTAGGCAAATGACTTACCCTCTCTGATTTTCCATTTCTTCATTTATAAAATAGGGATAATAATAGCACCTCTCTCCTAGAATCACTGTGAGGATTAAATGAGCAAAATATTCAAAGCACTAAGAAAACACGCCCACTATATTACACAATGCATTGGCTGTTATTTGATTTCTGCTTCCAGGCCTTAGGATTTTGTTCCCATTGCCCAAAGTCCTTCCTTACGCTTACAAACTCCTCAGCCTCCACTCTTGTCAGTCCCCTGCTTATCTGTGACAGAGCCCCATGCCTGACTACCCTAACTGGGTGGCCTCTCCTATCCCACTGCCCTGTTATATGTTTATTTCTGGCATTTTCATTATCTGAGGTTGCTATGCCTAGACCTGTTTACTAGCTGGCATTTGTATAGGCATGAACACAGTCTTGTCTACTCTGGACTCTGCCTGGGTCAGGGGCATCTGTTGAGGAATGAATGAATGATTCAGTGGGTGGATTGCTGCTGGGTGTGGAACAGGCCCTGGAGATGCCCCTGACCTGGGAGGCCTTTGTGGAGCAGCTGGGGACTCCTTCATCAGATGGGTATATCCAGGGTGCTCTCGGGCCCAGAAGCACTGGAAATGGAGGGCCTGGAAACTAGAAGCCACAAAAGCATCTTTCTTTTGACCAGAGGTAGAAGCCAAGCTCATCTTGGAGGAAGACTCTCTCCTCTTTGGAAGACAAAACAATCAGTGGCTGTGTCCAGGGAAGGCAGCCCCTGTTTGGGGAGGAGCAGCTGACCAGCAGGGAGCTGACCTGCTCCTAGCTCTCACTCACTTTGCAGCAGGAAGAAGGGGGAACAGGCTGAGGGCTGCTCTGAATCAGCTGGTCACCTGTCTCTCCTCAGATCCGGACCGCTCGGCGGCTGAGCTGCGAGATAGTCAGGAACTGAATCCACTTTTGCCGGGCACGTGGATACCTCAGTCGGAATTAGAGCGGATTGAAAGAACATTCCCCCACTGCAGTTGTGAACGGAGTGCCGTGTCTGTTCATCGTGGAAGGAACATTCAGAGAACTGAATAGAAGAAAATTAAAGTCCCCACAACTCCAAGAGGAGTGCAGTTGACATGTTGAAGTCCTGCTTTTTTTCAAACACTTAAAAACATTTTTTAAATTTTTATTTTTTAATTTTGATTTTATGTTGGAGTAGGGTTGATTACCAGCGTCATATTTGTTTCAGGGGTACAGCAAAGTGATTCAGTCTTACACGCACATGTATCTGTTCTTTTTCAAATTCTCTGCTCATTTAGGTTCCTAGAGTATTGAGCAGAGTTCCCTGTGCTATACAGTAAGTTCTTGTTGGCTGTCTATTTTAAATATAGTAGTATGTACACGTCAATTCCAAACAAAATAGAGACAAACCACTTGTGGTTACAGGGTGGGGGAAGGTCGGGGAAGGGATAGACAGAGAGGCTGGAACTGTGGCATCCTTCTGACTTCTCCCTCCAACTGCTGATGGTCGTGCAAGCTGAGACCTCCTTTGGAATCTATGGCTAGACTTTCCCCCTGAGTGTATATCAACCTTTTCTCTGTGGAAGGTGTTTTGAATGTCAAGAAGCCAGCTCAGGGGCTTACAGAGAGGAAAATCACCCCTCCAATCCTTCAGCTTCCCTATCAGATGTGTCCCAATCGTGACTTCCAAACTTGGGTGGGTGAATTCTATGTTTCTTAAATTACGCTGATTTAAGAGCCACGTGGGAAACAAGTGATTCTCCAAATGACGTTTTTCTATACCTCAAGCGTCCAAGAGCGCCTGGGCCTGGGGGAGAGGAAATGGCTATCCGCTTCTTGGAGAGATCAGGAATCTCTAAGTTTCGTGTTTTTTTAACTCAATTAGCTTGGGAGTGGGGGTGGGGTGGGTCACCAGCTGCATGGTCTGTGAGTCATTTGAATTTTGAGCTCTGAACTATTTTAAGTAACGGAATTTTAAGTTTTGAGGGTTCTATTACTATTGTTGTTGCTATTATTACTATTATTATTAATTCATTTTCAAATCTGACTTTGGAACAGAGTGATTATTTCTCCTAAGATTTCAACATTAGATCTTGAAGTCTGTAAATAAGAAGGCAATTTGAGGTATCTAGGGAGATTAAAAGTGAAATACGTGCACAAAGACAAAACTGACTGGGCTGTGGGAATTGAGAAAAGACAGAATGAAAAGTCTGTAAACTATCTACTAACCTCACAGTGGCCTCACTGACTGACTCTGAAACCTAGTTCAGTTCAGTCACTCAGTCGTGTCCGATTCTTTGTGACCCCATGGACTGCAGCACGCCAGGCTTCCCTGTCCATCACCAACTCCCGGAGCTTGCTCAGACTCATGTCCATTGAGTCGGTGATACCATCCAACCATCTCATCGTCTGTCATCCCCTTCTCCTGCCTTCAATCTTTCCCAGCATCAGGGTCTTTTCCAATGAGTCAGCTCCTTATATCAGGTGGCCAAAGTATTGGAGTTTCAGCTTCAGCATCAGTCCTTCCAATGAATATTCAGGACTGATCTCCTTCAGAATGGACTGGTTGGATCTCCTTGCTGTCCAAGGGACTCTCAAGAGTCTTTTCCAATACCACAGTTCAAAAGCATCAATTCTTTGGCGCTCAGCTTTCTTTGTAGTCCAACTCTCACATCCATACATGACTACTGGAAAAAGCATAGCTTTGACTACTTTGTCGGCAAATTAATCTCTCTGCTTTTTAAAATGCTGTCTAGGTTGGGCATAGCTTTTCTTCCAAGGAGCAAGTGTCTTTTAATTTCATGGCTGCAGTCACCATCTACAGTGAATTTGAAGCCCCCCAAAATAAAGTCTGTCACTGTTCCCACTGTTTCCCCATCTATTTGCTATGAAGTGATGGGACCGGATGCCATGATCTTAGTTTTCTGAATGTTGAGTTTCAAGCCAACTTTTTCACTCTCCCCTAGATAAGTCCCCTAATTTGATCTCAGAAAAGAGTATTTGAATTGAAACTATGCTGGAACATTTGGGGGCACAATCACCATAAATCCTGCCTGTTTTATTTGTTTATTAAATACCCATTGATAAGGGTCTAGATCTGATAGATAGAATGCCTGATGAACTATGGACTGAGGTTCATGACATTGTACAGGAGACAGGGATCAAGACCATCCCTATGGAAAAGAAATGCAAAAAAGCAAAATGGCTTTCTGGGGAGGCCTTACAAATAGCTGTGAAAAGAAGAGAGGTGAAAAGCAAATGAGAAAAGGAAAGATATAAGCATCTGAATTCAGAGTTCCAAAGAAAAGCAAGAAGAGATAAGAATGCCTTCTTCAGTGATCAATGCAAAGAATTAGAGGAAAACAACAGAATGGGAAAGACTAGAGATCTCTTCAAGAAAATTAAAGATACCAAGGGAACATTTCATGCAACGATGGGCTGGATAAAGGACAGAAATGATATGGACCTAACAGAAGCAGAAGATATTAAGAAGAGGTGGCAAGAATACACGGAAGAACTGTACAAAACAGATCTTCATGACCAAGATAATCATGATGATGTGATCACTAACCTAGAGCCAGACATCTTGGAATGTGAAGTCAAGTGGGCCTTAGAAAGCATCACTATGAACAAAGCTAGTGGAGGTGATGGAATTCCAGTGGAGCTGTTTCAAATCCTGAGAGATGATGCTGTGAAAGTGCTGCACTCAATATGCCAGCAAGTTTGGAAAACTCAGCAGTGGCCACAGGACTGGAAAAGGTCAGTTTTCATTCTAATACCAAAGAAAGGCAATGCCAAAGAATGCTCAAACTATAGCACAATTGCACTCAGGTCACATACTAGTAAAGTAATGCTCAAAATTCTCCAAGCCAGGCTTCAGCAATACATGAGCCGCGAGCTCCCTGATGTTCAAGCTGGTTTTAGAAAAGGCAGAGGAACCAGAGATCAAATTGCCAACATCCGCTGGATCATGGAAAAAGCAAGAGAGTTCCAGAAAAACATCTATTTCTGCTTTATTGACTATGCCTAAGCCTTTGACTATGTGGATCACAATAAACTGTGGAAAATTCTGAAAGAGATGGGAATACCAGACCACCTGGCCTGCCTCTTGAGAAATCTGTATGCAGGTCAGGAAGCAACAGTTAGAACTGGACATGGAACCACAGACTGGTTCCAAATAGGAAAAGGAGTACGTCAAGGCTGGATATTGTCACCCTGCTTGTTTAACTTATATGCAGAGTACATCATGAGAAACGCTGGACTGGAAGAAACACAAGTTGGAATCAAGATTTCCGGGAGAAATATCAATCACCTCAGATATGCAGATGACACCACCCTTATGGCAGAAAGTGAAGAGGAACTAAAAAGCCTCTTGATGAAAGTGAAAGAGGAGAGTGAAAATGTTAGCTTAAAACTCAACATTCAGAAAATGAAGATCATGGCATCCAGTCCCATCCCTTCATGGGAAATAGATGGGGAAACAGTAGAAACAGTGTCAGACTTGATTTTTGGGGGCTCCAAAATCACTGCAGATGGTGACTGCAGCCATGAAATTAAAAGACGCATACTCCTTGGAAGAAAAGTTATGACCAACCTAGATAGTATATTCAAAAGCAGAGACATTACTTTGCCGACTAAGGTCCGTCTAGTCAAGGCTATGATTTTTCCAGTAGTCATGTATGGATGTGAGAGTTGGACTGTGAAGAAGGCTGAGTGCCGAAGAATTGATGCTTTTGAACTATGGTGTTGGAGAAGACTCTTGAGAGTCCCTTGGACTGCAAGGAGACCAACCAGTCCATTCTGGAGGAAATCAGCCCTGGGATTTCTTTGGAAGGACTGATGCTAAAGCTGAAACTCCAGTACTTTGGCCACCTCATGCAAAGAGTTGACTCATTGGAAAAGACTCTGATGCTGGGAGGGATTGGGGGCAGGAGGAGAAGGGGACGACCGAGGATGAGATGGCTGGATGGCATCACGGACTCGATGAACGTGAGTCTGAGTGAACTTTGGGAAATGGTGATGGACAGGGAGGCCTGGCGTGCTGCGATTCATGGGGTCGCAAAGAGTCGGATATGACTGAGCGACTGAACTGAACTGAACTGAACTGATTGAACACCTCCATAGGACAGGCAGTGTGATGAGTCCAGTGGGAACCTGTGTTCTTGGAACACGATGCGAGATTCACAGCCAGTGCTCCTAGGGGAAGTGGAGGTGTGCCCTGACTTGTAGTTATCTGTAGTGGAAGACTTCCACCAGCTACACCTAACTGTACCTGGAGGTGGGAAGAGAAGTGTAGAGCACACTAGGCATGGTATTTCCACTGTATAAGTTTCATGTAATTTGTAAATATATGTAACTAAACTCAACTGTAAATTAAAGTAGATTAATTAGGAAGCCATGATTTTGATGAGATTTGACTGTTATCTTTGTTTCTGACACAATTTATTTAATTTATAATTCAATTTATGATTCAATTTTCAGTAAATCTGTGTTTAATAGCCAGCTCACGAAATTTCTGAAAATGTCACCACATTCTCCATGAGCAATAATGAGTTGGCTCCAGGACACTGTTGTCTAGTGGCTCATCGAAGTGTTGGATGATCAGGTCTAGCAATGCCTCACCACCATCCTCACCCCCGGGGTACCCAGAGAATGCAGCCTCTCTGTTCCTGCTAGCACCTGGTCTGGCTATCCAAATGATTGGCTGACAGCAGCCCAGAGTCACTTGCTGGCTTCCAGGTCTGCTGGACTTGGAGCCCATCTCTGAGCCTCAGACCTGCCAAACTTCTCCCATCTCCGAGACTTGTCTTCAGACGGGGCCAGGCATGTTCACTGTAAAAGACTAGCTAATACACAGCTTCACTCTGTTCTCCTCTGTGTGCTGTGCTTCTTCCTCCCTCCCTCCCACCCTCTTCTCCCCACACTACCTCCCTGACTCCCGCCCCTTCCTCTTCCTCCCCACCCACCTCCAACTACTCCCACCCTCGCCCCTCCACCTCTCTAAATTCAGGACATCAAGCCAAAGTTAGCCCATGGTGTGTCCTTATTAAAAATCATTTGTTGGGTGAAGGAGCTTAAAAATTACAAAACCCCAGCTATACAAGAAATAATAATACATCATGGGGATGTAATGGTTAATAATGGGAACTATGGTTAATAATATTGTATTGTATACTTGAAAGTTGCTAAGAGAGTAAATCCTAAAAGTTTTTATCAAAAGAAAAGCAAATTTTGTGACTATGTGTGGTGATGGATATTAACTAGACTTATTATAGCAATCATTTGCCAACATATACAAGTGTATTTTTTTTGTTGTTGTTTGGTCTTGAAGTCATGTCCCAGTCTTTGCAATCCCATGGACTGCAACTCACCAGGCTTCCCTGTCCTTCACTGTCTCCTGGAATTTGCTTAGATTCATATTCATTGAGTCAGTGATGCCATCCAACCATCTCATACTCTGTCCCCCCTTCTCCTTTTGCCCTCAGTCTTTCCCAGCATCAGGGTCTTTGCCAATGAGCTGGGTCTTTGCCAATGAGTCGGGTCTTTGCCAGTGAGTCGGCTCTTTGAGTCAGGTAGCCAAAGTATTAGAGCTTTGGCATCAGTCCTTCCAATAGATATTCAGAGTTGATTTCCTTTAGAAATTGACTGGTTGGATCTCCTTGAAGTCCAAAGGACTCTCAAGAGTCTTCTGTAGTACCACAATTCAAAAGCATCAGTTCTTCAGTGCTCAGCCTTCTTTACAGTTCAACTCTCACATTTATACATGACCACTGGAAAAACCATAGCTTTGCTATATAGACCTTTTTCAGCAAAGTGATGTCTCTGCTTTTTAATACCCTGTCTAAGTTTGTCATAGCTTTTCTTCCAAGGAACAAGTGTCTTTTAATTTCATGACTGCAGTCACCATCTGCAGTGATTTTGGAGCCCACGAAAATAAAGTTTGTCACTGTTTCCACTTTTCCCCCTTCTATTTGCCATGAAGTTATGGGACCAGATGCCATGATCTTCATTTTTTTGAATGTTGAGTTTTAAGCCAGGTTTTTTACTCTCCTTTTTCACCTTCAAGAGGCTCTTTAGTTCCTCCTCACTTTAACCATTAGAGTGGTATCATCTACATATCTGAGGTTGTTGATATTTCTCATGGCAATCTTGATTCCGGCTTGTGATTCATCCAGCCCAGGATTTCAAATGATGTATTCTGCATAGAAATTAAATAAGCAGGGTGACAATATGCAGCCTTGATGTACTCCTTTCCCAATTTTCAAACAATTCATTGTTCTGTGTCTGGTTCTAACTGTTGCTTGACCTGCATACAGTTTTCTCAGGAGACAGGTAATGCAGTCTGGTATTCCCATCTCTTTAATATTTTCCCACAGTTTGTTGTGATCCACACAGTCAAAGGCTTTAGCATAGTGAATGAAGCAGATTTTTTTTGGAATTCCCTTGCTTTCTCTGTGATCCAGTGGATGTTGACAATTTGATCTCTGGTTCCTCTGCCTCTCTGGAACTCATCTTGTACATCTGGAAGTTCTCTGAAGCCTAGCATGAAGGATTTTGAGCATTACCTTGCTAGCATGTGAAATGAGCACAATTGTAAGTTATTTTGAACATTCTTTGTCACTGCCCTTCTTTGAGATTGGAGTGAAAACTTACCTTTTCCAGTCCTGTGGTCACTGAGTTTTCCAAATTCGCTGACATATTGAGTGTAGCACTTTAACAGCATCATCTTTTAGGATTTTAAATAGCTCAACTGGAATCCCACCACCTGCACTAGCTTTGATCATAGTAATACTTCCTAAGGCCCACTTGACTTCCACACTCCAGGATGTCTGGCTCTATGTGAGTGACCACACCATTATGGTTATTGGGTCATTAAGATCTGTTTTGTATAGCTCTTCTGTGTATCCTTGCCACCTCTTCTTAATCCTTTCTGCTTCTGTTATGTCCTTACTATTTCTGTCCTTTATTGTGCCCATGCTTGTAGGAAATCTTCTCTTGATATCTCCCATTTTCTTGAAGAGATCTTTAGTCTTTCCTATTCTATTGTTTTCCTCTATTTCTTTTCATTCTTCACTTAAGAAGGTTTTCTTCTCTGTCCTTGCTCTTCTCTGGAACTCTGCATTCACTTGGGTATACCTTTCGCTTTCTCCCTTGCCTTTCACTTTTCTCTCTCTCTTTTTTTTTTTTGGTTCTTTTTTTTTTTTCATATTCTGCTATGCTATATGTTAATAACATCAGAAAAACAGTATTTGTGGAAAGAGTCAGGTGGGAACATTGGAAAATATCACACCTTGAAAAAAAGTATACAAAAATAGAAAGCAGGACCTCCAGCCTCTAGCTGGCATCTGCAGTCCTTGGTTCCCGGGACTTACACTCAGAAAGAAGGCGGCTGCAGAACCACTCTGTTCTGGAGCAGCCAGCCAGAGACAAACGGGGCTCGTATGATCTAGAGGAGATACTGTCCAACGTCTCTCCTTGCCCGGCAGCTGCTTCAGACATCTCACTCTGGCCAGGCCACCTTTGACCATGACCCACCCCATCCTCTGGACCAGAGTGGACAAGGATGCCCATGCTCCCCACCCATGAGGGAAAGAACCACTCTCTACCAAGCTAGTTCCTTGCTTGGTGTTGTACACCAGTGGGGTCAGTCATATGCATCAGGGAGGAGAAGGCCTGGCAAAGACTAGTCTTACAAGAGACACACTTTCAGTTTCAGAGACACAAGTGGTGATGATAATGAAGATACCATTGACTTAGTTTTATTGGACAAAATCTTGAGAAACTGAACAGATGGGGAGGAAAATGAAGGGGAGAGACTGGAAACCCAGAGAATTTTTTGGATAAACTGAACATGTAATGTGTAAATTTAAAGTGTACAGCATGCTACTTTGATGCATTTATATATTGTAATTTTTTTGTCACAACAATGTTTATCACACTACATATTTATAGTGCAATATTATTATCTACAGGCTTCCCTGGTGGCTCAGACGGTAAAGCATCTGCCTGCAATGCGGGAGACCCGGGTTCGATCCCTGAGTCAGGAAGATTCCCCTGGAGAAGGAAATGGCAACCCACTCCAGTACTCTTGCCTGAAAAGCTCCATGGATTGAGGAGCCTGGTAGGCTACAGTCCACGGGGGTCTCAGAGTTGGACATGACTGAGTGACTTCACTTTTTCTTTTTCATTATTATCTATGGGCTTCTCAGAGAGCTCAGTGGTAAAGAATCTGTCTGCCCGTACAGGAGGCATAAGAGACTCGGGTTCAGTTCCTGAGTCAGGAAGATCCTCAGGAGGAAGGCATGCAAACCCAGTCCAGTACTCTTGCCTGGAGAATCCCATGGACTGAGGAATCTGGTGGGCTATGGTCCGTAGTGTTGCAAAGATTAGGACACGACTTAGCATGAACACATGCAAGTCTGACTTATCTCACTTAGCATAATCTGCTCAGGGTTCATCCATGTTGTAAAACCATGGCAGGATATTGTCCTTTCTTGTGTCTGAACGACATCCCATTGTATATATATATACCACATGTTTTTCATCCATTGATCCATTGATGGACGTGTGAGTTGTTTCAAAATCTTGGCTATTAAGTAGTTGCAGTTTGACTACTTTTGATCACTTTTGAAAACATAAAGTAACTTGAAGGTATCTATGAGTTGTCAAGTGCTTCACTTAAGGGATTGCTTAAAAATAAAAGTTAGGAATAATGTGTTATTTTCATATGAAGTGTCTGTAAGAAGTGCTATCTGCTTACATGCTCAGAGGGCAGATGTGGGAGTGGGTGAGGAAGATATCTTTTAGCCACTACATTTAGGGCATCTTGGATCCACTGTCTCAACAGGCTTTTGACTCTATGAAGAAAAACCTATCAGCTAAAAATGTTTCAGTATGTTTTTTTAAAGAAGAATGTATTTTCTTTAGTTAATTCCATCACAGTAATTTCATTTCTTGATTGTTTTTCCTCAAAGAAGTTAAAAAAGGTCCCTGTTTCCTATTGCCATTTTTACTTTATTGAAACTCCTTTTATCAGGATCAATTTTGTGTTGGAATTTTGTGTCAAGCCTCTGATATTCCAAGACTCTTCCATCTCCTCCCGCTAGTTGATTTTTCTCAGACAGACCTCCCCCTCAGAGCCAGACATGTGGCCCCAGGACAGCTTTGCCCTTCATGCTTCCCAGACTGAGGCTCTCACTGCCCAGGGGGAAGGATCCTGGGGAAGCCTCTGATGAGTCCATCTCACACTCCGTGTTCATACCTCACCTGGTCACTTGTGGCTAATGAGGAACTACAAAGATTTTCCCATTAATCATGGAGGCTAGGGCAGACTCAGTAAGTACTAACAGGAGGAAACCCCATCCAAGCCTTCTAGAGTTTAGAATGGGACTCCTGTAGAGGGCATATGGAAAACAACTGCCATTAATTGTTAATGCCTTGGTTGCTGCCCACAAATTCCAAATTGTTTGTTTTATTTTTGACTGTGCTGGGTCTTCATTGAAATGACATCTCCAAAGCAGAAGCCCAGCACAGACACATGAGTATGCACAGTGACGTCCGCAAGAAATACGGAGGTACAGTGACATCCCTGCAAGCCAGGAAGGCTGGCCAATCAGAGCTCATCCCAGATCCTGTGTTCTGCAAGGCTAGATGGGCACAGTCCCAGCTCTGAGTGCCTGGCATCTCCCCAAGGATAGAGGCTGTACAGGAGGTGGTGGTGGTGTCAGGAAGGCCCTCCTGATGTTTGGTCCACTTGTTCTGACTTTTTTATCAGTCCTAGGGGAGCAGACCCACGTGCAGGATGCCAGGGGCCCTCATTAGCTCTGGTCCTAGCTCTTGGTGGACTGTGTCAGGGGCAATAATGATGGCTTATCTCCCCTGGGCTCCCAGCATCCTGCAGGGGGCTTTCTGAATACTACCAAGCCTTGGGAAATCCTGCCAGGGCATTTTCTTACCTGCGCTGGGTCTTGGTTGCCTCTTCTGTATAATGGAGATATCGTGAAGCCATCTCACAGGACTCTTGGGCAAATTCACGTAAACCCTTAGAGCATGTTCTTGGCATTGAGTGAGAATGGCATGTAGCAGGTATGACTGTCACCAGCTGTTGGGAGCTGGGACTGGCACTCAGGCTCACCTGGCTCCCCACTCACAGGCCTGCCACCCCCTGCTCCATCTTGAGTCCGAGTAATCCATGAAAGAACTGGGTCCCTGGGGACTCTAGGTTCCCTCAGGAGGCCTCCCACATACAGCAGGGGTGGTCTCTGCACCCTGGGCTGGACTCTGATGGACCAGGCAGGTCATTTAGGCTGCTCTAGGAGGGCAGGACTGGTGGAGGTGGCCTTTGGGCCGGGCAACTGCTGGCCATCCCTGGAGGGCAGACTTGGCCAGGTGGCCCAGGCTGAAGTGCTGACCTAATGTCTCTGCATGGACTCCTCTGGGCTGTAGCAACCAACAGTGACAATAAAGCAGAAGAGATTAGAAAGGGGTTGGATCCCCCTATGACACACATTCCAGGCTTCTCCGTAGTGGAAGACTGGCTACTCTGGTAGGTGAAGTGGGGGCTCCTGGGGAAGCAGTGTGGGCATTTGCAAAGACAGCAAGGTTCCAAAAGCCCCATGGCTCCTGTCCTGGGGACACAGCTGTCCCTGCATGTCCCAGAGGACCTTAGCCCCTAGGCTCCTGCAGCCTTTTCCTTGATGCCTGTGAGCAAATCGAAGCCGCACCCCCTGAACCCCATCCCCACTGCTTGGGAAAGACATCACGCACACAGGCCGCCCTCCACTGTCACTTGTCTCCAAGGTGGCTCTAATCGTCCTCATCTTATAGAAAATTGATGCTCAAAGAAGCTTGATGAACTGGTCCATGGCACCCAGGGTTCAAATGCAGGTCCGGTGAAGCCTGTGGCCTCTTCAGAATTCTGGAGACCTCGCCACCAAGAGTCGATCCCCTCTGCACCTCAACTTCAGATGAGAGACGGGGAGATGGGCAGAGAGGCGGAGACTGGCCCCTGACTGGATCAGCCTGGGCCAACCCTAGGTGTGCAGAGGGTGCCAGGAGCCCACCCCTGCCTCCAGGTCTGCAGGGCTCGTGGGCCATGGTATGCCCTGAGCCTTCACTGCTCCAAAGGGCAACTCATTTCCTTGCAGGCTGCCCTGTGAGCTCCCTCTTCTCCAGCCAACTCAGGCGGGCTCAGACCTGGGGGGACCAGAGACAGGCCAGAGTTCCTGCTTTCAGGCAGGATGCCCGGGGTGAGGCTAGAGCCGGAGGGGCCTGGCCTTCTTCCCTCCTGCCTCTGCTGCTGCTGCCTTTTCTCTCTTTAGTCAACAAATAAAGGTAGGAGGAGGCACAGAGGAGTGAAGAAGAGGAGGAGGAGGTGGGGGCAGAGGGAAGGGGGAGGGAGGGAGATGAGAGAGGCTGGCCTAGACACTCAGCCCGGAGCCTCATGCTCCTGTCTGTAAAATGGGCTGGCAGGCCTCTCCATGAGGATGTCCTGGGAACCAGGAACAGGCGTCTCGCCCCTCTCCCACCCCGGTCTGTCAGTTCAGTTCAGTTCACTTGCTCAGTCTTGTCTGACTCTTTGCGACCTCATGGACTGCAGCACGCCAGGCCTCCCTGTCCATCACCAACTCCTGGAGTTTGCTCGAACTCATGTCCATTGAGTCGGTGATGCCATCCAACCATCTCATCCTCTGTCCTCCCATGAGTCAGTTCTTCGCATCAGGTGGCCAAAGTATTGGAGTTTCAGCTTCAGCATCAGTCCTTCCAATGAATGTTCAGGACTGATTTCTTTCAGGATAGACTGGTTGGATCTCCGTACTGTCCAAGGGACTCTCAAGAGTCTTCTCCAACACCACAGTTCAAAAGCATCAATTCTTCGGCGCTCCCACCCCCGTGCTTAGGGCAGATAAAACCAGGCTCTCCCGCAGGCAGGGCCGGGCTGGGCTCATGCCTGGGTCCTCTAGCTTTGAAGCAGGCATTTCTCAGGACTCCAGGAAGGGGCAGCCCCAGGCACAGGGCGGTCTGCCAGCAGCGCCCTCTCCTGGTTCCCCGCCTTGGGGGCTCCTGCTCCTCAGCTGAGGGTGGGCTGTGAGGAGCTCGAGGAGCCCGCCCTGCCTGCCTCCAGCCCTGTGCCCGCCTCATGGGGAGCTGCCCTCGCGCTCCTCCAAGAAAGGAGGAGGAGCGGGGTTCAGGCCGCATCAGTGGTCGCCTCTTGCCGCCTGGGCTCAGGGGCTGCAGGAGGCCGAGGGCTCCGGAGCAGGACAGCGTAGACCTCCCTAGACCCTCTTACCTCCCTTCGTCCTCTCCATTGGCACATCTCACATCCCCTCCCATCCCCGGGTCCCCTCTGGAGCGCTCCATCCTGCTTCACCCCCGAGTCTCTGTCTCCCTTTCCCCCTCTGTCTCCTCTGCGCCTCTGGGTCCCCCTTCCTGACTCACACTGCTCCCCGCGCCTCCCAGGCCTGTCTCGCGGGGACAGCTGTGAAGAATTAGGAGCTGGATCGCGAGGACCAGTCCCCAGTGGCCCAGGATGATTTATGTCTCTGTGGGCGATCAGGCAGCTTTTCTTAATTATTTCACCCAATAGCACATGTCCTGGGGCCCTTGGGGGCCTTCTCTCCTTTCAAAGTCTTGACTCTCACCTGAGATGAACAGTTGTTTTTATTTTTAGAATAGCTCCAGGGCCCCCCGGAGCCTGTTACCGCCCGGGGCCTCCTCCAGCAGAGCATCTGCAGATGGGAGCCTGGGAACTGGCCCCCCCAGCTCCCACCCCCCAGCCCCAGCCCCCTTCTGGGGGTGCCTGTCCTCCCAGAGTCCCCTTGCCCCACGTTGCACCACGTCTCCAGACCAAGGGCCCATCAGGAGGCTCAGGGCTGACCCTCCTGAAATGAGCCAGGCTGGCCCATGACGTCAGTTCTCTGACTAGCCTTCCCACGTGTTGGCATCTAAGCCACCAGCCCTGTGAGCTGCCCTCATGCCAACCTGGGCTGCCACTGGCACCATGGGCAGTCCCCGTTCCAGGGGGGTGAGGATGGCACCTGCCTCATGCCGGCTGCCGCTAGAGAAATTCAGGGAGATTTGAGCAGGTGCCAGGTGCCTGGCACCCCGTCTATTGCTCTTCATCCTGCTCACAGCACCAACTGTCTTACTGTTCACACTCTTGGTGGAACCCAGGGTAGGCAAGGCAAGAGCTAAGAGGCTGGAAGAAGGCTCAAGGAGCCACAGGAACTGCAGACACATTTATTCTACCCTGGCTGGTGCAGCAGCCATAATACAGCCTGGCTGACGCAGTGGCCACAAGAGTCTTCTCTCCTGGGTGATGCCGCAGCCGTAGCAGCAGACACACCACACACCCTCCTCTCATGGCTGACCCCACAGACACAGCCCTGACACAGCAGTACTGCCATTTTCTAGGTGGAGCTCACATGTGCCTACCGCACAAAGTCGCCTACCTACCAAGCGAGTACCCCGTGACATGCATGCATGGTGCTATAAACGATCACAGGTGTTCCCTAGTCATCATTTGCAAAACGCGGGTGAGAGAGCTGAAGACGCTTTCTTGGCTCGTTTGCTCTCTCCCCACACTGTGTTAAACCCTCCATGTAGACGACTTCGTTTTTCCTGTCAATGACCAGGAGAGGAAGTATTTGTATGTCCAAATATGGGTAGACAGACTGAGGCTTAAAGACATCAGATTCCTCCCCTAGAGCCTCAGAGTTGCTGAGGACAGCAGTGGAGTGGAGCCCACCCCCTGGCAGGGCTTGTTTCCTGATCCACACGTGGGAAGGCCCTGCTGTCTTCTGCCTCCACTGGGGGATGTTTTCTCCTGAGGTGGGTGGATGCTCTCAGGGGCCCCCAGCATGCTGGAGCACCACCAGTTCTGCTGGAGGTTAAAGGAGGAGGAGCTCACATTTCAGTTCTTTCTGGCTTGGAAAAGGCCATTGGAAAAAATAACCCTCCTCAGCCCCCAGCCCACTCCAGCACTCTTGCCTGGAAACTCCCATCGATGGAGGAGCCTGGTGGGCTGCAGTCCATGGGGTTGCTAAGAGTCAGACATGACTGAGCGACTTCACTTTGACTTTTCACTTTCATGCATTGGAGAAGGAAATGGCAACCCACTCCAGTGTTCTTGCCTGGAGAATCCCAGGGACGGGGGAGCCTGGTGGGCTGCTATCTACGGGGTTGCACAGAGTTGGACGTGACTGACGTGACTTAGCAGCAGCAGCAGCAGCCTGTGTTCTCAGCTTACCCGTGCCAGCAGGCCCGAGAGCCACCAGAGAAGCCCTGGGGAGAACAGGGCAGAGGGTTTCAGAACCCATCCTCTCTCAGCTTCAGTCCTTTGAACTGCAAGGTCCAGAGGACCTGGGGCTCCGAGGCTGGGTGAGTGCAGGGAAGCGGAGACTGGCAATGTGTCCTACACACAGTGAGGGGCTGATCCATGCTGGTAGAAGTTCAGAACAGCAGGGCCAGGAGCTGTATGAAAAAGAGTGAGTTTCTCTCAACCAACTATCCCTTGATTGGAGGTCATAGGTGAGTGGAAGGGCTTCATGCTAGGGAACAGCCTCAGGAAAGCTCCATTCTTTATGCTGGCTAAGAAGAGGATGAGGAAAAGCAGGCCTGGCCGGGGTGCTAAATTAGCCAGAACTTATAAGATTCAGATACCAGAAACACAAGCCAAACTATCTCAAGCAAAAAATGAAACACATCAATGAATGTAATTAAAAAGTTCAAGGCACAGCTTCAGGCATAGATGGATCCAGGTGCTCTCATAAGGCCTCAAGGAGCTGTCACTCACTCACTTAGCTTTCTTTGACTTGGTTTCACTCTCAGACAGATTTTTGCAAGGAATAGCCTTTCAGCAGCTCTAGGGCTATACATCAGAGGCTGCAAGCAAGTTTTTAGGCTACTTGGGTTTGGCCTGAATTTGTCCGTGTGTCCATCCCTGAGCCAATCGTGATGTCCAGCCAGTGCACCGTGGTGACTGCTTTGGCCTTGGTCACATCCATCCCCTAGAGTGGAAGCAGCTACGCCAGGCCACAGAGCTACATGATAGAATATAGTGGCGGTAGGGTTGGCATCTGGAGGGTAAGGGAGAAACTGTTATCAGATAAGGGAATAAGAACAGGGTTAAGTCCACTTTCACCAAGACCCTTCACCCCGCTGTGCCTCTGTTTTCTTATCAGCTAGATGAAAGGGGCTCCAAGCCAAAGCCCCCATAACTCAGTGGTCTCAGCATTGGCCAAGCACCTGCCCTGGGCCTGGGTGAGTTGTGAGGAGTTGGGGCAATGGAAGGACTTCAGATAAGAGTTCCAAACCCTCTACCCTCTCTTCAAGTTCGATGCATGAGACAGAAGACACTGAAATAAAGACCGAACCCCTCCCAGGGGCTGCAGGGCACCTCGCCTGTGCCCTAGCTTCTCCCGGCGCCTCCAGCAGTCCCTCCTTCTTGTCCCAGGGCCTTCAGCCAGCCCAGCTTCTCTTCCCTGAGCCCCTTCCACCCTTGGGCACCTGTGGAGTCCTGCTCATCCTCAGACCTCAACCCGAAGCACCCCTCGGGGAGCGTGCTGTCGGGCTCCAGGCAGCCGCGGGTCTGCCTCGGGCTCCGGGCGCCTGTGCCGCTCCAGGCCTGGGGCGGCGGCCTTGCGACTGCAAGCTGAGTGAGGCAGAACTAATGCCCGCGCTGTGCTCCGTCCACCTGCCGGAGCAAAGGCGGCTCTCTCTCCGGGGAGGACCCCGCAGGGGTGCTCAGGCGAGAAAGCACAGGAGGTGCGTGGCTGGCCATCGTCCTCCCTGGCCGTCCTGTGTGCCTGCAGCCTGTCCTCCATTTGAGCCCGACCTTGAGCTGAGACCGACTTCCTGGGGAAGGAGGACCCACAAGTGTCCCCTGAGGCCCAGGAGGGGAAGACCCCACCTGGCAGTGCAAACTCTGCTCTCAGAAGCAAAGCGCCAGGCTCTGCCCCAGGGAGACTCAGAGTAGAGAGTTTATGCAGAGCAGATGGGAAGGGGGTGGGAGGGCATCCCAGGGGGTTTAAGAATATCCCTTGGCTGTAGGATGGCTCACCCACCTCCCCAGGGATCAGGGAGAGACAGCCCCATGGATTGAGGGGTGCCAGGCCAGGGGCTGTGTGCCCTACCTCCCACCTACCTCCAGGATGTGGTCAGTGTGAGGAGCCCCTCTGGTGGCCAGAGAGAGGGACAGAGTGGTGGAGGAGGCTGGGGCGGAGGTGAGTGGCGCCTGCTGCCCTCTCCAGAGCCAGAGCAGGCCTGTGTCATCCTGGGCTCCCAGGAAGTCTGTGGAGGTAACTGCAAGGTCAGCGGCGTGGACACGGGCCTCATTCTTCTGAGGGGTGGACGGAGGCCCAAGCCCAGAGAGGTGACAGGGTGTCGCGTGCAGAGAAGATGGGCAGGGGAGGCTGGCGCGCCGCCCAGCTCACCCACCCCGAGCTGGGTGATGCAGAAACTCCCACCCGAATTAGACCTCCCAGGGAGGAGGAGAGGGAGGAGAGACTCCGGAATCCACAGCATGGGTCAACACTCACAGGTCAGGGAACGCCCGGTGCCGGGGCCATCTTTCTATTCAGCGGCCAGCACCACACTGGCGCGACGACTGTCGCTCTATTATAAGCCTTGGTGAGGCTCACGAGTGATGCCTCCCACTCCACTCTTCTTTGTCAAGATGGTTTCCTAGAGTGCTGCCCTTTCCATGTGAATTTTACAAATGGCTTTTCTGTGTCTGCAGAAAACTTGCTGAGTTTTTTATGGCGATTGCACCGAAACTGTTACCAGCTTGGCTAGAACTGACGCTTTTACTCTGCTGAGTCTTCCAACCCATGAGCACAGATATTTCTTCATTTATGTAGGTCTTCTTTGATTTCTTTGATGAGCATTTTGTAATTTTCATCATACAGATCCTTCTCTTATTACCTGTAAGTGCATAAAAAGACATACACAGAGCTTTTCAAGACGATTGCAGCTCTCCTTCTTGGTGCTTTTTCTTGCTCTCTTGCTAAAGTCAGCACCCCAGTCCAGCAAGGACATCTCATTGAGGGCCCAGTCAGCTCTAGTCTTGGCCACAATGTCACCCTGCACAGACTTACATACCCCTCGGGTCAGGTCATTTCTGATCAGGTCCACCAGAAAGTTCTTACAGGTACAGGTTTCTGCACTCAGAGCTCTGGTTCTGGCTGCAGATAGAACCACACATCACAGTTCTGACCCTGACCCTCTCTGTGTAATTCTTCTGTCTCTTCCCTAAGCCTCGACTCCGAGGGCTCTTCTAGGCGGCCCCTGCCCTTTGCAGAGCCCTCATCTCTACCTCACACCCTCGTACTCACCGTGGGTCTGCCTGCACTCCTCACCCGTGGCTCTCTCTCTTACACACACACACACACACACACACACACACACACACACACACACACACACAAACACACACGCACGCACACACACACACACACACACACACGCCCCTTCCACTCTGCTTCCTGTGGTCCGTTCACTCACTCCCAGCCGGTGCCTCATCCCTAGTGACTTGCTTGGGGTGGCTGCTGAGGTCTTCCCTACACCTGGCCAGGGACGAAGCACCTTGTTCCTGCCCCCCATGTCACAAATGAACCCTGGGGTGGAGGGACACAGACTCCAAGTGCTGCTCCCTTTCAGGCTATGGGATGAAGGTCAGGGAACGCTGGGGACCGTCCCACACACAGCAGTCTGAACCTGGGCTTCAGTTCATTCTCACAAGCAACATGAATGAGGCTGCACTGCCAGGTGACAGGGTCACCAAGCCTCCCTCGACTGAAGCCTTGTTACCTCTAAGTGCCTAAGGTGCATAAGATTTGGCGAAGCTCTGAACCCTGTGGATGGCACCACCACCTGTGTCCAGCAGCGGGGAGCCAGGAGAAGCTCTGCAGCCTGGCCACTCCAGTTCTGAGGCCCTGGACACCTGTGTTTCTCAATCTCCATTTCCTCCTCACAAAGCAGGGTGCTAATCCCTCCCTCCCACAGAGTGAGTGCCTGCCATGGAGACAAGCGCCAGTGCCAAGTGCCAGCTGGGGATGCGGTGGTGGCATCTGTGACCACAATCTGCGTTCACATTTTGCAGGGAGGCCACCCAGCCCCGCAACTCCCTGCTTCTCCGGGTTTGCTCATCCATGTGGCTCCCTGAAGCATGGTCTGCGGTCCCTTCCACTGGTGAGAACGGCACTGGGTCTGAATGCCTTGCAGATCCACAAATGCTCTCTCCCTGAGTCCCACCCCTCATGCATTGGGAAATGTGGGAAAAGTGGCTGGGGGTGACCACGAGGGGAGCTGGGGCTCTTGCCTTCTTGTCCTGCCTTGGAACCCACAGGCCCATCCACAGTTCCAGTCCTTCAGAGACGCACAGCCAGGCCTGACTGCACCTGGAAGGCAGGCCTCACTCTCTGCCCAGGCAGAGGATCACATGGTCACCAGCGAGACTCTGGAGCTGCTCTCTCGCATATGGGACCCACTGGCCACAGGAGACTACCGAGCCCTTAAAACCTGGCTGATAGTGATTAAGATGTGCTGAAAGTATAAATCCGCACAGGATTTCAAAGACTTAGTGAAAAAAAAGAGTATAAGATATCTCATTTTTCCTTTGTTCAGTCACACAGTCGTGTCCAGCTTTTTACGACCCCATGGAGTGCACCACACCAGGCTTCCCTGTCCACCAACTCCTGGAGCCTGCTCAAACTCATGTTCATGGAGTCGGTGATGCCATTCAACCATCCCATCCTCTGTCATCCCCTTCTCCTCCAGCCTCCAATCTTTCCCAGCATCAGGGTCTTTTCCAAGGAGTCAGTTCTTCACGTCAGGTGGCCAAAGTATTGGCTGACGCTTCAGTTTCAGCGTCAGTTCTTCGAATGAATATTCAGGATTGATTTCCTTAGGATTGACTGGTTGGATATTCTTGCAGTCCAAGGGACTCTCAAGAGTCTTCTCCAAAACCACAGTTCAAAAGCACCAATTCTTCAGTGCTCAGCCTTCTTCATACTCCAACTCTCACATCCATAACCATAGCTTTAACTAGACAGATCTTTATTAGCAAAGAAATATCTCTGCTTTTTAATATACTGTCTAGGTTTGTATAGCTTTCCTTACAAGGAGCAAGCGTCTTTTAATTTCATGGCTGCAGTCACCATCACAGTGATTTTGGAGTCCAAGAAAATGAAGTCTGTCACTGTTTCCATTGTTTCCCCATCTATTTGCCATGAAGTGATAGGACTGGATGCCATGATCTTAGTGTTTTGAAAGATGAGTTTTAAGCCAGGTTTTTCACTCTCCTCTTTCACCTTTTTCAAGAGGCATTTTAGTTCCTCTTCACTTTCTGCCATAAGGGTGGTATCTTCTGCATATCTGAGGTTATTGATATTTCTCCCACCAATCTTGATTCCAGCTTGTGCTTGCTTCATCCAGCCAAGAATTCTGTATGATATAATCTGCATAGAAGTTAAATAAACAGGCCAACAATATACAGCCTTGACATACTCTTCGCCCAATTTGGAACCAGTCTGTTGTTCCATGTTTGGTTCTTTTGCTTCTTGACCTGCATACAGGTTTCTCAGAAGGCAGGTAAGGTGTTCTGGTATTCCCATCTCTTGAAGAACTTTCCAGTTTGTGTGATCCACATAGTCAAAGGTTTTAGTGTAGTCAATGAAGCAGAAGTGGATGTTTTTCTGGAATTTTCTTGCTTTTTCTATGATCCAACAAACACTGGCAATTTGTTCCACTGCCTTTTTTAAATCCAGCTTGAACATCTGGAAGCTCTCGGTTCATGTACTGTTGAAACCTAGATGGACAATATTGAGCTTTACCTTGCTAGTGCACGCTGTTGCTGCTGCTAAGTCACTTCAGTCCTGTCCGACTCTGTGCGACCCCATAGACGGCAGCCCACCAGGCTCCCTCATCCCTGGGATTCTCCAGGCAAGAATACTGGAGTGGGGCGCCATTGCCTTCTCCAGCTAGTGCATGAAATGAGTGCAATTGCGCAGTAGTTTGAACATTCTTTGGCATTGTCTTTCTTTGGGATTGGAATGAAAGCTGACCTTTTCCAGTCCTGTAGCCACTGCTGAGTTTTCCAAATTTGCTGACATATTGAGTGCACTTTAACAGCATCATCTTTGAGGTTTTGAAGTAGCTCAGCTGCAATTTCATCACGTCCACTAACTTTGTTCATAGTGATGCTTCCTAAGGCCTACTTGACTTTGCACTCCAGGAAGTCTGGCCCTAGATGAATGATCACACCATCATGGTTATCTGGGTCATTAAAACCTTTTTTTGTGTAGTTCTGTGTATTCTTTCCACCTCTTTTTAATATCTTCTGATTCTGTTAGGTCCATATCCTTTCTGTCCTTTATTGTGCCCATCTTTGCATGAAATGCTCCCTTGATATCTCTAACTTTCTTGAAGAGATCTCTAGTCTTCCCCATTCTATTTTTTCCTCTATTTCTTTGCATTGTTCACTTAAGAAGGCTTTCTTATCTCTCCTTGCTGTTCTTTGGTACTCTGCTTTCAGATGGGTATGTCTCATTAATCATTTTTATATTGATGATATGTTGAATTATACTATTTTGGACATACTGGTTTAAACAAATTCTACTGTTAAAATTAATTTTATCTGCTTATTTTGCTTTTTCAAATGTGGCTACCAGAAACTTTGAAATGATTTGTGGCTTATACTATATTTGTATTGGATCACATTTCTGCAAACAGTATGGCCTATATGATGTGGCTTGTTTAGGGGCATGGACCTGGGGGCCAGGGCCCTTCTCTTCCCTTGGTATTCACCATCTCAGACCCCTCTGTTGTATCCCATGTTTTTGGAATTCCCACCACAGAGAACCATCTACACTGTACCTCAAGCATAGGTAACACTTTTGTGCACCTGGGAAAAAGGCATCTCTTACTCTATACCTGCATCCTCTGGAAAACTGGAACAAGAAGTGTGCAAACTATGATATCTACTATGTCGTTGGTGTCCCTTGGATAAAGGAGCCTTGTGCAGGATGCAAACTTCTCAGCTCTATATGGCAACCCTGCCAGGTCCTGCCAGTACAAAATGTACTAGAGGAAATAATGAGAAAGAGGGAATAGGTCCTCTGTCACTTCATCTTGGTGTTTTCAGGCTGAAGTTTCATCTTTTTTCCAATGATTGACACTGAAAAAGATTCGTAATGTTTCAAGATTATGGCCTCATTCTCATTGCTGTCTGTGTGAAAACCACGTCAGCCTAGAGCCTTGGTCCCAACATTCATCCAGGAGGTTCACAGAGCGATGTTCAGTTCAGTTCAGTTGCTCACACATGTCTGACTCTTTGCAAACCCATGGACTGCAGCATGCCAGGCCTCCCTGTCCATCACCAACTCCTAGAGTTTACTCAAACTCATGTCCATTGAGTCAGTGATGCCATCCAACCATCTCATCCTCTGTTGTCCCCTTCTCCTCCTGCCTTCAATCTTTCCCACCATCAGGGTCTTTACAAATGAGTCAGTTCTTCGCATCAGGTGGCCAGAGTATTGGAATCTCAGCTTCATCATCAGTCCTTCCAATGAATATTCAGGATTGATTTGCTTTAGGATTGACTGGTTGGATCTCCTTGCAATACAAGGGACTCTGAAGAGTCTTCTCTAACACCACAGTTCAAAAGCATCAGTTCTTCAACACTCAGCTTTCTTTATAGTCCAACTCTCATATCCATACATGACTACTGGAAAAATCATAACCTTGACTGGACAGACCTTTGTTGGCAAAGTAATGTTCCTGCTTTTTAATATGCTGTCTAGGTTGGTCATAACTTTTCTTCCAAAGAGTAAGTGTCTTTTGATTTCATGGCTGCAATCACCATCTGCAGTGATTTTGAAGCCCCCGCCAAATAAAGTCTATCACTGTTTCCACCGGTTCCCCATCTATTTCCCATGAAGTGATGGGACCAGATGACATGATCTTCGTTTCCTGAATGTTGAGTTTTAAGATAACTTTTTCACTCTCCTCTTTCACTTTCATCAAGAGGCTCTTTAGTTCTTCTTCACTTTCTGCCATAAGGGTGGTGTCATCTGCACATCTGACATTATTGATATTTCTCCCAGCAATCTTGATTCCAGCTTTTGCTTCCTCCAGCCCAGCATTTCTCATGATGTACTCTGCATAGAAGTTAAATAAGCAGGGTGACAATATATAGCCTTGATGTGCTCCTTTTCCTATTTGGAAACAGTCTGTTTTTCTATGCCCAGTTCTAACTGTTGCTTCCTGACCTGCATACAGATTTCTCAAGAGGCAGGTCAGGTGGTATGGTATTCCCATCTCTTTCAGAATGTTCCAAAGTTTGTGGTGATCCACACAGTCAAAGGCTTTGGCGTAGTCAATAAAGCAGAAATAGATGTTTTTCTGGAACTCTATTGCTTTTTTGATATGTCAATGGATGTTAGCAATTTGATTTCTGGTTCCTCTGCCTTTTCTACAATGAGCTTGAACATCTGGAAGTTCATGGTTCACATACTGTTGAAGCCTGGCTTGGAGAATTTTGATCATTACTTTATTAGCGTGTGAGATGAGTGCAATTGTGCAGTAGTCTGAGCATTCTTTGACATTGCCTTTCTTTGGGATTGGAATGAAAACTGACCTTTGCCAATCCTGTGGCCACTGCTGACTTTTCCAAATTTGCTGGCATATTGAGTCCAGCACTTTCACAGCATCATCTTTTAGGATTTGAAACAGCTCAACTGGAATTCCATCACCTCCACTAGCTTTGTTTGTAATGATGCTTCCTAAGGCCCACCTTAGTTTGCATCCCAGGATGTCTGGCTCTAGGTTAATGATCATACCATCATGATTATCTGGGTCATGAAGATCTTTTTTGTACAGTTCTTCTGTGTATTCTTGCCACCTCTTCTTAATATCTTCTGCTTCTGTTAGGTCCCTACCATTTCTGTCCTTTACTGAGCCCATCTTTGCATGAAATGTTCCCTTACTATCTCTAATTTTCTTGAAGAGATCTCTAGTCTTTCCCATTCTATTGTTTTCCTCTATTTCTTTGCATTGATCACTGAGGAAGGCTTTCTTATCTCTTCTTGCTATTCTTTGGAACTCTGCATTCAGATGCTTATATCTTTCCTTTTCTCCTTTGCTTTTTGCTTCTCATCTTTTCACAGCTATTTGTAAGGCTTCCCCAGACAGCCATTTTGCTTTATGCCTTTCTTTTTCTTGGGGACTGTCTTGATCCCTGTCTTCTGTACAATGTCATGAACCTCCATCCATAGTGTATTGGGCACTCTATCTATCAGATCTAATCCCTTGAACCTGTTTCTCACTTCCACTGTATAATCATAATGGATTTGATTTAGGTCATACCTGAATGGTCTAGTGGGTTTTCCTACTTTCTCAGTTTAAGTCTGAATTTGGCAATAAGGAGTTCATAATCTGAGCCACAGTCAGGTCCCAGTCTCGTTTTTGCTGACTGTATAGATCTTCTCCATCTTTGGCTGCAAAGAATATAATCAACCTGATTTCAGTATTGACCATCTGGTGATATCCATGCGTAGAGTCTTCTCTTGTGTTACTGGAAGAGGGTGTTTTGTATGTCCACTGCGTTCTCTTGGCAAAACTCTGTTAGCCTTCGCTCTGCTTCATACTGTACTCCAAGGCCAAATTTGCCTGTTACTCCAGGTGTTTCTTGACTTCCTACTTTTGCATTCTAGTCCCCTATAATGAAAAGGACATCTTTTTTTGTGTGTTAGTTCTAGAAGGTCTTGTAGGTCTTCATAGAACTGTTCAACTTTAGCTTCTTCAGCATTACTGTTCAGAACATAGACTTGGATTACCGTGATATTGAATTGTTTGCCTTGGAAATGAACAGAGACCATTCTGTCATTTTTGAGATTGCATCCAAGTACTGCATTTTGGACTCTTTTGTTGACTATGATGGATACTCCGTTTCTTCTAAGGGATTCTTGCCCACAGTAGTAGATATAATGGTCATCTGAGTTAAATTTACCCATTCCAGTCCATTTTAGTTCTCTGATTCCTACACAGAGCCATGGGAAGAAGATAAACTCCTAGCAATGCCTCAAGATCCATCCTAAAGATCTCCTCTGTGAAGAATATCTCCCCTCTGAGCTGTTGATATCGCAGAGGTCCCCAGAGAAGGGGTACCTCTCTGAGTGTGAGTGTAACCTGGAGTTATCACCATCTTAGATGAGAGACTTGGAGAAGGCAATGGCACCCCACTCCAGTACTCTTGCTTGGAAAATCCCATGGATGGAGGAGCCTGGAAGTCTGCAGTCCATGGGGTCACTGAGGATCGGACACAACTGAGCCACTTCACTTTCACTTTTCACTTTCATGCATTGGAGAAGGAAATGGCAACCCACTCCAGTGTTCTTGCCTGGAGAATCCCAGGGACGGGGGAGCCTGGTGGGCTGCCGTCTATGGGGTCGCACAGAGTCGGACACGACTGAAGTGACTTAGCAGCAGCAGCAGATGAGAGACTGTTGTACTATTGAGGGGGCAGGTGCTATACCAGACTGGTATAGCATCCTGGCATGCTTTTATCAAGGAGTGTTCACACACATCTGCTTAAAATCATTGAAGTTTATCATCTTGACTGACTCATTGGGCAGCACACACAAAAGTGGGAGGATGAGGTAAGCAGGGAGGGCTGGGAGTTTGGCCTCGTGACTTTCACAGTCATCTCTGTTTTCACCCCCAAATGCCCTATTTGCTTTCAACAAGTTTTGTTGATTAGTTATTAAAATGTGTAGATATTTATTTACCTGTGTCAAGGTTAATTCTAGTCCTATATTGCATTAGTTTCTCACAATTGTTAATGTAGATTTTATTTATACTATGCTTTACTAATGTTTACATTTATGATTTCCCCTCACTTTACATTTTTCTGTTACATAGAAATTTATCTGCATTACCCTGAAAAAATGTAAGAGTATGTTTTATTTCTGTACATGTTTTTTGTCTTTTATTTTAAAAATATTTTATTTTTTTCCCAAATCCGAATTAATTTGATCACTGCTGGTGGGGGGTGGGGAGGGATGGCAATAGGAAGTGAGTTAAGGGCCAAGCCAAATGGAACAAAAGCTATTTGCAGCCCAGTTTTCAAGAACGCTTTGTGGTTCCTTTAACCAAATGGATATTTTGTGACAGTTAAGTTATTTTGTACAGTAAAATATTCTTTGATTCTTTTCTTTTTAGCCACTTAATGTGGCATCATGAGAGGAAGATCAACTTCTTAATGAAAAAAAGCTGAGATGGGAGAGGGAGGGGAACTCATCAGGAGCACTTCCAGGCTTACATAAGTAACATTCCTGCTGCATAAACATCTTGGCAAATCCAAAGACAAAATCCCCACCCCACACTGCTGGCCTGAACAAAACTGTATAATATTAAAAAAAAAAAATTCTGTTGATGGTAACATTTTTCTGTCCAGAAACAAGTCATTAGTTGGACAAAGGAATCAAAATGCATCTGCTTAGTTCCCCAAAGTTCTAGTGGAAAATATTACCTAGAGAAAAAAGTTAGCAAGGGATAAGAGTGGAGGATTGTAATTTTTTAAGAGTGAAATTGAGAGAAATAGTATTTAAAGTCTCATGAAGTTCCTCTCACCACAGAATTGCAAACCCCAAATCAAATTAAGCCATTCTCATTTGGAAACTGCCAATCAAAGAGTTAAAAAATCATTTTAATTAGTTATTAATTATACTGGAGATTTTAACCAAATTTGAAAGCTTTACACTTTAGTCTAACTCTTGAATTGACATGAAATTGAAATATGCAATTGGTGATTTGGGGATCCTAGCTCTTCTGTGATAGGTACACACCCATATATTCATATAAATTTTTGTTTTCCCAAGCAAAGAAAGGTCTTAGAGAACACTATCTGTCTCACAATATATTATCAACAACATTCTAATTCCAAGAAGTTTTAATGCAAGTTGTGAGAAAGAACTATTTTTCCTTACTAAGTGTTCAAAGCATAGATCAAAATCATATGTCAATAAAACTAGTATCCATGGTTCCTGAGCTACAAAGAATATCTGTATTTCTTTCTTCAATTCCTATAGGTCATAACTCTTCATAAATGGCCCCCTTTCTTCAAAACTCTGAATAAACCAATTATCACAGACTCCCCCAATTATTACAGACCAATTATTAAAACTCCCCCAATAGTACCCTAAAAGAGCTTCAAGCCCAAATGGTTTCTGAGGGGAATTTGAGCAACCTTTTAAAAACCAGATAATTTTAGTGCTATAGCAGAGAAAGAAAAATCTACCATTTATTTAGCCAAAAATATTGCCAATTTGAAAATCTGACAAAGGTTTTCTAAAAATTTAGAACAACAGATCGATTTCACTTATTAATATTGATATGAAAGTATTAAAGAAATATCTAGGCAAATAGAGTCCAACAATATATTACAGATAATACATTTTGAGCAAAAGTTGTTGATTCCAGGAATGCCAGTGTGGTTCCATATAGGAAATCCAGAAATATGATTTATCATGTCAATAAAACTAAGGATAAAAGCCATAACAGTCTCCTTATGGTGCAGAAAAGACATTTGAGAAATGCAGCATTCATTCATACCAAAAATACTTTATTTTAAATTAATTTATTTATTTTAATTGAAGGATAATTACTTTACAATATTATGAATGTTTTTGCCATATATCAACATGAATCAGGCACAGGTATGTGTGTGTCCCCCCCATCCTGAAGCCCCTCCCACCTCCCTCCTACCTTATCTCTCCAGGTTGTTCCAGAGCACCAGCTTTGGGTGCCCTGCTTCATGCATCGAACTCGCCCTGGTCATCTGTTTTACATATGGTGATGTATATGTTTCAATGCTATTCTTTCAAATCATCCCACGCTCGCCTTCTCCCACCAAGTCCAAAAGTCTGTTCTTAAAGTCTGTGTCTCCTTTGCTGTTCTGCATATAGGATCATTGGTACCATCTTTCTAAGTTCCGTGTGTGTGTGTGTGTGTGTGTGTGTGTGTGTGTTAATATACAGTATCTGTCTTTCTCTTTCTGACTTCATTCTGTATAATTGACTCCAGGTTCATCTACCGCATTAGAACTGACTCAAATGCATCCCTTTTTATAGCTGAGTAATATTCCACTGTGTCTATGTACCACAACTTCCTTATCCATTCATCTGCAGTGGACATCTAGGTTGCTTCCATGTCCTAGATATTAATTGTGTTGCAATGAACATGGGGTACATGTCTCTTTCAATTCTGATTTCCTTGAGGTATATCTCCAGCAGTGGGATTGCTGGGTCATATAGCAATTCTATTCCCAGTTTTTAAAGGAATCTCTACACTGCATTCCCACCAACAGTGTAAGAGGGTTCCCTTTTCTCCATACCCTCTCCAGCATTTATTGTTTGTAGATTTTTTGATGGTGGCCATTCTGACCAGTATGAAATGATACCTTATTGTGGTTCTGATTTGCATTTCTCTAATAATGAGTGATGTTTAGCATCTTTTCTTGTGTTTACTAGTCATCTGTATGTTTCTTTGGAGAAATGTCTGTTTAGGTCTTTTGCCCACTTTTTGACTGGTTTTTTTTTTTTTTTTTTTTTTGGTGTTGAGCTGCATGAGCTGCTTGTATATTTTGGAGAATAATTTTTTGTCAGTTTAATTTGCTATTATTTTCTCCCATTTTTAGAAATGCCTTTTCACCTTGCTTATAGTTTCCCTCATTGTGCAAAAGCTTTTCAATTTAATTACGTACCATTTGTTTATTTTGTTTTTATTTCCATTACTCTAGGAGGTTCTGTGATTTATGTCAGAGAGTGTACTGTCTATGTTTTCCTCTAAGAGTTTTACAGCTTCTGGTCTTACATTTAGATCTTTAATACCTTTTGAGTTTATTTTTGTGTATAGAGTTAGAAAGTGTTCTAGTTTCATTCTTTTACACATAGTTGACCAGTTTTCCAGGCACCATTTGTTGAAGAGACTCTTTTCTCCATTGTATATTTTTGTCCCCTTTGTCAAAGATGAGGTGTCCATAGGTATATGGATTTATCTCTGGACTTTCTATATTTTGTGCCATTGATCTATATTGCTGTCTTTGTGACAGTATCAGATGACTTCACAGGTGAATTCTACCAAAAATTTAGAGAGGAGCTAGCACCTATCTTACTCAAATTGTTCCAGAAAGTTGCAGAGGAAGGAAAACTCCCAAACTCACTTTCTGAGGCCACCACCATCGTGATATCAAAACCAGACAAAGATGCCACAAAAGAAGAAAACTATAGGCCAATATCACTAATGAACATAGATACAAAAATCCTCAACAAAATTCTAGCAAACAGAATCCAACAACATATTAAAAAGATCATACATCATGATCAAGTGGGCTTTATTCCAGGGATGCAAAGATTCTTCAATATTCACAAATCAATCAATGTGATATATCATATTAACAAATTGAAAGATAAAAACTATATGATTATTTCAATAGATGCAGAGACAAAATTCAATACTCATTTATGATAAAAACTCTCCAGAAAGTAGGCATAAGAAGGAACATATCTCAACACAATAAAAACCATATATGACAAACCCACAGCAAACATTATCCTCAATGACAAAAAACTGAAAGCATTTCCTCTAAAATCAGGAACAAGGAAAGGGCACCCACTCTCACCACTACTATTCAACATAGTTTTGGAAGTCCTAGCCACAGCAATCAGAGCAGAAAAAGAAATAAAAGGAATCCTGATTGGAAAAGGAGAAGTAAAACTCCCACTATTTGCAGATGACATGATCCTCTACATAGAAAACCTTAAAAACGCCACCAGAAAATAACTAGAGCTAATCAATGAATATAGTAAAGTCACAGGATATAAAATGAATACACAGAAATACCTTGCCTTCCTATACACTAACAATGAAAAATTAGAAAGAAAAATTAAGGAAACAATGCCATCAATGAAAAGGATAAAATACTTAGGAATAAATTTACCTAAAGAAACAAAAGACCTATGTATAGAAAACTATAAAACACTGAAGAAAGAAATCAAAGATGACATGAATAGATAGATAAATGTACCATGTTCCTGGATTGGAAGAATCAATATAGTGATTTGAGTATACTACCCAAAGCTATCTATAGATTCAATGCAATCCCTATCAGACTACCAACAGTATTTTTCACAGAACTAGAACAAATAATTTCACAATTTATATAGAAACACAGAAGACCCCAGATAGCCAAAGCAATCTTGAGAAGAAGAATGGAATTGGAGGAATCAACTATGCCAACTTCAGACTATACTACAAAGCCACAGTCATCAAAACAGTATGGTACAGACACAAAAATACTTTTGACTGAAATGAGAACCAAGACAAAGATGCCCGTAATTACTGGTACTGTGTAAAGTTGTAGTAAAACTATTAGGCAAAGCAACAAAACAAGGAAATAATTAGAAACAGAAGAATTTGAAAAGAAACCCAAGAAAGATATATCTTTGTGGATTATATGATACTATTTTGGTATAACCCAAAACAATCAATGGAAAAACTAACACAAGCAATAAAACAATTCAGTAAAGTAGCAGGTTGTTAAATCAATAAGCAAGAATAATGGCCTACAATATCTATGAATAAAAGTCGTCTGGAAGAAACAATAGAGGAGAAGATCTCATTGATGACAGAGAGAAAAAGAAGACAGTGGGTACAAACCTATTCTAGGAAAATTTAAAACTTATGAAAAAAGCAAAAGTATACTTTAAGAAATGAAGAGATATCCCAAGTTCATAGATAAGACTGAACATCAAAAAGATGCCAATTTACCCTAAAATAATTTATGAATCTAACATGAGCCCATTTTTTTCTGGTGCTAGACATGTTGATTCTGAAGTCCAACTGAAGAACAAACAAGTATCCAAGATAACCTATAAGAATCAATGTGGAGAAACTAGCTTTATCACATATATAAAGACATATTACCAAGTCTTCACTTAAAAAAGCAGTACAGAGTTAGTATTGGATAGGCAGACTAATAGAATAGAACCTGAAATCCAAAAATTGAATCAGTTTCTTGTACATATTTAGTATAAGGAAGGAATTTTTAAAAACAGACTTTTAAAAATAAATGGTGTTAAAGCAAATGCATACCCATAGGGAAAAAGAGAAAACTGAATCTGTCTCTAACCCTCTGTATTAAGACACATTGCAAATATCTCAGGGATTAGATGGAATATTTAATAATATGCAATAAATCATATAAAATAAAGGGAAAAAAGGATGAATTCCTGAAAATTTAGGGAGCAGAAAAAGTTTCCTAAACTATGACTCAAAACCCAAAAGCAATAAAGAAAAGTCTAACAAACCTGACAGCATATATATATAAGAGAAAAAAATTGCATAGCAAAAACACCATTAATAAGAAAGAAGGGCAAATGACAACTATGGAAAATAAACTCTCAAAAGAGAGAAGGAAAATGCTAATAACCTCATGGAAAATGGACAAGAGTTATGAACAGGTAGGTCAGAAAAGAAATACAAATAGCCTTCACACACATATACAATGCTCAATTTTCTTCATAAGAGAAATGTAAATGAAAATTATACTGGATATAATTTCTTACCTATTAGGGGGCAAAATTCCAAAAGTTTGATGACAAACTCATTGCCAGAGGAGTAAAACAAACAAAAAACAAAAAAACTGCCACAACCTTATGGAAAGACAGTTGGAAATATTAGCAAAATTATGTAAGTATTTGTTCAGAAACTTTTATTCTATAAATCTATTCTAAAGATATATTGTTAAAATATGGAAAATATATGTACAAAGCTAGTCATAGTGCAAAACAAGAAACAACTCAATATCCATCAATGGGGTTTTATAAAATGAGTGTATAAACTATGGTGCTTCCATTCAGTGGGGTACTATGCAGGTAAGAGCAATGAGAAATGTATCTGCTAGAGATGATCTCCAGAATTCATTATTATATAAAGAAAAATTATTAAAGAATACATTTGAAAAACTAGATTATGTATGTATATATGGTTACCTATTGGAGAAGGAAGAAATGTGATTAGAAGGAACAAAGATGGAAACTGTATTTCTCTGAACGTAACTTGTCTCTGAAATATGACTTCACAGCATTGTAAATGTTTTACATGAACAGAAAATGAAATGGAACATTTATAATGTAATTTATAAAAATAGAAAAGTAAATTGGAAGAAATAATTTTATGTATTGAGCTGGTGACTTATTCATACAAGGAGGCATAACTGCAAATGTTTATAAAACACAATGATTTTAGTGAAAATTTCTTTGTGATATACCCCCAAGGACAAAGTAACTACAAGGAAATATTAACTGTTAATAATCACACACACAAAGACACATAATCACACACACACACGCACTATATATATATATATATATATATATATATATAATTTAGTAATGTTAGGAATCAAGATTTAATCTAAAATCTTTGTGATCTCAAACTGAAATTTGAAAATATCTGCATAAACTCATAATGTGTTTTCTTAAAAAAACGGTGTGGGAAGGGGAATTTTCTAGCTCTGGTTCGGTAGCAGAGGCCTAAAAACAATAACTAACCAAGGAGCAATGAACACCACTAATGATCAGATTTTGGTCTCTAAATTCCATTTCCCACCAAAGGAACCAGTTCCTCAAAAAAAAAAAAAAAAAAAAAAGATTGAATCCTGTTTGGATGGTTCTAAGTGACTGAATCCTGATTCTAAGAGGAACATAGAACATGTCAAGTGTTAGACCAGGATGAAATCATGGACTACGAAGACTGGGTCAAAAGGACTCAGGAGACAACTTGAGAAGGCTCTAACTGATCAAAGATAATACAAATTAAGCATCAAGAAGAACACTGATTACAATTGACTGAAGCATACCTAACGTTTAACCCATAAGTCATAATGATAAGCCAACAATTAAAAGCCCCAAATTTATTTTACCTTTGTGGGCTAATAGAATGCCAATTTGCTCTTCTGAAACTGGTAAACAAAGGGAAAGAATCAAACATTTATCCTGCATGTCCTATATAAAATGTATCTTGGATTAACCAAATCACTAATGAAAGGAAGTTTCTCTCTGTAGATGTATTCAAGCCAATGAAAGAAGAAGGAATGATAGGAGACTGCCATCTTGCAACCTCTGCTAATGGTTGAGTGCACGCTCAGTGGCTTCAGTTGTGTCCAACTTTTTGTGATCCGATGGACTGTAGCCCACCAGGCTCCTCTGTCCACGGAATTCTCCAGGCAGAATACTGGAGTGGCTGGCCATGCCCATCTTTACCACCAGGGACTGAACCCACGTCTCCTGCACCACAGGCGGATTCTTTATTGCTGAGTCACCAGGGAAGCCCCTGCGCCACCACATCATCATTTATCTGATGAAAACAATAGGTAACCGATAGAGAACTCAATAATGGGTGAATCAGGCTAACAACATCTGAAACCACCTATTAATTTAAATAGCATAGAAAGAGAGAACCAGACATTGTGTGTTTCCTGATGAAAGTACATACCACTACCTGTGACGTATTCTTGCCAAAAAAAAAAAACCAATCTGTTTATAATCAAGTCATTAGATCTACCCATTTATAAGAAAGACTACCAATGGAAGAGCATGTTAAATGACACCACAGGGATGCAATCAGCAAAATCTAAAATGTGACAAACAGAATGGAATAACTTGGATCTTTAACAGAAAAATTAGGGAGAGGGGAATTTTATAGGTTAAAAGAGGCTTAGGAGACTCACAGGCCAATATAATGTGTGGAGTTTATTTGGATCCTGATTCAAACCAAGTAAGCATAAAATGGGATCATGAGATGGTGTAGGAAATAAGAACACTGATAATATTAACACTTCATTGTTAATGTTTTTAACTCTGATAATAGTAAGCTGGTTATTTGGCTTTTTTCTAAAAGCTTTATTTTTTAGTTTTATGTGTGCAGAAGTATTTACAGATAAAAAGACCTTATGTCTAGGATTTCCTTCAGAAGAATACATTGGGGAAAGGAAGGACAGATGAAACAAGATTGGTAATGAGCTGATGATTGTTGATGCTCACTGATAAATGTTCATTATACTTTGTATGTATATTTGGGTATGTTCAAAGCTTTCCTAACAAGGTAAGTTGTTCTTGATATTTCAGCAGCTCCCAGGTGTCCGGGGGGAAGCCACAGAGTCCCCAACTATTGATAGCACTGGTTATGGCCTCAGAAAGCACTTAGCCATCCGATCACCTGCCCTCCATCCTCAATGCCAGACTCTCATGGTTAGCACATCCAGAAATAGGAGGAGATCTATGTGGTTCATATACAACTGGATATGATATATCTAAAGCCCTAGCTAAGATGTGACATGGAATTTGATAATACAATAGGAAGTAATCATAATAAAATTTCTTTTGATTAATGAGAAAAAATGCATTCAGTTCAGTTCAGTCACTCAGTCATGTCCAACTCTTTCCAACCCCATGGACTGCAGCATGCCAGGCTTCCCTGTCCATCACTAACTCCTGGAGCTTGTTCAAACTCATGTCCCTCTAGTTGGTGATGCCACCCAACCATCTCATCCTCTGTCATCCCCTTCTCATCCTGCCTTCAATCTTTCCCAGCATCAGGGTCTTTTCCAATGAGTCAGTTCTTTGCATTAAGTGGCAAACTATTGGAGTTTCAGCTTCAACCGCAGGAGTTTCAGCTTCAACCGCAGTCCTTCCAATGAATATTCAGGACTGATTTACTTTAGGATTGACTGGTTTGATCCCCTTGCAGTCCAAGGGACTCTCAAGAGTCTTCTCCAACACAGTTCAAAAGCATCAATTCTTTGGCATTCAGCTTTCTTTACGGCCCAACTCTCACAGCCATACATGATTACTGGAAAAACCATAGCTTTGGTTAGACAGACCTTTGTCAGCAAAGTAATGTCTCTGCTTTTTAATATGCTGTCTAGGTTTGTCATAGCTTTTCTTCCAAGGAGCAAGCATCTTTTAATTTCATGGCTATAGTCACCATCTGCAGTGATTTTGGAGCCCAAGAAAATCAAGTTTCTCACTCTTTCCATTGTTTCCCCATCTATTTGCCATGAAGTAATGGGACTGGATGCCATGATCTTAGTGTTTTGAACACTGAACTTTAAGCCAGCTTTTCACTCTCCTCTTTCACCTTCATCAAGAGGTTCTTCAGTTCCTCTTTGCTTTCTGCAACAAGGATGGTGTCATCTGCATATCTAAGGTTATTGATATTTCTCCTGGCAATCTTGATTCTAGCCTGTGCTTCATCCAGACCAGCATTTCACATGATGTATTCTGCATATAAGTTAAATAAGCAGGGTGACAATATACAGCCTTGACGTCCTCCTTTCCCAATTTGGAACCAGTCTGTTGTTCCATGTCTAGTTCTAACTGTTGCTTCTTGACCTGCATACACATTTCTCAAGAGGTAGGTAATATGTTCTGATATTCCCATCTCTTTAGGAATTTTCCATAGTTTGTTGTGATCCACACAGTCAAAGGCTTTGGCATAGTCAATAAAGCCAAAGTGGATGTTTTTCTGGAACTCACTTGCTTTGTCATTCAACGGATGCTGGCAATTTGACCTCTGGTTCCTCTGCCTTTTCTAAATCCAGCTTGAACATCTGGAAGTCATAGTTCATATGCTGTTTAAGCCTAGCTTGGAGAATTTGGGGCATTACTTTGCTAGTGTGTGAGATGAGTGCAGTTGTGTGGTAGTTTGAACATTCTTTGGCATTGCCTTTCTTTGGGATTGGAATGAAAGCTGACCTTTTCCAGTCTTGTGGCCACTGCTGAGTTTTCCAAATTTGCTTTAGTGCAGCTCTTTCACAGCATCATCTTTTAGGACTTGAAATAGCTGAACTGGAATTCCATCACCTCCACTAACTTTGTTCATATGATGCTTCCTAAGGCCCTCTTGACTTCACACTCCAGGATGTCTATCTCTAGATGAGTGATCACACCATCATGGTTATTTGGGTCATTAATATCCTTTTTGTATAGTTCTTCTGTGTATTCTTGCCACCTTTACTTAATATCTTCTGCTTCTGTTATATCCACATAAATGGGAAGCCCATAAATATGTATAATATATATGTATCTTAGAAAACTTATGAATTTTTGCCTTACTAAAAAATTATGACTTTTTACTCCACTTGTTTGACTTAATATGAATAGAATGCTAGATTTATAATAAAAAAATAGATATGCAACAAGTAACAAAGGTGTACTGTATAGCACAGGGAACCATAGTCAATATCTAGCAATAACCTATGATGGAAAATAATTTTAAAAATAATATATGTGTACTTATATAACTGACACACCTTACTGTGCACCTGAAACACTATAAGTCAACTATACCTCAATAATATATATTTTTAAAAAAAGAAAAGAAAATTTGAGAATAGCCAGAGAGAATAACATATTACAGGGGAGAAGCAAATTGAATGACTGCAGATTTCTCATCAGAAACCATGAAAACTAGAAAGAAGTGACTTAATATTTTTCAAATGCTGAAAGTAAAGAACTGAATACAATACAAACATTCTTCAGGATTTAAGGGGAAATCAAAACACTCTCAGATGAAAGAAAATTAAGAATTGTCACTAGCAGATCTACTCTAAAATAATAGCTAAAGAAAGTTCATTTAGAGACAAAATGACAAAAGAAGGTATCTTGGAACACCTGGAAAGAGAAATGAACAAGCATAAACAAAAGAGATTTTCCTTCTCCAACTGAGTTTTCTAAATTATGTTTGATGGTGGAAGCAAAAATAATGACATAGTCTGATGTGATTTTAAACATATATAGAGGAAATTTTAACATAATTATATTATAAATGAGAAAGGGTAAAGGAATGTAAGGGGAAGCCAGGTTTGTATACTTCAATAAACTGGTGAAATGATAATACCAGTAGATTGTGCTAAGTTATTATATGTAATGTAATACACAAAAACAATCATTTAAAAGAGATAGACTCAAAAACTCTCAAATTGGAATTGTTAAAAAAAAATGCTTTAATAACCCACAAAAAGGCAAGAAAGGAAAACTGAGAAAACAAACAAGAAACAACAAAATGGTAGACTTAAGCCCTAACATATCAATAATATGGAAATGATCTAAATACATGAATTATAACAGAAATTGGTGGAGTCTACGAAAAACATGACCCAACCAAATGGTGCTGAAAAAACTCACTTCAAATACGACAACATAGGCAGGTTGAAAGGAAAGATAGCAAAAGATATATCATGCAAAAGTCAAAGGAAAGCAGGATTGGTTATATAAATATAAGGTGAAATAGGATCAGAGCAAAAAATAATTGCCAGAAATGGAGAGAAACATTATATAAAAATAGAAAATATTAAAGAGTCAATCCACCAAGAAGACACAGTAATTCTAAATGTGTATGTACCAAACAACAGAGACACAACATACATGAATCAATAAATAACTTAAAGAAAAAATACACTAATTCACAGTTACAGCTGGAGACGTCAATATCTTTTTCTGAACAACTGATAGAAAAACTAGGCAGAAAGTCAGCAAGGATAGAAAACTCAACAACACCATCAAACAACAGGATCTAAATGATATTCATAGAACCCTTCACCAAACAGCAAAACTTGTATTCTTTTCAAGAGTCCATAAAACATACACCAAAACATACCATACCCTGGGCCAGGTGCTGCTGCTTAGTCGCTCAGTCATGTCCGACTCTGTGTGACCCCATGGACTATAGACCACCAGGCTCCTCTGTTGATGGGATTTCCCAGGCAAGAATACTGGAGTGGGTTGCCATGCCCTCTTCCAGGGGATCTTCCCAACCCAGGGATCAAACCCAGGTGTCCTGCATTGCAGGTGGATTCTTTACCATTTGAGCCATCAGGGAAGCCCCCTGGGCCATAAAAAAAAAATCAATAAATTTTAAAAAATTGATTTCTTGCTTTAAATTCTCTAACAATAGTGGAGTCCAGCTGCAAATCAATAGCATAAAAATAACTGAAAATTCTTTAAAAACTAAATAACAAACTTTAAATAATCTATAGGCCATATATAAAGCCTCAAAGAAAAATTTGAAAATATATTAAAATGAATTAAAATGAAGATACTACACTTAAAAATTTGGAGAACACAGTTAAGATAGTGCTGAGAAGAAAATTTGTAACACTAAATGTATACATCAGAAAAAAGTCTCAGCATTAATCTAAGTTCCTACCTCAGAAAAAGAAGAGCAAAATAAATTTAAAGCTAACAACAGGAAGGAAATAATGTAGCTAAGAATAGACATAAATGAAACTGAAAATGAAAAATAAAAATTGAGAAAAATCAACAAAACAAGGACTGGTTATTTTAAAAGATCAACAATATTAACAAATCTCTAAGAAGATTGAGAAAAAAGTAGAAAGCAAATTACCAGTATCAAGAATGAAACCAAAACATCACTACAGATCCTTACAGACATCAAAAGGATAAAAAGGGAAAAACTCAGTATGCAGAAATCTTTACAACTCAGATGAAATTGACCACTAATTTAAACTATCACGACTTACCCAATCTGAAATAGATGATTTTACTGACAGATTAGATCTCATCAAAATTAAAAACTTTTGCTCTACATCAGACTGTTAAAAGGATGAAAAGACAAGTTGCAGAGTGGAAGAAATATTTGCAAACCACATATGTGGTAAAAGCTACTATCTAGATTGTATTTTTGAAAATTCTCAAAACTAAAGAGCAAAAAAAATCCTTAGAAGTTGGACAAAAGACATGAATAGACATTTTATCAGAGAGGATATATGGCTTGCAAACAAGCACATGAAAAGATACATAGCACAACTAGCCCTTCAGTTCAGTTCAGTTCAGTCGCTCAGTCGTGTCCGACTCTTTGAGACCCCATGAATCGCAGCACGCCAGGCCTCCCTGTCCATCACCAACTCCCAGACTTCACTCAGACTCACGTCCATCGAGTTCGTGATGCCATCCAGCCATCTCATCCTCTGTCATCCCCTTCTCCTGCCCCCAATCCCTCCCAGCATCACAGTCTTTTCCAATGAGTCAACTCTTCACATGAGGTGGCCAAACTTCTGGAGTTTCAGCTTTAGCATCATTCCCTCCAAAGAAATCCCAGGGCTGATCTCCCTCAGAATGGACTGGTTGGATCTCCTTGCAGTCCAAGGGACTCTCAAGAGTCTTCTCCAACACCACAGTTCAAAAGCATCAATTCTTCGGCACTCAGCCTTCTTCACAGTCCAGCTCTCACATCCATACATGACCACTGGAAAAACCATAGCCTTGACTAAATGGACCTTAGTAGGCAAAGTAATGTCTCCGCTTTTGAATATGCTATCTAGGTTGGTCATAAGGGAAATGCAAATTAAAACCACAACAAACTGTCATCACTACATACCTATTGAATGGCTGAAATAAAAATTAGTGACAACACCAAATGCTGGAGAGGATGCAGAAAAACTGGGTCCCTAATAAACTGCTGGTAGGAATATAAAATGGTACAGTCACACTGGAAAGCAGTTTGGCAGTTTCTTTTAAACTTAAACATGCAACTAACATTGCACTCCAAGATATTTATCCCAGAAAAATGAAGACCTTCACACACACAATATCTGTCCATGAATGTTTAAAGCAGCTTTATTCACAATAACCCTAAATTAGAAGCAACCCAGATGTCCTTCAGTGGGGGAGCAGTGGAGCAAGCTGTGGCACTTCCACACCCAGGATACTGCTGAGCAATAGTGAGAACAGTTAATGATGTATGTGCAACACTGGATGAGTCTCCAAAGAATTATGCTGAGTGAAAAGAGCCAACCCCCAAATTCTGAGCCCATTTATGTATCATTCTTTGAATGACAAAAATTATAAAGATGGAGAACATATTTGTGTTTGCCAGAGATTGAGGAGAAAAGTGGGGAGTTGGAGGGGTGTGGGAAGCTGGAAGGAAGTGGGTGTGGCCCTAAAAGAACAATGTGGTGATGGAAATGTTCAGCATTCTGACTGTGACAGTGTCAACTTTCTGGTTGTGACATTGGGCTATAGTTCTGGAAGAGGTTACCACTTGGGGGAAACTGGGTGAAAGGTACACAGGATTTCTTTGCATTATTTCTTGCAGTTGCATGTAAGCCTACAATGTTCTCAAAATAAAAAGTTTAATTAAAAAAGTAAATGTGGATGCCACATAGATAATAACAGACAAGATACTTGCAACTATGGGGAGTCAGGCTGACAGGGACAGGCTAAAGCAGGAGTTTGTGTCAGTAACTCAAATACTATGAACAACATTGCTTAGTAATGTATTTTCTGAAAGGATTTACCCTTAGTAAATTTCTGCACAAAACAACCTTCAGTCTCCTTTCAACCAGCATAATAATTTAGTTCTTAGAAAATGCCAAGTATATTAAAACCACACAAAATTTACTTTGTGTTTATATGTAAAATGGAGTTAGATTCTAGGCTCAAATAACTGTTCACCCAAATAATAACACAACCAATATTGTCTCCAAGAGGCAGTACATTTTTTTATATTAATACAAAGTGACTCTCAAAATGTCTAGGGACTCCCAGTGGTCCCCACTAGGTCAAAACTATTCTCATAATAACACTAAGATACTATTTCCCCTTTCATCTATTTTCTCCAAAGGCTAAACGATGTGATTTATCATGAAAACACATGCAAAAGTGGATCTGTGAATCCAACTGCCTTCTGTTAACATTTTAAAAGACTGTGGAATTTATTCTACACTAGTGAAAATGTAAAACCATGTCACTTTTCTCATTAATTTTTGTTGTTACTATTGTTGCCATCTTGGAAAATAGAGTAAAGAGGTTCTGAAATAAAAAGTGAAAATTGCTGCTCCAGGGCAAGAAGTCCATCTTTTCACCTCAATATTCCCAGAATCTAGTAAAGTGCCTCGTCGTCATCATCGGTCAGTCCATGAGTTGTGTCAGACTCTCTACAACCCCATGGACTGAAGCACACCAGGTTTCCCTGGCCATCACAGTCTCCTGGAGCTTGCTCAAACTCATGTCCATCGAGTCATCCAGCCATCCAGCCATCTCATCCTCTGTCATCCCCGTCTCCTACCGCCTTCAATCTTTCCCAGCATCAGGGTCTTTTCCAGTGAGTCAACTCTTTGCATCAGGTGGTCAAAGTATTGGAGTTTCAGCTTCAGCATGAGTCCTTCCAATGAATATTCAGGATTGATTTCCTTTGCCTAGATCATGATAGGTGCTAAAGGAACATTTTATTTGACTGAACAAACAAACTAGCGCCCTGCTGGGGATGCCCCTGGGGCCCCAGTTCCGTGTGGCACCTCACCTCTGCCGGCCCCTAGCTACAGACTTAGAACTGGTGCAGACCAGGGGAATCCGACAGAGACTAGCTGTAGGACAATGACACCTTCACTGACCAAAACTCCGTGTGTTCGTTCAATACCCAGGATTTAGTGGGCCAACGGTGGGCTTTGTGAGCAGCAACCTGCCTCATGTACCGGGCATCCCACTCTATCATGGGTAGCACCTTTTACGGAGCTCCCACTTCACAGACTGAATCACTGAGACCCAGCCTGATCCAGGAACCCACCCAAAGCCACACTGGCAGAGAGGGGACCAGCGTCTTCTCTCCCACCTCCTAGCTTTCTCAGCATCCTTTGCTCTGCCTCCTGTCTCCCTCCCATGGCTTCAGGCTGGACCCAGAGCCCTAAGAGCTGTGACGGTGGGCTCTCTGGGCTTCTTCCTCACACAGGACCCTCCTGTGGTGGGTGGACCTTTCTGAGAGAAGGGTCAGGCTCTTGCTTCACAGCCCGGAGACAGCCCACCTTGGGGAGGTTCTCAGCACCAGCCAACCTGGAGAGAAGCTCCTCCTCTTGGCAGCCACCACCCCCTCAGCCAGCCCCGCCATGCCCGGGGCTTGCGTGAGGTCCCCAGGAGGCCCCGAGGCCAGCCAGCAGGATGCTCCCCATGAGATACACTGAGAGGCCAGGGCAGCGGTCCCCGTTCCTTCGTCAGGATGGTAGGGCACCAAACGTGATATCCCCTGCACTCTGTTCACCCACTCACTGCAACCTCTGCAAGGCTCAACTCACAGGCAGGGGCCAGTTAAATCTCACTGAGGTCCAGGGATGTTTGGTTTGCAAAGTGCTGGCCGAAGGTGTCTGAACCACGCAGAAGGTAGCTTACCCCAGGTTTGTTGGTGAGCAAAGCGCTTCACCTTCACTGTATCTTCACTGTGCCCACCGGGCGGCAAAGAAGAGCTGCCTCTCGGGGCCCACCGCCTCCACCCAGCCCAGGGCATCTCTCATCAGCAGCTGGTTGTCAGAGCTTAGAGTGTGGGCTGTACTGTACCAGGTGTGTAAGAATGAACAAGACAGGGTGTGCAAGTGATTTTAGACCCAGGTCGGGCAGAAAACTCACGTTATGGAGGTTAATCTGCTTTACTCAAAGTCCACTGATGTAAATATTAATCTCATTTTAAAAATACCTTCACAGAAACATTTGACTAAATATCTGGGTACCGTGGTCTAACTGACACGTAGAATTAATCATCACAGGCTTGAACTGGGTGCTGTTTGAGAGCTGGGTTTCCCAGGAGACTGGTGAGGAGAAACGCTGTGTGCCACTCCAGGGGGGATGTCATGCCAGATCCTGGGGGGTCTTGAATGGAGGGTTCTCACTCATTTTCCTTGAAATTTCACGCTTCCAAGTTGCAACACCAGATCCCACATCTACCGGTGGTGTGACAACACCCAGGCAGCATGCCTGCAACCATATTATAACTCCCTGGGGAAACCAGGCTGTGGGCCTTGATTTTCTGCATGGACGGCCTTGGAGGCCTGGCTAAGTGCTTACTTCTGAAACCGAAATGATAAGGGAGACACAGGTTTGGTTGTCATAAAAGACACCGAGGCTTAGAGCTTACCAAAAGCCCATCAGAGCAGCCCATGGAAATCCCCAGAGCACTTGTCCTACTGCTTTCAAGGCACAAATCACTGAAGACCTTAAGAGGAAAAAGACTGACCACCCCTGAGGAACAATTCTGCCTGCAGATGGCCTCTGGACTCAAGCTGAAATATCCGCTCTTCCCTGGGTCTCCAAACTGCCTGCCCGCCCACCTCAGATTCTGGACTTGCTAGCTTCCATAATGATATCAGTCAATTTCTTGAAATAAATTTCTACAGGGCTAGAAACAGAGAGATATGGATACATATGTGTGTGCATTGTGTGCTGAGCCACTTCAGTCACGTCTGACTGTTCACAGCCTGATGGACTGTAGCCTGCCAGTCTCGTCTGTCCATGGGATTCTCCAGGCAAGAATACTGGAGTGGGTAGCCTTGCCCTCCTCTGGGGGATCTTCCTGACTTGAGGACTGAACCCGTGTCTCCTGCATCTCCTGCATTGCGGGCAGATCCTTTACTGCTGAGTCCCTGGGGAAGCCCCTGGATACATATGTACATCCTAATATGCACAGTCTCTTTCCCAGAGAACCCTAACACATTAGCCGCTGGTAGCACCTGTCAAACATGTCCTGTGCATGTGTTGGGCTGACTGCTCTCCTTCTGCTTGTGTGCTAGGCACAGATTTTCACCAAATCTCACCCCCTCCCAGCCATAGGGCCCCCTGAGACACAGACACTGAAGGGAGGTCCTGTAAAAATCTCAAATGGTCCCACGGCTTTTCTGTGTTTAAGAACACATCTTTCTGCTCCCCTAAGACAATCCTTTGCAGGATGAGAGTGAGAGGCTGACTTGAACAAACCTGTTTCCAGTTCCAGGCCTCTCTTCTGATGGCGCTCACCAGGGGACCTCAGCTTCTGCGCACAGAGGATGGAGGCGTGGGCACGCCCTGTCCCAACCCCTGACGTGTCAAAGAGTGGAAGGTTTCCTCTACTTCTTCATGCTCCCATGAATCGGTATTAAACCTTAGTCACCAAGTTTAGAGATATTTTACATTTGACCACTGTGACCTTCCAAAAAAAAGCTGAGAAACACTTTATTCTAAAAATCAAATGAGGTAAGCCAAAAAAACCTAGCATGAAGGTGTTTTTAACCAACCAATTCTGTCAAGTGGTTTAATGAGTGGTTTCCACACAGCTGATCTGATGAGTCTTGAGGTTTCTTCAGCTCATGCAGTAGGCTGTCCTGAAACCATGCCCTCTGGTTGTATGGGGAAGCAGCCTAAGACTGTCATATTGTGTGTGTTTTCTTTTTTGGAGGTTGTTGCTGTTGTTCAGTCACTCGGTGGTGTCCGACTCCTTGCAACCCCATGGACTGCAGCATGCCAGGCTTCCCTGTTCATCACCAACTCCTGGAGCTTGCTCAAACTCATGTCCATCATCTAGCCATCTCATCCTCTGTCATTCCCTTCTCCTTTTGCCTTCAATCTTTCTCAGCATCAGGGTCTGACTATTTTGGGGGGCTCCAAAATCACTGCAGATGGTGACTGCCACCATGAAATTAAAAGACTCTTGCTCCTTGGAAGAAAAGTTATGACCAACCTAGACAGCATATTAAAAAGCAGAGACATTACTTTGCCGACAAAGGTCCATGTAGTCAAAGCTATGGTTTTTCCAGTGGTCATGTATGGATGTGAGAGTTGGACTATAAAGAAAGCTGAGTGCTGAAAAATTGATGCTTTTGAACTGTGGTGTAGAAGAAGACTCTTGAGGGTACCTTGGACTGCAAGGAGATCTAACCAGTCAATCCTAAAGGAAATTAGTCCTGAATATTCATTGGAAGGACTGACGCTGAAGCTGAAACTCCAATACCTTGGACACCTGATACACGGAACTCACTCATTGGAAAAGACCCTGATGCTGGGAAAGATTGCAGGCAGGAGGAGAAAAGGATGGCAGAGGATGAGATGGTTGGATGGTATCACTGACTCAATGGACATGAGTTTGAGTAAACTCTGGGAGTTGGTGAAGGACAGGAAGCCTGGCATGCTGCAGTCCATAGGGTCGCAAAGAGTCAGACATGACTGAGCAACAGAACTGAACTGAACTGATAGTGGGCAACACTAGCTGCTAATAGGCTGGTAATTTAAACTAAGGGGTTTTGCACGCATGTGGGAACAGCAGTCAAGATGGGGAGGGCGATGCCTGGCCTGGACAGGCATGATTAAGCAGGATTGCAGGGGCTGGGCAATTGCAAAGAGCAGGATAAGGGTGAGTGAAATAAGCTCCAGTTCCTAGTATTGTAAGTCCCCACGTTCTGAGACTACGTGACCTACGTGATCCAGACTTTGCAAGGAGCAAGCTGAGTTACAGAGGCAGAATGAACAGGAGGTTATGTAAAATTTTTACTTTTCCTCTTCATTCCCCTCTCTTGATACTTCTATCAATCACTCATTGTAAAAAGCACCATCTCATGTTTTGGTAGGACATTCAGAGCTCCCCATCATTTAGGGGGCTATATTGAGCTATGACCATTTGTAACTCTATGGATTCAATCCGAGAGGTTATGAATGGGGTAATTGCATTGAGAATACAAGGGCCAAACAAGAGCGCTGCAAAGAACATGAAGAGAGGACCTGTTAAAGGGAGAAGCCATGATGCTCAGCTCCAGATATTGCTCCAGTTACTCTAGGAGTTAGCTAGTTTCTCTCTCCTTCTTATGATTTGTTCCCTTAGCTGTTGAGCCATGTTCTTGACTATTCCTGGTTGGTTTACATAAAAGCATCATTCTTCTTTTAAGAAGAGGCAGAGTCCTCCTTTTTCAGCTGTCAGGAAGTCCAGCCCCCTCCTATTCTGTAAAACCACCTCAGCCAAAAAGTCTAGTTGGTCCTGTAATGAACAGCACAGCAATAGTACCGATCAGGGATAGAGGCCAGTGTTGACAATGAAAATCCATCGATATTTTATTTATTTATTTATTTTTCTGTTTTATTTTTTTTATTATTTTTTTTTTAGTTTTTTTATTTTTTAAATTTTAAAATCTTTAATTCTTACATGCATTCCCAAACATGAACCCCCCTCCCACCTCCCTCCCCATAAGATCTCTCTGGGTCATCCCCATGCACCAGCCCCAAGCATGCTGTATCCTGCATCAGACATAGACTGGCGATTCAATTCTTACATGATAGTATACATGTTAGAATGCCATTCTCCCAAATCATCCCACCCTCTCCCTCTCCCTCTGAGTCCAAAAGTCCGTTATACACATCTATGTCTTTTTTCTAGTCGGATCCTCAAGCCATGCGTTGACCAGCTGCCAGAATGTGGGTGGAGCAAGGCTGACTCATCCTCAAGCTTCCTCCGTGCGTTGACTAGTCAGCTTCCGGAGTAACTAGAGTAGGACTCAGCGTCCATTGTGTGAGGGCCATTGTCTTTGGAACCAGAACTTGAGGAGGTTTTTGGGGCCCTGAATTACTTTCCAGGTGTCATCACAGAAGTAGCTGCCGTCTTGACTCTGGTGTGGTGGATCCAAGGGATGACACCTGTAACTTTAACAGCAGTAGGGATTGCAGGTGTGAGGGCCTGTCCAAACTGGCTGAAGTGTCTGTTTGTTTGTTTCCTAATCTTTAACCCATAGCTCATCTCCTGGCTGATAGGGATGAACCCAGTTGCCCAAAGGAATGGGTTCCCTTTTTCTCAGGTGAGATGGCAGAAGACTTTTCCCGGGCCTGGAAGTGTCGGGACATCTCCAGGTCAGCTAGTTGGTGGTGGTCTCCCTTGAGCTTTTCTATCACTGGGGGTGGTCTCCCGTATAAGATCTCAAAGGGAGAGTAGCCTGAGGACCTCGGGTGCATTTATAGAGGAAGATGAGAGTCCACAGAATGATAAGGCAGCTTGTTCTAGCCTTGTCTGGGTGTTGGCCAGGGGATATTCTTGTTGTACTACTATTTGGAGAAAGAAACTTAACAAGAAAGTTAAAGTTTTGTGGCCCAAAGATTAACAGACATAGGAAAGCTGCTGAGGGGCTAGCCAGGAGAACCAGGTCCAGACATTGGTTCGTGACATTAGTGTTTCTCTAGGTATAAGAAGATGCAAGAATTTGGACTCATAAAAATCTTTACCTGAAAACATCTGACTATCTGAAGTCCTGTTTTTTGTTTGTTTGTTTGTGTTTTGATTTTTCCCAGAGCACAAAGTGCCTTGTTTTTTGTCTTCACCCTGAACTTCTTTCAAGGGGATGTTGAAGGTCAGCATTTGTAGTGGTCATGATTTACTCTTTGTAGAAGCAGCTGGAAAGGGCCAACTTTCAGTCAGCAGGGCCCCTTCATAGCCACATATCTGACCATGTTTGGGGGGCATTTCATGGTCATTGTATCCCATGGTGCTGGGAAAGCTCATTCCCAGGTCTAACAAAGATTCCATTGACAGGCCACTCAGTATGTTGTCATAGACCAGGCCTTGTAAGTAGCAAAAGTCTCTGGACCATACCTGTCTTACTAGCCTCTTGGTCCAGGAAAATATTTCCTCTTGTTGCTTCTTCCCATATCTAGAATTACATTATTATAATTATTGATCTCATATGGAACTGTACATCACACATTTGGTAACATAAGAAATAATCTTCTGAAACAAGCTACATAGAAAATAATATAGCTAGCAGTTATTAGTATGGTCACAAGTAAGAATTTAAGTCAAGAACTTTTATATACCCCAGTATACCCCAGGTCATCTGACTCAGTTAAATGATTATAGCCAAGTGTTCATCTCATGGTTATACATCATGGAGCATCTGACCTTTATCCAAAGATTGGCTACTGAGATAAGCTTTAGAAACAATCTCAGAGTATCCTTTTTAATAACTTAATTAAACCTTTTAGCAATATAACATAACAAGGAACTATCTCAGAAGTGAGTCTTAGTAAACACAGACCTTAATTAACAAAACTAGAACTTAGTATTCAGTGAAACATAATTTTTTTTTTTTTTTGAGAGCACATTGTGAGGGCATTAACACTGTAGCCAGGGAAGGCTTTAACTCATCAAATAAAAATGAGGTCTGTCAGGGAGCCAGGAAAAGTCATGTGGCCATCTTGGATTTTCCATAGCCCTAGCTCTTTGATTTTCAGCTGTTGTTTATCTATTTTTAATTTCCTGATTTAGAAGCAGACTATTGCCATGTTTTAAGGACATCAGGATAGCAAAAGTCTAACCATGAGGGGTTATTTTCATAGAAGTAGAATAAGCTTTGTCTACATGTACCATAATCTTGAATAATGTTTATTTACTTTACCAAAGTAACAAAAAGATTTTAAAAATAAATGTAAATCATTTAAAGGCAAAGAAATTAATAATCTGTTACCAAAAGCTGCATTCTAAGAAAACTTTGTTCTCTAAACAGAGAGAAAACCAAATTCCAGTCTGGTACCAGCATACTGTTAATAACAAAATTTGTTTATCTTCTTAACCTTAGAAAGTCTTTTCCATAAATTTTGAAGAACTAGCAGTATTATTCTAAAGGCATGAGAGTAAAACCATATAAGGCATGTTTAAAATCTGACTCTATTGCATTGACAAAAAAAACTGGTCATAACACTTTAATATGATAACTAGAATTATAGTTGACCATATTTTATCAGGGCATCAGATCTATATGAATTTCATGTAATTTTAGGATATCTATATTAGTAACATCAACCATACCATACAACCTGAAATGATTTATTACCCTTTCAACATTACTTCTCAAGCAATTTAACATGTCCAATGAACCCAGGTAGCTTAATAGCTCTTTGGGATGTCTCAGTGGCCCTCTGAAGCACCCCAGGGTTAGCTAGAAGTCAAATTATTTAGGAAGTTTTGTCAATAAATATCAAAAAGGTTTATAGCACTCAGTCAGGTAGGATCATATAAGTCACTGTGAAATAATAGTTATTTACTTAGCCAAAGGTAACAAAAGATTTCAAAGGTAAATATAGAACAGATCAATTAAGAGGTAAAGAAACTTAAATCTATTATTAAAAGCAGTTCAATATCTGAAGACAGTATGTCCTCTTAACAGAGAGAAAGGCTGAATTCAAGTTTTGTACCAACTTACTTTAAGCTCATTTAGGTAAACTTAATTAAATTTATTTTAAACTTAGTCCTAACCATGCACAAAACTTTTTTTCAGGGTCCACTTTCCACAAACTTTTTAATCACTTTTTGTAACAGTCACCTGTAAGCCAGACCTTTATAAAAGGTAGTTTTATATCTTTTTTATTAAAAATATACATCCTACTTTCTGATTAGATTAGCAAACAAACATTAACAGTAGATATTTAATATTGACTATTTCCCAGTTTACATGAATCTGAAATTTATTTAGGTTAATTTTTCTTGTATTCAGAATTATTTGATTTGTAAGTGCTTACTTTTCTTTAGGCCAATTAAATTAGAACTCATTTACAACTTTAACTTTATTGATGATGCCAAAGCCTTTGACTGTGTGGATCACAATAAACTGTGGAAAATTCTGAAAGAGATGGGAATACTGGACCACCTGACCTGCCTCTTGAGAAACCTATATGCAGGTCAGGAAGCAACAGTTAGAACTGGACATGGAACAAGACTGGTTCCAAATAGGAAAAGGAGTACATCAAGGCTGTATATTGTCACCCTGCTTATTTAACTTCTATGCAGAGTACATCATGAGAAACGCTGGGCTGGAAGAAACACAAGCTGGAATCAAGACTGCCGGGAGAAATACCAATAACCTCAGATATGCATATGACACCACCCTTATAGCAGAAAGTGAAGAAGAACTAAAGAGCCTCTTGATGAAAGGGAAAGAGGAGAGTGAAAAAGTTGGCTTAAAACTCAACATTCAGAAAACTAAGATCATGGCATCCAGTCTCATCACTTCATGGCAAATAGATGGGGAAACAGTGGAAACAGTGATAGACTTTATTTGGGGGGATTTCAGAATCACTGCAGATGGTGACTGCAGCCATGAAATTAAAAGACACTTGCTCCTTGGAAGAAAAGGTATGACCAATCTAGACAGCATATTAAAACACAGAGACATTACTTTGCCAACAAAGATCTGTCTAGTCAAGGTTATGGTTTTTCCAGTAGTCATGTATGGATGTGAAAGTTGGACTACAAAAAAAGCTGAATGTCAAAGAATTGGTGCTTTTGAACTGTGGTGTTGGAGAAGACTCTTGAGAGTCCCTTGGACTTCAAGGAGACCCAATCAGTCCATCCCAAAGCAAATCAATCCTGAATATTCATTGGAAGGACTGATGCTGAAGCTGAAACTCCAATACTTTGGCCACCTGGTGCGAAGAGCTGACTCATTGGAAAAGACCCTGATGCTGGGAAAGATTGAGGGCAGGAGGAGAAGACAGTGACAGAAGATGAGATGGTTGGATGGTATCACCGACTCAATGAACATGGGTTTGGGTGGACTCCAGGAGTTGATGATGGACAGGGAGGCCTGGCATGCTGCAGTTCATGGGGTTGCAAAGAGTTGGAGATGACTGAGCAACTGAACTGAACTGAACAAAATCAACAGTATTATAAGAAAAAAAAAACAAAAGACATACACTAGACATACATAAATCCAAACAGACAGACTGACAGAAGTCTTATAGTTTTCTGTTTGAGATTTAAAATATCTCTTTGATCCAGTTTTTTTTTTTTCTTTGCTTGAATTCCTAATTTGCCCAAGGCTGAGGTATCAGGCAAAGTTGGCTGTGTATTTCAAGGACATGGAACAGGTTAACGTCAAGCTTTTTCCTAGGCAGGACTTTTAACAAGCTAGTTGTTTTTAATTGCATATGCAAAAATAATTGGTTGTGCAGTTTCCAAAAAGAAAAATTTCTCTCACTCTGTTCAGTCAGCAATCACACAGTCACACTCATTCAGAGGCCATCACAATGCCTCCCTTCTCCCGAGTCCCCAGGTTTTCTTAACTGTTGCTCCCTTCCTGGGAGCTCCAAGGAGGTGATCAGTCTCCTTTTCTACCCACTGGGGTAGGACCTGACTGGGGACTGGTCCTGGCGTTTTACCTGATCCTGTGGCCATTCCTGGTGAGTTGGTTCATCCCTCCAATGAGTCCAGTTGGGGCTTGGCCATCTGGAGAGTCGGAACACCAGTCCAAAAGAGAACCCGGAATACCATTGGGTGGCATGCCTTCTCATTTGTCTCGGGGTTCTCTCACTCCAGCTCAGCTGAGCCACTAGTCTGGCAGCTCAAGGGGCCAGCATGGTTGGAATTTCTTTGGGGCCTCCAGAAATGTCGCAGAAACCAGTAATCAAGAAACCAAGCACAACACTGGGAGAGTTGGAGAGTTATTATGCTGGTGGGCCCAGAGGAGTTAACACTCTAAGCTCTGAGCCCCAAACAAAGAGGTTACAGAGTTTTTTAGACAGAATATAGTGGACAACACTAGCTGTTAATAGGCTGGTTTAAACTAAAGGATTTTGCACATGCACGGGAATAGCAGTCAAGATGGGGAGAGGGATGCCTGACCTTTACATGGACAGGCACGATTAAGCAGGATTGCAGGGGCTGGACAATCACAAAGAGTAGGACAAGGTGAGTGATATAAGCTCTAGTTCTTGGTATTGCAAGTCCCCACTTTCTGAGACTATGTGACCTACGTGATCCAGACTTTGCAAGGAGCAAGCTGAGTTACAGAGACAGAATGAACAGGAGGTTATGTAAAATTTAACTTTTCCTCTTCAGTATCAGCCCTGCTGCAGGCGCAGGTTGGGGCTTCAGTCACTGCTCAGTTTAGTAGAGGAAGCAAGGCCTGTCCATGAAGACCTGTGACCTGTGTGAGAAAGCAGAGAGAAGGAGGTGCTGTGGAGGTGCTCACTCAAGAGTGCTCAGCCATTTCACTCCTGAGCCACCAGTTGGGCTTCTCCTGCCTCAGCTGATCTGGGTTCCTTCTGAACTCACCAACCCCATGAAATATGATCTGGGGCACCAGATCGGAGGAAAGGAAGGGAAGAGAGAGGTGATCTCTAATTTGTGCAGGTGTGGTGCTAGGAGCCGGAAGTCCTCACCACCCCAAGGGGGAGGTGCATCTGTGTGGGACAAATGATCAGAATAATAATGGGCACAAAAACTTATAATGGCTATTATCCTTACAGTAGCAGCAGCCACAGTACCAACAGCTGCTTCTATTTCCCAAGTTCTCACTAAGACCCAGGCCCTCGGGCCGGGCAGGTTTTCTGTATTATGTCATTTATTCATCCCAACAATGGGAGTAGATATTTTAGCCTAAGTTCTCAGGTAAGGAACTCAATATTAGGAGCTGGGGCATTAGGCATCTTGTCAAACCCTAAGAGGTACTCCAGGAGGTACCTCCAGCAAGAACAGAGGGCAAAGGAGAGAAAATGGAATTAGAGGCCAATAGCCTGTCTGAGACTCACCTGGCTCTGTCAGTTATTAGGCGCAGGGCCACCACCTACAGCTTCCCAGGTTGTACACAGTACAACGCCAGGAGGTACCATTCACCTAGACTACAGTATGAATGTTGCCCCAGGTTGTGCAATGTGGGGCCCCAGTTAGCTCACTCCATGACCACCTAAATTTCCTCTTGTGGTTTTATAAGGTCTGAGCAGGTATCTGCACAAAGGCTTCATGAGCAGATCAGAGAAGGGTTACTCAGGTATCTGAGGCTCATAGGACTCCACACCTGCCTTTTCACAGGATGCCCCCTTGATGGAGAAATGTCCATGCATCACCAAGATTAGCCAAGACTTGGCTGGACAAAGCAAACCAACAACCTCCCATGTAATGCTCTGGCCCAGGGATGAGCTGGAACCAGGGCCAAGAACTTGTGTCTTTGAGATGCCAGCTCTTCATTGGTGAACACTCTCACTAGGACCTCGTTCCAGCAGGAAAGTCACCAACAGATGGTTCTGCTTTGCAGCATAATGGAAACTTAGGCCCACTTTCCTCTCTTTTAAAGTGTGTGCCAGCACCAGCCATTCTTGGAAGGAAAGGATACCCAAGGAAAAGGAGTTAAGAGCCAAGAGTGTAATTCATGGTAAGCTGCAAGCTTCCTCCCAGCAGGAGCTAGGAATGGAGTATTAAACTGGGTCTGAACCCAGCACAAAATCCTCACGAGGTTCAGTAGCATAGGGCTTAGAAGGAGACTTCCAAATAGATGAAAATGAAATGGCAGCAGGCCTGTTTGTCCTTGGAAATCACAACAAGTTCTTATGGAAAGAAAGCACTGGTCTCAGATATGAATATCTGACCCTGGGGAGCAGCATGTCAAGAAACCTTGAGGACTGAGTGCCCCCCTGCAGTATTCATGCCCAATCCACTCCGACCCTTTCTCGCAATCACCCTCCCGCTATTCCAGACTTGCCTGTCTCTTTGCATGAGGCCTCAGGCAGTGCTCACCATGGTCTGGAAAAGCTCTGTGGGTGCTAGGCTTGCTTCCCCATCCTGAGACACTGACAAGCAGGCTTGGAGGATGCAAGCTCCTAACTATTAGGCATTGGGGGTGGGGACATCTGTGTGGACCACTTTTGGAGTGTCCCACAGCTCCTAGTCTTGCTGTTCTGAGGACAACTCCATTAGAAGAAGCGGGTGACACACTTGCTAAGGCTGAGCTGGGACCTCTCTATGCACCTGGTTGGTCTAGGGGCAAAGACCCCCAAACTGCACCTGTGGATTTGAGGATGGAATTTGGAGATACCTAATGATCTCTATTGCTCACCTGAATTGAAACTAGCAGCAAGGAAGTTCAAGGCCAGCTTCTTATTCTGTGGGTCAGGCCACAGATTAGCTCAAAAGCCACATAGAGAGGGAAGCAATGAAAGAAGGGAGTCAGAAAGAAAGTGCCTTCCTGAGTTCACTGAGCTTTCACATTTCTGAATCCAGGTCTTTCAGAGCCTAGGCATTCCTCTGGGCTCCCTGTGTTCTTGTAATAAATGTACCTTATAAATACATCTTTCTATCTTTTGCCTATTGAAGTGGGTTTCTGCTAGTGGCCACTGAAAACTAACTTGTCCCCACTGCCACTCCCAGTGGTTCAGTGGTGGAAACTGCAATTTAAGACATAATTTCCCAACCTTAGGATTAAAATACAGGGCTCAGACACGGAAACTTGCATGACTGCCTAATGATGGTCTGACATACATGAAATTAATCCTTACAATATCCTTTGAGGCAGTTATTATTTCCAGTTTGTAAGTAAAAGCATTGAGGCTCAGAGATGTAAGCAACTTGCCTGTGGTCACACCACTCCTGCTGATTCACTGTTTTTATTCCAAGCCTCGTTCAGTCCATCCCTCAGTGCTGGAGATCCCTGGTCAGAAGGGCTCACTAGGCAGAGCATGGTGGCTTCCCAGGTGGCGCTAGTGGTAAAGAACCTGCTTGCCAATGCAAGAGATGTAACAGATGCAGGTTTGATCTCTGGGTCAGGAAAATCCCCTGGAGGAGGGCATGGCAACCCACTGCAGTGTTTTTGCCTAGAATCCCATGAACAGAGGAGCCTGATGGGCTACAGTCCATAGCGTTGCAAAGAGTTGGACACGACTGAAGCAACTTAGCACAGCATAGCACAGTCAGAGCATGACTCTGAAGAGTTGACTAGCCTCATTAAGGCCCTGACACGTGTTTTAAATTTCATTTTCTCTGGCCCTGGGGAAGATGCTAAAGCAGCCAAGTAGACAGCAGCTGTGGACACAGCCCTTCCTGGGAGGCTCACTCAGTGACTCTTCCCTTCAGATTAATCCTCTGTGTGCTGCTGGCGCTGTTGCTTGGAGAGGAGGAGGCGGGCCTGCCTCTGAGAGCTCCCAGTCCTGGTCCCCAGGCCAAGCACAGTCTCAGACCCCCCTGAACCAGATTCAACAGGGGCTCCTGCTCTGAGATGCATTGAATCAGCATCTGCAATGTCAGTCCTGGTATCTGCATGCTTGAAGGCAGATGCCAAGAGTTTTACACACACTTGGGTTTCAGGCTTGGGCAACATTTTGGAGATGCTGAGGAGCTTGCGTCCTCCAAGTGAGCCAAAAGTTCTCCTCGCGGGAGCATCCCAAGTGCTTCGTCGACATTCCTTCCCTTCATTAGTGCTTTTGGTTTCCGTTGGAGCCACTCGGCCGGGGAGTTGCTCAGAAAAGCAGATGCAGATGCTGCTGTCCCTCCATCTTTCAGGAATGTGGGAGGTCATCCTGGGCGCTTCTGAGAAGCGGGCTGTCCTGCTGACTGAGACAGTGAGGACCCCCAGAACAACTGGGTGGTTTCCAAGGGCTGCAGAGGCCCCAGGCCCTGAAAGCAGCACTCATGGCAGTTGCCGAGGAGAAGAACGGAACACCTTGCAGAGAGCCCCCAAGCTGGAGCAGATGGCAATCACAGTAGAATCTATATAAAGGACGGCCTGGAAGCCGTCGAGCTGGACAGAGGCTCTGTGAGGTGGAAACTATCTTGCACCTCATGCCAGGCTGAGAAAACTCGAGTCTTCCATCTCAAATGTGGGGCCAGGTGTGCAGATAGAGAGTTGGAGTCCACACCACAGGCCCTGGTGTTTGGGGCAATGAGCCTCCTCTCAGGTTCAACCTAATGAGCCACACAAGACTGCATCCTGGGCTGAAAAGAACCTCTGATTTTTCCACAGAAACTGAAAATCCTGCTTTCATGTGAAATCTCCCAATTTTTAATAAAATGTTGGCAACTAATTTAATTTACAAACAATAGTCACAGCCAAATCACTATGTCTGCTAGCTGAATATAGCCTGTGGCTGTTTGTGGCCCCTGTCATTGGCTTTATCTAAGAGGCAACAGCTCCATGAAGAGTGAGCACGGGCTTGGTCAGAAACATGCCCTCTAGTGGACAGCCTCACAGGCCAGGGCTGAAGGCCAGCCCCTTCAGAACTGACAAGACACATGCTGGGTTTGTGGGGAGGGATAACCTAACCTTGGAGGACCCAGCTGCATGGGGACATGCTTGGCTAGGAGCCTTCCTTTATACTTTCAACAAATATCTATCAGCTTTATGCCAGGCATGGGATCTGGTAATGTATTAACTTTCTGTGGCGGCTATAACAAATTGCCACCAATTCGGTGGCTTAAAAGGGTTTTCTCACAGTTCTCTCTTACAGTTCTCTCTCACAGTTCCTCACAGTTCCCTCATAGTTCTCTTACAGTTCTCTCACAGTTCTCTCTCACAGTTCCTCACAGTTCCCTCATAGTTCTCTTATAGTTCTCTCACAGTTCTCTCTGACATTTCCCTCACAGTTCTCTCACAGGTCCCTCACAGTTCCCTCTCTCAGTTCTCTCACAGTTTTCTCTCACAGTTCTCTCTCACAGTTCCTCACAGTTCCCTCATAGTTCTCTTACAGTTCTCTCACAGTTCTCTCTGACATTTCCCTCACAGTTTTCTCACAGTTCCCTCACAAATCTCTCTCACAGTTCTTTCTCACAGTTCCCTCACAGATCTCTCTCACAGTTCCCTCTCACAGTTCCCTCACAGCTCCCTCACAGTTCCCTCATTGTTCTCTTACAGTTCTCTCAGAGTTCTGTCTCACAGTTCTCTCAGAGTTCTGTCTCACAGTTCCCTCACAGTTCTCTCACAGTTCTCTTACAGTTCTGTCTCAGAGTTCTCTCAGAGTTCTGTCTCACAGTTCCCTCACAGTTCCCTCACAGTTCTCTCACAGTTCCCTCACCATTCTCTCACAGTTCTCTCTCACAGTTCCCTCACAGTTCCCTCACAGTTCTCTCACAGTTGTCTCACAGTTGTCTCTCACAATTATCTCTCACAGTTCCTTCACAGTTCCCTCACAGTTCCCTCTCACAGTTCCCTCATAGATCTCTCACAGTTCCCTCATAGTTCTCTCACAGCTCTCTCACAGTTCCCTCACAGTTCTCTCTCACAGTTCTCTCACAGTTCTCTCTCACAGTTCCTCACAGTTCCCTCATAGTTCTCTCACAGTTCCCTCACAGTTCTCTCACAGTTCCCTCACAAATCTCTCTCACAGTTCTTTCTCACAGTTCCCTCACAGTTCCCTCACAGATCTCTCTCACAGCTCCCTCACAGTTCCCTCATTGTTCTCTTACAGTTCTCTCACAGTTCTGTCTCACAGTTCTCTCAGAGTTCTGTCTCACAGTTCCCTCACAGTTCTCTCACAGTTGTCTCACAGTTGTCTCTCACAATTCTCTCTCACAGTTCCTTCACAGTTCCCTCACAGTTCCCTCTCACAGTTCCCTCACAGTTCCCTCACAGTTCCCTCACAGTTCTCTCACAGTTCCCTCACAGTTCTCTCACAGTTCTCTCACAATTCCCTCACAGTTCCCTCACAGTTCTCTCACACTTCCCTCACAGTTCCCTCACAGTTCCCTCACAGTTCTCTCACAGTTCTCTCACAATTCCCTCACAGTTCCCTCACAGTTCTCTCACACTTCCCTCACAGTTCCCTCACAGTTCCCTCACAGTTCCCTCACAGTTCTCTCACAGTTCTCTCACAATTCCCTCACACTTCCCTCACAGTTCCCTCACAGTTCCCTCACAGTTCTCTCACACTTCCCTCACAGTTCCCTCACAGTTCCCTCACAGTTCCCTCACAGTTCCCTCACAGTTCTCTCACAATTCCCTCACAGTTCCCTCACAGTTCTCTCTCACACTTCCCTCACAGTTCCCTCACAGTTCTCTCTCACACTTCCCTCACAGTTCCCTCTCACACTTCCTTCACAGTTCTGTCTCAAGCTCCCTCACAGTTCTGTCTCACAGTTCTCTGAATACTGTCTCACAGTTCCCTGAATACTGTCTCACAGTTCCCTCACAGTTCCCTCACAGTTCTCTCATAGTTCCCTTACAGTTCTCTCACAGTTGTCTCACAGTTCTCTCACAGTTTTCTCACAGTTCTGGAGGCCAGAAGTCAGAAACCAATACCACAAGGCTAAGATCAAGGTGTGGCTCTCTTTGGGGACTCCATTCCTCACCTCATCCAGTTTCTGGTTCCTGCTGACATTCCTTGACTTGTGGCCACATCACTCCCATTTCTGCTTCCATGGTCACAGGATCTCCTCTCATGTGTGCACCCCCTCTCCTCCTGCCTCTCTCTCAGAAGGACACTTGGGATTTGGTTCAAGACTCATTCAGATGACCCAGGATGATCTCCTCTTCTCAAGATCTTCAACCACATCTGCAATGACCCTTTTTCTGGTTCCTAGGATTAGGAGCAAATATCTTTTGGGGACAAAGATGATTCAACCAATTGCAGGTGGTAAAGAAAAAACACCAAGTCCCTGGCCTGAAGTCCTTACTTTCTAGGCCAGCAAAAGCCAGCAAGCCTGTCAGCACATAAAACAATGCCATGCTCTACAAAATTCTGGGAAGAACAATCCAGCTCCTTCAGACACTGCCCCCAGACCTCAGGGCTGAGCCATGTGACGAGGGCACTGGGCCCCGTCCAGCTTCCCTGGCCCTATTCTGGCCACACAGGCAGAACCAGACTGCAAACCTGTGTTTTGTGGCTCACACCTGCTGCAGGTGATTGCTGGGGTCCCTGTGACTTGATGAGCGAGGACAGGACCTTTCCAGACATGGAGCGCATGCAATCTGGCTGCCCTGAGGATGGGCAGGCTCTGTAGGGCTCAGCTGCAGTCTCAGTACACTTCCTTTCCAAGTGCCAACCCCACTTGGGACACTCCCCGGTCCACAGGGGCATGTGTCAGGGATTCCAAACCTCCCCAGTACTGAGCAGGTGCCACGAAGGTGCAGTGATGGTGACTTTGGCTAAGGGAAGATTCCTCAGGGGAGGGCATGGCAGCCATCATGTGAACCCCCAAAATGTCACCTCCATCTTTCGTGTCTGAGCTGGTAGAGCCATTTTACCAGTAAGCCCGGCCTCTGGTATCTCTAGAAAAGGCCTGAAGAGAAGGGACCAGAATGGAGAGTCCTCAACACCTTGAGGTCACACAATGCATTTCAGCACAGGAGTGTTTCCCCTCTCTGCTCGGGTCTCTCTGCCAAGCATACACCATCTAGTCTTATGTTTCATATCTTACTCCTCCTCCATGAGTGAGAGGGGAAACCAAGCCCCAGGGAGTGATACAACCCATCCAGAACCCTTCAGGTCCCAGCAGACCAGCCTGCCATGCCCGCTCACACCTGAATTGACATGCAATTTGTAAATAAAACCCTCAGCCCCTTCCCTGCTTTTCACCCCTCCTCTCGTTCACCCTCCTCCACTCACATCCACCCACAGGACAATGGGAAACTCTGAATGGACCCTGTCCTGCCCAGCACCTGAGCAGAGCCACAGCCAAGGGAGCCAAGCCCCCTCCCACTGGCCCCCAGGAGTGTAGGCGGCCCTCGCAAGTCAAGCACTTAGTACCTCTGTTGTGAAAGAGAGGGGTCATCAGGCCCGTTTCCTCATCCTCCTTAGAGGGGGGAGCTGTTGAGGCAGGTCCACCAAAGTTGAAGGAGGGCTTTGAACTCTGCAGCAAATGGCTGGAGAGAGACAGCCTGGCCCTAGGCCCCAGGCACCGCCACAGGACAGAGAATCAGGTTGGGAATGTTACGACCATTGTGCCAGGAAGCAGCATGGCGCTGTGCCTCTGAAGCCAGGCTTCAGAGAGAGTGGGACAGAGCTACCCTGCCCTGTCCACCTACCTTGTGACCCCAGTGGGCACTCAGTGGTCCCTCTTGGGAAATCAGTGTAACAGCGGATCTCTTGCAGGGCTGTTATGACATGAGAGATGATTTCAGCCTAGCTTCTAACACGCAATCGGCACTAATTAAATGAGAGAATATATTGTTATCGTTGTTTCTATGCTATGACCTTGAGAAAGTCACTTCCTCAGGCCCCCTGGTACTTGGACAGACTTAGTGTTTGTTCGTCTCACGGCGGACACTTTCAGGGCAGGACGCAGGCGTGTGATGGGACAGGCTGTCCAGGTAGGCATCTCTGCCCCCATTTCACAAACAAGCAAACTGAAGTGAAGGCAGGTTCAGAAACACGCCTGGGTCGCCTGATGAATCACTGATCGGTAGGAAACCAGAGCCCTGGTGTCCTAAGACTGCTGCATGCCATGGTACAGGAATTCTGGCAACACCTAGGGAGAGGGCATCACCTCCCCTACCCCCAGTCCTGGATGTGCTCAGGAGACGGTGAGGCTGTCCGCAGCACAGCCCAGGCTGCGGCAGCCACAAAGGCTCGGAGGTGCAGGTTTGGGTCCTGGCAATGCAACGCAATGGGGCTGGCCTGGGGACCATGCTGGAGGAGGGAACACCTAGACCCCGCTGACCCCTGCCAACCTCCCAGGCTCCAAATCCCCTGGAAACTGTAGAGACGAGCCCTGCCCACTGCAGAGTATTCGTGAGGAGTTTATGTCCCCAGATGTTACCAAGTTTGAGCTATTTCCTCCAGATTGTTTGAACAAACCTGTGACTTTTGACCCATCCTGGTCTGACTGGCTTAAGAGGGTGAGTTTCTGCCTGTTTTTGAGGACCCCAGCCCACAGATGTCCTCTGGGAGTTGGTGATGGACAGGGAAGCCTGGTGGGCTTCAGTCCATGGAATCACAGAGTCGGACACGATTGAGCGACTGAACTGAACTGAACGGAGCCCACAGAAAGTAGCACCCCTCTGGCCTCGCCTTCATCCTCCTCTCCAAGCACCACCTGGAAAGAGCTGGGGAAAACCCCTTGTTGTTTTGAAGAAGGAATTCATAGGGCCTGGACTCCATCTTAGGCCTGTTCATGCTGATCATGCTCAGCCACCTTTCCAATGGACTCTGAACTCTGTGTTTAGTGCCTATGGAAACAACAGAAGGATAAGACCCCCTCCAGACAGGGGAACCTTGAAGATCATACCTAGGTTGCTCATTGCCTAAGAGAAAGCATACGCTAACCACCCCTTCCTCCAGACAGGCCATACATTTTTCTGTATCTATCGGAGTGTAACCTCGGGTTTATTGATTATTGGCTAATTGTTTGACTGTTTGAGCACATGAGCACATAGCACGTGAATCATGGGGTTATTGGGATTGTATTTTCCTTGGTTTATGTAAGTCTCAAGGAATCTGGAGTGGTGGGTTCAGACACGTGCACATGGGGTATAAAAGATTTTCACAAATGCTGGTCGGGGTCCTCGGCTAAGAGGAGACTCTGCCTTGGGCCCGCCGGTGTAATAAACTTCATTCCACTGTCTGCATTGTCCTTCTGAGTAAGTTTGTTTCCTGGGACGCATGGCTACAACAGTTTCTGGTGGGGGAGCCAGCAGAGAGTATGGCTGCTTCACAGGGGTTTCTGCCTGTCTCCATAGGCCGCTCCCCAACCCCACTCCCATCAGCCCAAAACTTCAACAGCACTGGATCTACTCCTAGCACAGGGGTCAGCTCGACACCACTGTAGAGTCTCCCTGCCCCAAATCATGGCCTGGCTCTGTGGCTGAGCATGGAAGAGGGTAGAGTGTGTGCGTGGTCACTGCAGCGGTGACCTTCAGGGCCCAGGCCCAAGGACAGGCTGCAGAGCTGCACAGCCCAGGGAGCCCAGGGTGCCCAGGGCGTCGGGTCTACTCTCAGGATCAGCTGTTGTTGCAAAGTGCCCCTGGTCGGTCTTACATCTTTAAAAGTAGCGCTGCCATGTGGAAATGAGTGAACCTCACACACTGTTTGATTCTTGACCCCATGGCTGGGTGGTCACCACGCCTCCATCCAGACCCCACTGGGCACACAGCTAGGAAAGACATCTAGACTCCATCTCTGTCTCTCCTGCAGTTTGGAGTGTGCCTGACCTGTGACCAGCAGAATGTGGGGGAGAGATGTGAACACCTCCAGGCCACCCAGGAAAACCACCTGCACCCTCCTCTATGCCCTCTGCCTCTATCTGCCTGTGAATAGAGCAGACCATAAGGGTTGGGGAGGGTGAATACCAGATGGAAGGATCCTGGGATCCTGAGGTGCCTCTGGCCAAGGGCCACCCCACCAGGACTTCTACTCAGGAACCCCTGTGTTGGGGCTCTGTATCAATGAGAGGAAACTTCCAGAGCTTTAAGCCAAGTGCATACCACAGGCCCAACCAAGCCTGTGAGCTCCAGACTGTTTTTACATTTGTAAAAAATGACTTAAAGAGTAATACTCTGTGACACAGGAAAATGACGTGAAATCAAATTTCAGTGTCCATCAGTGCAGTCTGATTGAAGACAGCCACACCCATGCACCCTCTTAGTGTCTATGGCTGTTTTCACACCCCAGCTACAGAGATGAGCACATTCAGGAGCTTTTCTGAAGGGATGGGATGAATAGTTTTAAGACTTTGATATAAGGCACAGTTGCCTTTTGGAGGATTATACTAAATTACATTTCCACTGACCATTTTCCACTCCCTGCCAATCCCAGGTATGTGATACACACTCCCCTGTAGACTGAGGGTTGAAACAAAAACACAGCGTGTCACTCATCATCCCTTCTACAAAGGCTGAATTGCAGCCCACTGCTGCTACCCACCAATGGTGCACCTGCAGACAGAAAAACAGGATGAGGCACGCTGTGCTTTGGATACAGGCACCTAGATAGACCACATGCATATCTAAAGAATTTCAAAGACCCCAAATTCTTGCATCTTCCCATTTACAGAAATGCACTAAAAGCATAAACTTGGGAGATCTGTTTTTTACGATGTGTGATAATCTTTTGATGTGCAACTACATGTTTTTCTTTTCAGGCAAAAACTCCTGTGTACACTGACTCCTGTCTCAGAGCTATCTAAGAAGCCAGCTCCAAGTCTACAGTCCTCAGTAAGGTCCCCAAATGAAACTGAAACAAGTCATGTGAGTTTTTTCGTCGACAAGGATAAGATTTCCATCCTCTTGGGCAGTGGTTGCGCTGAAGTATCTGTGAATATACCCTGTGTTTGATAAAGTATCTACTCTGGGGCACTTAGGCACCTTTCTCTGGGCTGATCTGAAACAGATGTTTTTGATATTGAAGGCTGGCCCTGGAGGAACTTCTCCTTACTCAGTCACAAGGTTGCTTTGAGAGTGTCTGTGGATGGTACTTTCTCCTTCTGACAGGTGGCAGAGTCCCCGAACCTCTCTGTGACAGCCTCCCTCCATCCCCTGTGTTTCCATGGTGCCCCCACACTCTGTTGGAAGTAGAACATGTTAGATGGTAGAGAATTTTTACTTATAATAAGAAATACGTATCTAGTCTTCAGTCTGTTTCTGGCACATAGTCCTAAAACCTTAGAATTTTCCAGTGATAAGAACAGTAAAGATCTCTCTTGTAAGGCTGATGAGGTGACTTTCAGACTTCACCTAAGGATGGGGGCCGGTTATCCGGAGAACCAACCATGTGATTAGAGAGTTGGAACTTTTAGTCTGGGAGGGGAAAGGGGCTGGAGACTGACTTAGTCACCAATGACCAATTAGTTAATATATCATGCCTATATAATGAAGTCTTTATGAAAACCCAAAAGGACAGGATATAGAGTGCTTCCAGGCTGGTGAACACGTGGAGATTCTGGGAGAGTGGGGAGCTTGGAGGGGGCATGGAAGCTCCATTCTATGCCCTTTCTCCATACCTTGTCCTATGCATCTCTTCCATCTGGCTCTTCCTGAGTTCTATTCTTTTAATAATAAATCAGTAATCTTTTTAGTAAATAGGTTTCCTGAGTTCTATGATCTAATTAGTTGAACCCAAAGAAGGGGTCATGCTGGTCAACTGACAAGTCGCATCTGACATGTGTGTTAGGGCAGAGGAGGGCAGTCTTGTAGGACTGAACCCTTAACCTGTGAGGACGGATGCTGTCTCTGGGTAGATGGTGTCACAATTGAGCTGAACTGTAGGATGCCAGCTGGTGTCTGAGAATTGCTTGGTGGTGTGGGAACCCCCTCCACACACAAATATTGGAATTGGTCCAGAACTGTTAGAAGGTGGGCAAGGGAACCTAAGTATGTCTTCAGTGGAAAATAACACAGGTGAAAATCAGTTCTCAACACTGGAAAAATGAGGACACCAGACTGCAAGCTGGCACATCCCTGAAAATATCAAGAGCCTTCTGTCTCGTTTGAAATTTCCTGCTGATGTGATGGCCAAGGAGGATTCATAAATATGGGAGGCAGTGGCTAGAACACCTGAATTTCAGCACACAAACTTGTCAGGAGCTAAAGGAAGGGAGTAAACTATTTTTGGAAGCTGGTTAAATGCAAAAGTGTGAAGCACATATGGGAATTCTATCCGGCAACATCCACAGAGCTCTGATGAACTTGCAGAGAGGGAGGAGAGGGAAAGGGGCAGAGACGTGCTGAGCCAGTTCTTACTATCCATGTGGCCGATTGCTAGATACTACTTAGGAACTTTGTAAGCCTGCTCTTCAACCACTGGTAACTTAAATTCAGCCATGGTGGAAGGAATCATACTCCAGAAATGGGCAGAAGCCACAGATCAAGGCTCCATGAATTTTTTTCCCAGAGATCTCATTTACCAGCACACCACCGGGTAGAGGAGTGAAAGAGAGTCTGTTCAGAATGAAGGCAATGTCCGGCAGAGAAAAAGCCTCCACACAAAGGAGGAGCCGCAGGAAGAAGAGCAACAAACGTACAAAGTAGGTATTTTTCTTGGGGAAACTTTTCAGCTATGATGCAGACAGATTAAGTGACTTGTCCAAAGTCACAAAGCTAATTGGTGCCAGAGTTAGCATTTGAAACCAAATGCTTCTGGTTGTGGTGATTTTTGTTTTTGTTGTATTGGGGTCTTTTGGGTTTTATTTTACTCTGCCAATAATACACAAATGAGTGATTGAAATGAATTAGCTGTTTGGAAGTAACTTTATAGGGTCAGTTCTACAGGCTACCTAAAAACTTCAGAATTCATGAGTTAAAATCACCCCTTGCTTTTGGCTTGGTTTTAATGGTTTTATTTTCACAAGCCAAACACAGCTTCAGTGGGCCCAAATTTGCTGGCATTAAGGGTTTCCTGTATGGCTAATTCTGCATATAAAATCCTGGAAGCCAGTTCTGAAGATGGATTTTGAGAATGCGTTGGTGTTGCCCCTGGAGTCAGGCCTAACCTCGCAAGGAGGTCAACTTTCAAAATCAACACTCCTTTAGAGGCAAAAAATCCCGGTATGGTCAACCACATCCAGGGATAGTGTGGTGACTTTGTTTTTCCTTTTGTTTTTTAGATTTTTCACTGATTTTTTATTACAAGGTCACTTGGCAACAATCCAAATTTCCCAGAAAAGGGACACAATTATAGTACATCCATACAGTGCAGCTCTATAAACCATTGAAGGCAACAATGTATATATTGATGGTATATACAGTTCACATGGAAAGATGTTAGTAATGTAATGAGTTAAAAAGTAGGTGATACAACCTTATGTAAAATATAACATACATGATAAGTATGTGTCTATTCATCAAGCACATGCTTATATCGATATAGGATTGGAAGACGGGTTGTGGGCAGACTTGGTTGGTTTAAATTTAGTTTTATTTATGTGATTTTTCTAATTTTTATATAATACTTATGACAAGTGCAATGAAAGTATTTTTATTCCTTTAAATATGTGGTAAGTTGTTCTTTCAGGGATGGTTATGGGCTTTTGTCTTTTCTCTTCTAGAAGGTTAAGGAATCAGATGATGACTATCTGGTCTTCCAGCAGGGCTCTCCCTGGGGTCAAGGCAGAGCCCCAGGGACGCTCGCGTAACAAAGACTGAAGATGGGCCATCCCGGCCAGCCCAGGTCCCTTTCCAGAGAAGAATCGCCAGCGGCTGTACCTTGCAGGCTGGGGGTACCAGACACAGAGCAGGTGTGCACGCTTCACCATAGATGGCAAGAGGGCGGTGACTGTGAGGGAGGCGGCTGCCACTGGGAGTCTGGCTCCTGCTGGCTGCGTTGTCACATCCCTTGGGGAACCCTTGGCAGGCGTCTCCCATTGGGGCAAGGGAGGCAAGGAAGTTGAAAACTCACTAGGCTTCTGTTTGCATTTCTTTTCCCAGATGTAGCCACTTGCGTGGACAAGTATTATTAGAATGACTTACCTGGATTTAGCTAGTCAGGATAAATTAAAAATCTTCTTGGCTTTCAAAGGTGTTTTTGAGTTTTATAGTAAGGCTCTGTGCTTTGCTGCAATCAAGATTCATTTTTTTTAATTTTTATTTTTACTTTATTTTACTTTATAATACTATATTTGTTTTGCCATACATTGACATGAATCCGCCTCGGGTGTACATGAGTTCCCAATCATGAACCCCCCCTCCCACCTCCCACCATATCATCTCTCTGGATCATCCCCATGCACCAGCCCCAAGCATCCTGTGTCCTGTATCGAACATAGACTGGCGATTCATTTCTTACATGATAGTATACATGTTTCAATGCCATTCTCCCAAATCACCTCACCCTCTCCCTCTCCCTCAGAGTCCAAAAGTCTGTTCTACACATCTGTGTCTCTTGCTGTCTTGCATACAGGGTCATCATTACCATCTTTCTAAAGTCCATATATGTGTGTTAGTATACTGTATTGGTGTTTTTCTTTCTGGCTTACTTCACTCTGTATAATCGGCTCCAGTTTCAGCCATCTCATTAGAACTGATTCAAATGCATTCTTTTTAATGGCTGAGCAATACTCCATTGTGTATATGTACCACAGCTTTCTTATCCATTCATCTGCTGATGGACATCTAGGTTGTTTCCATGTCCTGGCTATTATAAACAGTGCTGCGATGAACATTGGGGTACATGTGTCTCTTTCAATTCTGGTTTCCTTGGTGTGTAAGCCCAGCAGTGGGATTGCTGGGTCATAAGGCAGCTCTATACGCAACTTTTTAAGGAATCTCCACACTGTTTTCCATAGTGGCTACACTAGTTTGCATTCCCACCAACAGTGCAAGAGGATTCCCTTTTCTCCACACCCTCTCCAGCATTTATTGCTTGCAGACTTTTGGATCGCAGCCATTCAGACTGGTGTGAAATGGTACCTCATTGTGCTCTTGATTTGCATTTCTTTGATAATGAGTGGTGTTGAGCATCTTTTCATGTGTTTGTTAGCCATCTGTATGTCTTCTTTGGAGAAATGTCTATTTAGTTCTTTGGCCCATTTTTTGATTGGGTCGTTTATTTCTCTGGAATTGAGCTGTATAAGTTGCTTGTATATTTTTGAGTTTAGTTGTTTGTCAGTTGCTTCATTTGCTATTATTTTCTCCCATTCAGAAGGCTGTCTTTTCAACTTGCTTATAGTTTCCTTTGTTGTGCAGAAGTTTTTAATTTTAATTAGATCCCATTTGTTTATTTTTGCTTTTATTTCCAGTATTCTGGGAGATGGGTCATAGAGGATCCTGCTGTGATTTATGTCGGAGAGTGTTTTGCCTATGTTCTCCTCTAGGAGTTTTATAGTTTCTGGTCTTACATTTAGATTTTTTTTTTTAATTTTAAAATCTTTAATTCTTACATGCATTCCCAAACATGAACCCCCCTCCCACCTCCCTCCCCATAACATCTCTCTGGGTCATCCCCATGCACCAGCTCCAAGCATGCTGTATCCTGCATCAGACATAGACTGGCGATTCAATTCTTACATGATAGTATACATGTTAGAATGTCATTCTCCCAAATCATCCCACCCTCTCCCTCTCCCTCTGAGTCCAAAAGTCCATTATACACATCTGTGTCTCTTTCCCTGTCTTGCATACAGGGTCGTCATTGCCATCTTCCTAAATTCCATATATATGTGTTAGTATACTGTATTGGTGTTTTTCTTTCTGGCTTACTTCACTCTGTATAATCGGCTCCAGTTTCATCCATCTCATCAGAACTGATTCAAATGAATTCTTTTTAACGGCTGAGTAATACTCCATTGTGTATATGTACCACAGCTTTCTTATCCATTCATCTGCTGATGGACATCTAGGTTGTTTCCATGTCCTAGCTATTATAAACAGTGCTGCGATGGGTACATGTGTCTCTTTCAATTCTGGTTTCCTCGGTGTGTATGCCCAGCAGTGGGATTGCTGGGTCATAAGGTAGTTCTATTTGCAATTTTTTAAGGAAGACCAGAAACTATAAAACTCCTAGAGGAGAACATAGGCAAAACACTCTCAGACATAAATCACAGCAGGATCCTCTATGATCCACCTCCCAGAATTCTGGAAATAAAAGCAAAAATAAACAAATGGGATCTAATTAAAATTAAAAGCTTCTGCACAACAAAGGAAAATATAAGCAAGGTGAAAAGACAGCCTTCTGAATGGGAGAAAATAGTAGCAAATGAAGCAACTGACAAACAACTAATCTCAAAAATATACAAACAACTTCTGCAGCTCAATTCCAGAAAAATAAACGACCCAATCAAAAAATGGGCCAAAGAACTAAATAGACATTTCTCCAAAGAAGACATATGGATGGCTAACAAACACATGAAAAGATGCTCAACATCACTCATTATTAGAGAAATGCAAATCAAAACCACAATGAGGTACCACTTCACACCAGTCAGAATGTCTGTGATCCAAAAATCTGCAAGCAATAAATGCTGGAGAGGGTGTGGAGAAAAGGAACCCTCCTACACTGTTGGTGGGAATGCAAACTAGTACAGCCACTATGGAGAACAGTGTGGAGATTCCTTAAAAAATTGCAAATAGAACTACCTTATGATACATTTAGATCTTTAATCCATTTTGAGTTTATTTTTGTGTATGGTGTTAGAAAGTGATCTAGTTTCATTCTTTTACAAGTGGTTGATCAGTTTTCCCAGCACCACTTGTTAAAGAGATTGTCTTTACTCCATTGTATATTCTTGCTTCCTTTGTCAAAAATAAGGTGTCCATATGTGTGTGGATTTATCTCTGGGCTTTCTATTTTGTTCCATTGATCTATATTTTGGTCTTTGTGCCAGTACCATACTGTCTTGACGACTGTGGCTTTGTAGTAGAGCCTGAAGTCAGGCAAGTTGATTCCTCCAGTTCCATTCTTCTTTCTCAAGATTGCTTTGGCTGCTACTGCTAAGTCATTTCAGTCGTGTCTGACTCTGTGCGACCCCATAGATGGCAGCCCACCAGGCTCCCCCATCCCTGGGGCTCTCCAGGCAAGAACACTGGAGTGGGTTGCCATTTCCTTCTCCAATGCATTGAAGTGAAAAGTGAAAGTGAAGTCGCTCAGTCATGTCCGACTTAGCAACCCCATGGACTGCAGCCTACCAGGCTCCTCAACCCATGGGATTTTCCAGGCAAGAGTACTGAAGTGGGGTGCCATTGTATTTCCATACAAATCTTGAAATTATTTGTTCTAGTTCTGTGAAAAATACCGCTGGTAGCTTGATAGGGATTGCATTGAATCTGTAGTTTGCCCTGGGTAGTATACTCACTTTCACTATATTGATTCTTCCGATCCGTGAACATGGTATATTTCTCCATCCATTAGTGCCCTCTTTGATTTCTTTCACCAGTGTTTTATAGTTTTCTATATATAGGTCTTTTGTTTCTTTAGGTAGATGTATTCCTAAGTATTTTATTCTTTTCATTGCAATGGTGAATGGAATTGTTTCCTTAATTTCTTTTTCTACTTTCTCATTATTAGTGTATAGGAATGCAAGGGATTTCTGTGTGTTGATTTTATATCCTGCAACTTTACTGTATTCATTGATTAGCTCTAGTAATTTTCTGGTGGAGTCTTTAGGGTTTTCTATGTAGAGGATCATGTCATCTGCAAACAATGAGAGTTTTACTTCTTCTTTTCCAATTTGGATTCCTTTTATTTCTTTTTCTACTCTGATTGCTGTGGCCAAAACTTCCAGAACTATGTTGAATAGTAGTGGTGAAAGTGGTCACCCTTGTCTTGTTCCTGACTTTGGGGGAAATGCTTTCAGTTTTTCACCATTGAGGATAATGTTTGCTGTGGGTTTGTCATATATAGCTTTTATTATGTTGAGGTATGTTCCTTCTATTCCTGCTTCCTGGAGAGTTTTTATCATAAATGGATGTTGAATTTTGTCAAAGGCCTTCTCTGCATCTATTGAAATAATCATATGGCTTTTATTTTTCAATTTGTTAATGTGGTGAATTACATTGATTGATTTGCGGATATTGAAGAATCCTTGCATCCCTGGGATAAAGCCCACTTGGTCATGGTGTATGATCTTTTTAATGTGTTGTTGGATTCTGATTGCTAGAATTTTGTTGAGGACTTTTGCATCTATGTTCATCAGTGATATTGGCGTGTAGTTTTCTTTTTTTGTGGCATCTTTGATTCAAATACCAAAAAAGAAAAAAAAAATAGTAGTTGGAAGTGATGATTCATTTAAACAGCACATTCATTGATTTTGAAACAGAGCATGGATCTCTCTTTTCACATAAAACTCATTTTACTTCCCTCTCAGGATTCAGAGTCATCAGGGAACTTAGACCTGAATGTCAGTTCATTCAAGCCACGCTCACAGTTTTGTTTCTGTAGACCCAAGGAGCAGGATGCCCTAACATTAGCACTGACAGCTCCTTCTCTGCCTGACTCCTTGCTTCAGCTGCCTTGAGTTGACTGCAAATGGTTCTCCCCAGTGCAGTATGGCCTTTCTTCCAAAAATTTTATTAGAGCCAATTATCTCCTCAAAGGAATATTGTAAAAATACCCACAAAGTATGTCCAGGCAACATCTCCCTTCAAATGTTCTGCCAAGAAGCTGTGACATATCCGGAGCACGTCTTCAGGATACAGCCTGCAGCCGCCTTCTTCCCTGAAGCTGCTTCTGGAAGCAGACTTGCCACCTGGATTGGGACAGGCAGGCAGTTGGGATGGAAAGCAGCGGGGCACTACAACGTTCTTGAAGGGGATTACTGGCCTGGAATTACCCACTTCTTGCATCTGATCTACCCTGGATAGCTGTGAGGCTCTCCACAACACTTTTTACATACTGACTGTCCCAATAATTTGTAGATATTCATCTCTTCTGGAACTTCCATGAGTAATTTGTCTCGGTATCTCTATGTAACTGAGACAGAAGGCTTGGCTCTACCCACCAAGGGATTAGTCACTTGTATAAATAAGGATACAAACGGCTTGGGGAAATAGATTCTGTGAGACTTGAAAAGAGATCACTGACAACTCAAAACACACACCACTGGAGCACGTCACACCACACAGCACATACCATCTAAGTGTCATTCCATCTGCCCACCTCTCCACCCCCAATGTCAACACCGGGAGCCACATCAACAATGAACAATGGAGAAGAATGTGCCGATCGTGGTACCGTAGACATGCCGTCTTTCCAGCTAACTGGCAGGCAGCACTCACCAGTTCATTCATTTGACATTTGCTCATTCATTCCTTAATCTGCCTTGACTCCCCATTTCCTCCCCACCCCACACCCTTGGCTAAGCTCTCTAGAATTCTCCACCTCCTCAACCTCTTCTCTTAACCTTCCTTCAACTCTCCACCTGAACCAAGCTGAACACTCCCCCTTAAAGGATTGCTCTTGAGCCTCCGGGGGAGAAGGGGCTCTGGCTTAAGAGGAAGGGACGTGGGTCCCCTCTGCTGTTTCTGCACCATCCTCTTTCCTCCTCCCTCACTGTCTCCCTCCCTTCGCAACTGTCGCCCACCACCCCTTGTTCATGCAGGACTTAGCCAGCTCACTAACTGCCTCCTGTCACCATATGGATGACCAGCTACTCAATGGCCAACCAGGTCCTGACTTCCCCAGCATCCCTGACCTCTCCCTTCCCTCCTCCTCACCCATCACTCCCACGGCCCCACTCTGTAACTACTAACTGATGCAGGGAAATGAGGGTGCTGCTGACAGAGAAGGGCAGAGGGTTGCAGGGCAGGGCAGGATATTGGATCTGCATAGCAGTGGATGGAGAGCTAAAGGGAGAGCAGGGAGGTGCTGAAGGCTTGGGTTGGAATAAAGCTGAGCATGGCATCTAAACGGACCTTAGCTGCTTTTCCTCACAACCTCTCCCATCAAAGGCCTTAATGGCTGGAGATGAGTCCGACTCAGGCAGGCTTCTGGGGCTGAGCATCCAGGAGTGTCCTCCGGGCAACCTCTGCTGTGGCTACCACACTCTGTCCCCACAGCTCACTTCCTCCCATCCCCTCTGTGCAGGTCACTCTCTCCCCTCAGCACCTGCTCCCCCTTCTTTTCATGGCCTCCATTACTATAACCCTCACTTTCTGCCCACCTCTCACACTGTGGGTACTGCTGGTGAACCACAACCTTGAGTGGGCCTATCAGTTTGTCTTATCCACATACTTGTCATTTAGAGAGAAAACCTCCTGACCCAGCTGACTGGTCCCGCCTCAGTCCATTAGGGCAGGCCACAGTCCCCCTGGGGTTGATTTTCCTTGTCTTGAAGCAGTTTCATGCACTTTCCCATCCCACACCCCACTTTCAGGGAGTCCCTCACTTCCTATCTCACATGTGAAAACTGAAGCCAGTAGAGGGGATGTCACCATCCTGTGGGAATGAATATCTGCATGGTCCCCCCCCCACCCCAACTGCCCCTGGGCACAGCGGGGATGTCTTCTTCTCTGTTCTTCAAAGGGGTCCCATCATCCCTCTCCTTCACTGCCAACTTCCACCTCACCATTGGGCCATTTCCACAGGATACACACATGCTAGCAACTTCCAGCCTTCCAACTGGCACAGAACAAATCACTTCCTCTGTCTCATTTCTCTGCTCTCCTCACCAGCATCTCCAGATTGCTGTCTCTACTCACTGTCTCCACTTCCACACCTCCACAGTCCTACTCTCTCCAATCTAGCTCTTTCCCCTTGCTTCACGGAGACTTCCCTTGTTAGGGCCACCAGTTGTCCTTGGGAACAAATCCAGAGGACGCTCCCTTCACCCCATCAGTGTTGCTCACGTTTGTCCGTCCCCTCAGTGGAAGCACCCTCCTCTCTCCACTTCCCAAGCCCCTACCCCATCCACCCGGTGTCCTCTCGCTGCGTTTCATTTCCCACCTGTGTCTTGACACCGTTTGGGGCTCCTTGTTTTCTGCCCAACACTCAACATTGCACACCCGCAGGCCTGGCCCTGGGTCCTCTCTTCTTCCCTGTCCACATTCTCTTCCTTGGTGACCACATCTGGTCTCATGGTTTTAAATCATTTCTGTTTACCAAAGACTCTAAGAGGACCTCTCTAGCTCTTGCCAACCCCATGTTCGAATGTCCAGCTGCCCCTTTGAAATTCCCACCTGGGGGTCTAGGAGGCATCTGAAATGAAATACAACCAAAATGGAGCAGTTGATCCTCTTGTCCTTTTGGAAAAACAAAGCAAAATGAATACATTTATTCTCTCGCCTCTACAAGCTCTCTTGCAGCCTGAGTGTCCAGGGCACCAGCTGCCCAGAGGACATCCCTGGGTGTGCAGCCTGCCTGAATCAGACCAATCTTGAGCCATTATGACCTTTGAAGGCAGAGGTTGAGAGGAAACGCAGCTGTGGTGCGTTCAAGTGCCATGCTCATCTTTACTCTCATCCAAGCTTTCAGCATCTCCCTGGTCTGGCCCCCAGCTCCCATCCACTGCCATGCAGATCCGATATCCTAGCCTGCCCTGCAACCCTTTGCCCTTCCCTATCAGCAGCACCCTCATTTTCCTACGTCCCTATGTCCGCACCATCCCTAGGAGGAATTCACCTCTCCCCATGTTCAGTTTGCCTGTCTCAGCACAATGACCCAGACTCATGACAATGAGCAGTGACCCCAATGTGGTCAATCTATCCCATTTCCCTGGGAGCATAACCCAAGCCAGGACCAAAAGACCAAATTCCAGGACTTTGGAATTACTAGAAAAATAAAGCTCTCCTCCAGCTGAGAGACTCCTAATGATATTACTTGAACCCCTGGGTCCAGCTAAGCCCCAAGTTATTTCTGCACCTGTCAGCTATGGGAGCCAATAAACACCTCACCTTTGTTTGAGTTAGAATGGTTTTGCTCACAACCCAAAGAGCTCTGATTAATGCATCAACTCATTCACTCACTCACCTCCTCTACTAGTTACCAGGCACTAATCCCTCAGCTAGTGACTGATTTAAAGTATGCAGCAAAACTACAAATATTCCCCTCTCTGTGCTCCACAGCCTATGGGGTCAAGCTCTGGTATCTACAGCTCCCTAACTAGGCCCCATCTGATCTCGTTTCTCAAGGCTCTCCTTAAATGAATCCGCTACACCAAGGAGACCTATTGTAATCCCCGGCTCTTTGAAACCACTGGACTGTAGCCCACCAGGCTGGTCTGTCCACGGGATTCTCCAGACAAAGATACTGGAGTGGGTAGCCATTCCCTCTCCAGGAGATCTTCCTGACCCAGGGATCGAACCCTGTTCTCCTGCATTGCAGGCAGATTCTTTAGCTTCTAAGCCACCAGGGAAGACCTCCAAAAGCCACATTTATTCCACTCCCAGACCCTCTCCTGGCACTCTCCTCATCTGATCCATCTTCCAGACCCATCTCCCAGGCAGAGTTCCTCTGAGGAGCTGCCCATGTGACTCTGGCTCACACATCACGGATCCTCTCCAGCAGCTCTTGGACCTCCCTGACCCTGACCTTCACCCTTTGCTGGAGTTCAGCCTCCCTGGCCTCTGTAAGCACGTCCCCTCCAAAGGGCAACATGAAGGCAGGCCTGGTGTCATGCTCCTTTCAGGCCCCAGAATGTCTGGAACAGAACTAGACATCCTCATTAGTGACAAGCTTTAACACTGACCAGGTCTGCTTCCACACTAAACCTGCTAACTCTCACAGTAACTCACCATTGAGAAACCGAGGTGCTAGGAACCCAGCCAGCATCAGCCAGCTGGAAGGTGTTGGGCCAGAGTAGGGACGTGGACCTGCCTTAGGATTCCCTGGGCAGAAGTGGACACTTCTTAAGTGAGGAAGGGGCAGAAGAAAAGGAGATGCACTTCTGAGGGCATTTTTTTCCTGTCCGGCACATCTGTGGTGAAGAACCAACCTGGACCCATCTTTGCCCTGGTGGTCCAAAAAGAGGAGTCCACGGATCACACGTTTGCCCTTGTGACCGTGACACACTTCTCTAAACATTTCTAAACGCTTACTCTCAGCATGCGTGTTCATAGCCTTGCACGTCAGCAACAAACAGCAGACCAGGCTTCGGGCAGCAAAGCCAACCGCTGCTTTCTGGGGGGCCTGCCACCTTTCTCCCCACCCTGTCACCCAGCCCTGTCCCATGTGGGCAGCTGCCTCTGAGCCTGGAGTCCACATGGTGGAGAGCTGGGCTGGTGGGGGAAGCTTCTGAAACACCAGCAGAGCAGGGGCCCTGAGGAGACAGCGGAGGGGAAAGCAGCACTGCCAGCCCCCCACTCCTGGCCCCGGCAGCCCTGCCCAGATCAGCTCCATCACTGACCAGCCAGAAACTGTGCTTCAGTGCCAAGGGCTACTGGGTCTCTTCAGAAGGACCGATCATACCACCTGAAGACCAAGGTCAGACAGATGGACCTTGGATCAAGGGTCAAGGGCCTCTGTCCAGTAAACACTCCAAGTTTTGTTCCTTCTTTCACCAAATGTTTACTGATGGCCAGGCCCTGCGCCAGCATTCAGCATAGAGCCGAGCAGTGTCTCCTGCTGGTCGGGACACAGACGCCAAGATGAGAGCTCGGGGTGGGGACAGTCACGGGAGGGGACGGGGACCAAGGGGGCAATGGAGAGCCTGGAGGCACGTCTCCTGCGCTGTGCTGCGGGGAGCTGCACCAGATTTCTTGGCGCCAGATCTTTCCAGGGACACCCCGGTTAACAGAGGAAAACTTGGAGTCTTCACCGAAGGAACTAATCGGGCCAAGAGACGGCATAGGGACAGGAGCCTCCTCCCTGATAAACCCCCTCTGTTCTGGCCCCTTTTCCATTTTTTCCTGTAGCAGGAACCCGACGCTCTGGGCTGGAATCGGTCTTCTCTAGCAGACCCTGAGAGGCTCTTAGGAGGATGAGAGGCAGCATAGCAGGATCAGGAAGCTGCTCTTTGAACCTCAGATACGGGTTCAAATCCTAGTCTGGTTACTTGGTGAGGAAGATGTAAAGCAGTTGAAAGCTAGACTCTGAGCTAGACTGTTGTTTAATTATAGTTAAGATGTGTCTGACTCTTTTGTAACCCCATGGACTATAGCCCACCAGGCTCCCCTGTTGATGGGATTTCCCAGGCAAGAATACTGGAGTGGGTTGTCATTTCCTTCTCCAGGGGATCTTCCCGACCCAGGGATCTTCTGAATTGGCAGGCAGATTCTTTACCGCTGAGCCACCAGGGAACCCCCTGAGCCAGATGACCTGAGGCCAAATTCCAGCACTAGCTGTGTCAGACTGTGTCTCTTAGCGTACTTGTGCCTCAAGTTCCTCCCCCTCAAATCACTGTAGTACCTGCCATGGAGTGGTTAAGAGGAATGAGTGAGTGAACTTCCGTAAAGTGTTAAACGAGAGCCAGACTAACTGTAAGCCCTTTATTATTGTTAGCTATGTTGCTTATTGTATGTTAGTCATTGTTAGCTACAGTAATTATACCAACTCACAGGGACAGTGAAAGAACTAAATGGGTTAATCACTGAAAAATGTTGAATAAGTGCCTGACAAAGATTACTGCCCTTTCTCCTACATTTTTTGATAAGATAAATGGTGGGTGGAAAGCAGAACCCGCCCTCCCCAGCATCCCAGGGAGCACAGGCCAGGGGCTGCTCCTGCTGCCCCAGGAGGACACCCTCAAGCCCTCTAAAGGGGCTGTGAAATGCTTGAGAAAATATCCATCTAAGTTCACCTTAATGCTTACACACAGTTTTTTAAAGGTCGCTTTTTAAAAAAGAAGCAGGAAGGCAGAAAAGTGGGAGAACCCAATGAGAGGGGCCAACCAGCTGAGGGTACAGGGCAGTGCCGGGGAGAAACTCAGGACACCCCTTCCCACGACGCTGGGGGCAGACGCCCGGAGACCCTCTCCCTGGAACAGAACCTTCACCTTTCACAGGGAGGGAAGCTGAGGGTGGCCTACAAGAGACAAGCTCAAAAATGCTTATTCCTCCCAGAATAGAAACTTTTCTTTTTGCCTTTCCCCAGGCATTTTTGTGAAGGAAGGAAGAAAATTGCCCAAGGCCCCTGAGCTGAAACCTGGAGGCTGGCGGTGGCAGTGGGAAACACAGCAGGGAGGGGGAGAAGGCCCCCACAGTCTACCGTGCCATGTGACTGAGGGCGCGGGGGCCTGGCTCAGCGGGAGGGCTCCCCAGAACCCTCCTCTCTGTGGCCATCATGGTGCTCTGTCCCTGCCTGTTTTCAGGTGGTAGAGCCCCCTGAGGGCCTTTCACCACACAGCCTCCCAAGACCTCCCAAGATCACTCCCACATTAGCACCCATGAGAGCCGGGATGAACCTGGCCTTAAACCTGTCTTCCTGAAGAACCCCATTGTGCTGACTAGATGGTCCAGTTGGGTCAGTCAGTCAGAAAAGATTTCTGGAAGTCGCTTGTTCATGCCGACCCTCCTGCAAGCTGTCCCCTGTGGCTTCGGCTGACATGTGTCTAAATGGTGACCCAGCCCCTAACCAGGGCCTCACCTTGGGACTTGACTTCTCTATCTCTGAGCCCTGGCCTCCATCAGCTTCTCTAGCTGGTAATGTCTTGTCATGCCAGGGCTCAGGGAACCAACAGACACCCATGGGCTGGGCCAGCTAAGGTGAGATGGGGGGAGCCCAGGACAGATCCAGGCAGGAGAGGCAGGTAGCGTGTGATGAAGTCTCCTTGGAAGAGCAGAACGGCAGCTGAGTCACTCCTGAGGAATCTCTGCATTATAAATAGTCCTGACTGGCAATGATGAAACGGAAAACAATGAAGGGCCATTGTCCTCCCTGATAGACTGTTACTAAACCATGAATAATCCCTTTGAAGGAACTGAGGCTACAGACAACCCCTTACCCCTTCCATGCCATGCACCAGCACTGTTGATGAAACTAGGAGCTGGAAGCATGCTGGGGCTGTACCTGTACTGGCATTTCGTCAATCAGGACATCAAATCAGGAGATAAGTATGCTCATCCTCAACTTAGAGACGGATCAACAGATCAGAGGGGCTCCCTGCCCAGGTTCGTGGCTGAGTCAGTGTGGAAATCCAGGTCTGCCTGCAGTGATGCCTCTGCTCCTCCAGTTAGCCAGTGGAGCTCCCGAGGGCGGGAAGGACCCAAGAACCTCAAAACGACCAAGCCACAGTCGCACCAACCAGAGAATCCACTGAGACTCAGGTGCAAAGCCAAGCTATAGAAAATGCCACCCATGTAAGATCCTTCTAAGCAAGGATAGACCTATCAAACTTTGTTCATCTTTATTTCCCTTCAGTTCAGTTCAGTTCAGTTGCTCAGTAGTGTTCGACTCCTTGAGACCCCATGAACCGCAGCACGCCAGGCCTCCCTGTCCATCACCAGCTCCCAGAGTCCACCCAAACCCATCTCCATTGAGTCAGTGATGCCATCCAATCATCTCATCCTCTGTCATCCCCTTCTCCTCCTGCTCTCAATCTTTCCCAGCATCAGGGTCTTTTCCAACGAGTCAGCTCTTCGCATGAGGTAGCCAAAGTATTGTAGTTTCAGCTTTAACATCAGTCCTTCCAATGAACACCCAGGACTGAGCTCCTTTAGGATGGACAGGTTGGATCTCCTTGCAGTCCAAGGGAATCTCAGGAGTCTTCTCCAACACCACAGTTCAAAAGCATCAATTCTTCAGCGCTCAGCTTTCTTTATAGTCCAACTCTCACATACATACATGACTACTGGAAAAACCATAGCCTTGACTAGACGGACCTTCATTGACAAAGTGATGTCTCTGCTTTTTAATATGCTATCTAGGTTGGTTATAACTTTCCTTCCAAGGAGTAAGCATCTTTTAATTTCATGGCTACAGTCACCATCTGCAGTGATTTTGGAGCCCAGAAAAATAAAGTCAGCCACTGTTTCCACTGTTTCCCCATCTATTTGCCATGAAGTAATGGGACCAGATGCCATGATATTAGTTTTCTGACTGTTTATGAACACTGAGCATTCTTTGGCATTGCCCTTCTTTGGGACTGGAATGAAAACTGACTGTTTCCAAGCCTATGGCCACTGCTGAGTTTTCCAAATTTGCTGACATAGAGTGCAACACTTTCACAGTGTCATCTTTCAAGATTTGAAATAGCTCAACTGGAATTCCATCACCTCCACTACCTTTGTTCGTAGTGATGCTTCCTAAGGACCACTTGACTTCACATTCCAGGATGTCTGGCTCTAGATGAGTGATGACACCATCATGATTATCTGGGTCATGAAGATCTTTTCTGTACAGTTCTTCTGTGTATTCTTGCCACCTCTTCTTAATATCTTCTGCTTCTGTTAAGTCCCTACAATTTCTGTCCTTTATCAAGCCCATCTTTTCATGAAATGTTCCCTTCGTATCTCTAATTTTCTTGAAGAGATCTCTAGTCTTTTCCATTCTATTGTTTTCCTCTATTTCTATGCATTGATCACTGAGGAAGTCTTTCTTATCTCTCCTTGCTATTCTTTGGAACTCTGCATTCAAAGGGGTGTGTCTTCCCTTTACTCATTTGCTTTTCACTTCTCTTCTTTTCACAGCTATTTATAAGGCCTCCTCAGACAGCCATTTTGCTTTCTTGAATTTCTTTTTCTTGGGGATGGTCTTGATTCCTGTCTCCTGTACAATGTCACGAACCTCTGTCCATAGTTCATCAGGCACTCTATCAGATCTAGTCCCTTAAATCTATTTCTCACTTCCACTGTATAGTCATAATAGATTTGATTTAGGTCATACTTGAATGGTCTAGTGGTTTTCCCTACTTTCTTCAATTTAAGTCTGAATTTGGCTATAAGGAGTTCATGATCTGAGCCACCGTCAGCTCCCGGTCTTGTTTTTGCTGACTGTATAGAGCTTCTCCATCTTTGGCTACAAAGAATGTGTTGACCATCTGGGGATGTCCACGTGTAGAGTCTTCTCTTGTATTGTTGGAAGAGGGTGTTCGCTATGACCAGTGCATTCTCTTGGCAAAAATTTATTAGCCTTTGCCCTGCTTCATACTGTACTCCAAGGCCACATTTGCCTGTTACTCCAGGTGTTTCTTGACTTCCTACTTTAGCATTCCAGTCCCATATAATGAAAAGGACATCTTTTTTGGGTGTTAGTTCTAAAAGATCGTGTAGGTCTTCATGGAACCATTCAACTTCAACTTCTACAGTGTTACTGGTTGGGGCATGGACTTGGATTACTATGATATTGAATGGTTTGCCTTGGAAAAAAACAGATCATTCTGTCGTTTTTGAGATTGCATCCAAGTACTTCATTTCAGACTCTTTTGTTGACCATTATGGCTACTCCATTTCTTCTAAGGGATTCCTGCCCACAGTAGTAGATATAATGGTCATCTGAGTTAAATTCACCCATTCCAGTCCATCGATTCCTAGAATGTCGACGTTCTCTCTTGCCATCTCCTGTTTGACCACTTCCAATTTGCCTTGATTCATGGACCTAGCATTCCAGGTTCCTATGCAGTATTGCTCTTTACAGCCTCGAACCTTGTTTATATCACCAGTCCCATCCACAACTGTGTGTTGTTTTTGCTTTGGCTCCATCCCTTCATTCTTTCTGGAGTTGTTTTTCCACTGATCTCCAGTAGCATATTGGGCACCTGCTGACCTGGGGAGTTCATCTCTATTTCCCTTAAAAACATTAAATAAAGGCCAGGGCCAGAAAAGGCTTCCAATAGGAATTAAGCAAAAGTCTGTTCTTTGCTACAAGGTCATCCTGCTTGCATTGCCAATGAGGGTCAGATCTCTTCCCCACAAGAGGTTCAGATCCAGCCATTCCTGGGCCATCACACCACGCCTGCTCATCCCCCATGTCCCTGGGATGGAACAAGGATAGGCCTGGCTAGGGGACATCAGAGGCCCCAGATGATCAAGATGTCAGCTTTAATGGGGACCCCACCCAGTTCCTTGAGCCTCAGGCCCAACACACGGCAGTGTTCACATTCTTGAGTGGCCTGGGACCTAGATCGTGCGGGCGAGCATCATCAGAGTCTGAGAAGAGCCTCCTTGTAGCAGGCCATGGACTCCTGAGTCTGCTGGGGATGGAGTCTGGGGAAGTTTGCCTGCTTCCCAGGCATCACAGGCCCAGAGCTGGAACAGGCCAAACTCCGTGTACACTGCCGAGGTCAGACGGGCACGTCAGCACCACTAATACAATTCGGTAAGAAAGTTGGTTCGTATATGTTTATTTTTTGCAAAAGCGCCAGACAACCATCTCTCCTCCCCTTCCCCCAACCTTCCCTAGTCTATAGCTGAAAGCTGTTAGTGGGGAATGCATTTTAGGGAGGAAGGAAAAGGGGCCAAGCCTGCCTGGGTGTCTGCAGATCTGGGTCATCTGAAAAGGTCCCTCCCACAGTGGAAATGCCAGATGGAGCTGGCAACAGCCTGGACACATGGGAGTTCCCCCAGAGACACCACTAAAAGCCTTCACTTTTTCCTCTGTGCCATAGGATGACACAGTTCCTAAGCCAGGTCTCAGGATGCTTCTCTCCAGGGATTTTCAAGATCAAGGGCTTCCTCAAACCTTGGTCACCTTACACACAAGCAACTGCTTTAGGTTAAAATGGACTTCGAAGTAGACAAGTAAATCCTCAAAATTTTCTCTATTTAAATGAGTATTCCAATGAGATATCAAGCAAAGTCTGTGTACTTGAGGGGTTGTTTCCTATGATGCCTCCAAGTGCAGGAACTCAGATCTACAAGCCAAGCCCGCAGCAAGGATCCCTATTCCCCACCCCAGCCTGCCTTCCTGACACTCACACCCAGGCTGTGATGATATGGGGACACTTCCTCAAAGTTTAAAGAGATCAAATAAGTGCCAGGCACTGTCTCAGAGCCTCTAGCCTTGAACTCCAGTAGAGTTGCCAAGACATTTGTTGAACAACCCAAGATGGCAGAGGCCACTGACACCATGCTGAGGTCATGTAGCCTGAATGGCTTGGAGGAAAGGGATCCGTGTGCTCTGAAGCTGGCATGCAATCAAGATATCCATCTGCTCGAGCCACTGTTCACTCCTCTGCCAAGCCCAGCTCTCTTAATCTGCCAATCCAAGTCCAGCCAAGAGAACGAGGCTAGGACTTGTCCCTTCCAAATGGCACACAGACCCTTCCCTGCCAACAGCCTGCCCCTGCCTGTGACAAACTGGGCCAAAAGCATGAACCTAGTCCCTCAGGTCCAGGACAAACAGAGCAGGATGTCATAGGCCCATCCTGGTTCAGACTGAGCTGTGCTGGCTCTCCTTCCTGTAGGAGCCAGCCTCCAAGCACAGGAACCCTGGAAGAGCAGGCCCAGAGCTGGGCCGCTGGATCTGATGCTCAGAAATTTTCGGACAGATGTCGTGCTCCCGGGACATAGCTGCCGCCTCCCACTGGAGCTGATCTGGGCAACCAGGACACAGACAGACACCAACCCTTATCTTCACCTCTGCTTGCTTTTCCTGTGGTTCCATCTACTTCTGTGGCTGTGGGCCCAAAGCTGTGCCTGCAGCCCAGAGCCCTCTCCTGAGCCCAGATCATAGAGCAGCAGCTCCTCAGGACACGCCGTGTCTACTCTGCAGATGCCTCAGACTCACTATGTCCAAGATGAGCTGACTTTACTTTCTCACATTCCATCCTGGTTCCATACCTACCTTCCTTCCACATTTTCTCTCTTGATAAATCCTTCCGGACACCAAGTCAGGACTTTCTACTACTCTCCACCACCGCCCCGCCCCCACGGTGACCCCTACCTCTATCACCCCAACCTCTATCTCCATCGCTTCCACCTCCCCACTATCGCCATTACCTGCACCTCTACCACCAACTCCATTAGCTCCCCTCCCCCTCCCCACACCCCAACATCCCTAATGGGCCATCCAGTTTTAGTGATTCTTTCTTCCAAAATCCCCTGGAGTGTGGCCCTTCCCTGCACACACCCAAACACCACCCATGTTAATGTTGCCTAACCAGCTCTCCGATCTTCGGCTCCCCCCATTCCCCTCTACCTACACACAGCTGTAAGAGGCATCTCCCAGAGCGCTCAGTGCAATGCAATGGCTCCCTACCACCTGCTCCCAGGCTTCCTCAAACATGCCCTATAAAAGAGGGCTTTGATCAGATTTGGGGGGGGGGGTGCTGCACTAAAAGCTTAAATGCTTTTCGTTATTGCAAGATTTGCCAGTCCTCTTGCCTGGAGAATCCCAGGGACAGGGGGAGCCTGGTGGGCTGCCATCTATGGGGTCACACAGGGTCGGACACTACTGAAGTGACTTAGCAGCAGCAGCAGCAGCCTATGAACGAGCATGGAGACCCTTCTTCCAGGGGAAGAAAGTAGATCCACTGTGAAGAGCTTCCTGAGTTTCTTTAATCATGTAACTTTGGCGAGGGCTTCTCAGGGAGGAAGAAGGGAAACTGAGGCATCTATTTGGCCCCGGCTTCCCCTTCTCATGATTCCCTCCCTACTGCTAAGTCTCCACATCCTTCATAGTAGATGTGATCACCCCGCTCCATCCTCATTCCCATTCTGACACTGTAATTGTTTGCATCTCTGATTTCCCTACCGGTCCAGGAGCTCCCCAGGACAGGGAGTATCGGGGATCCCCTCAGCCAACACAGTGCCTGAGGAATGGCGGTGCCTGAGTGTGGAGCAGCCATCGAATGCCCACTGGTCTGGGCAAGAAAGGTTGAGACAGCGTCTGCTGGACTTACCTGCATCTCCCACTTGCCCCCGGAATCTGCCTCTGCCCTGCCATCAGAGTAGCTCTTACTCTTGCCAACAATGGCCCAAATCACTCTTCTCACCCTGCTGTGCATCAGTTTTCAGCTGAGTCAACTTCTGGGCAGAATCTACGGTCACCCTTCTGTGTTTCTGGACCCCATCTCCACAAGCTCTCCTCACTGTCCCACCCCACCCCACCCTGCCCCGGCCACTGTCTCCATATCCCAGGCTCTCCAGTCTCCCCCTAGCATCATGTTCTTCCAGGCATGTTGCCACCCCTCCACCTCTGGGTCCTCCCTAGTCGTGCCCCCTGCAGCTGCCCCCATGACCTTGGCCCCGCCACACCCCCTAGGGACTCCCTCACACCATATCCACCCTGGACCTCACCTTGGAGTTTCCAGTCTGACTTCAACAGTGGCCCATTTGACAGACATACTTTGATGTCTCACTGTAGCCTCAAACTCTATGTTGCCAACGTGTGAATTCTTGTTCCCTCTCCTTAACCTAATCTGCCTCCAGTGTTTGCCCATCTCCACAGAAGCTTCCACCATCCATTTGCCTCCCTCAGCTCCACAGCTTTGCCAATAGTTTGTCTCCCAAACACATTTTTAAATATTTAAAATGTTTATTTTATCATGACAGAACATTTGACATGGGATTTAATCTCTTACATTTTCAAGTGCACAGTACAGTGTTGTTAACTAAAGGCACAGAATTGTACAGCAGATCACCCAGAATGTCTTCTTCATCTTGAATAGCTGAGACTTTATGTTCATTGATTCCATTGCCCGTTGCCTGGTCCCCTTCCCTCTAGCCTCTGATAACCACCTTTCTACTCTCTGCTTCTATGAGTTTGACAATTTTGGATACTTCATGTAAGTAGAATCATACAGTATTTGTCCTTCTGTGACTGATTTACTTTACTTAGCATAATGTCCTCAGGATTCATCCATGTTGTCACATATTGCAGGACTGCTTTCTTTTTTAAGGCTGACTGATACTTCTTCAGGTGCATATACCACAGTTTTTTCATTCATCTGTTGATAGACGCTGAAATTGTTTCCACATCTTGGCTATCGTGAATAGAGCTGCAATGAATGTTGGAGTGCTACTACTTCTTCAGGATCCTGATTTGGGGGCATACACCCAGAAGTGAGATTGCTGGATCATACAATAATTTAAGTTTTTGAAGAACTGCCATACTGTTTTCAGTGGGGGCTACATCATTTTGTATTCTAACCAACAGTGCACAAAGGTTCCATTTCTCCATGCCCTCACCAACACTTGTTTAGTTTGGGGGTTTTGATAGCAGTAATCCTGACAGGTGTGAGGTGATACCTCCTTGTAGCTTGATTTGCATTTCTCTGATGACTGGTGATTTGAGCGTCTTTCTTGGTCCATTCATTTCTCTTGGTCCCCACTGCCACCACCCAATTCAGACAGCATCCTCTCCTGCTCAGATTCTTGCAGGAATCTCCAAACAGGTCTCACCTTACCAACCCTCTCCTGCCTGCACCCCACCCACTCTCTGCAAGTAGGGAACTCTTCCCAAACACAAACCATTCCCTTGATGAAACCCTCTGCTTCCCCCATTACTCGCAGGATAAAAGTGAGCATCCCGAGTGCAGTTCCCTCACCTCATCAGCAGGGTTCAAGATGTAACTCTAGCTTTCTGCAGGTTAACCACACCAGCTTTACTGGAGGGGTGCATCCGCATTCCTGCATCACTTACACAAACTCCCACAGGTCACCTCCTTTGGAGCTCAGTTCAAATACCCCCTCATGCCAGACATCTGCTGGACATCACACACACATTCCTGTGGCACCGCATGCTGCCTCTTCCTAGACTCACTATGTGCGCTGTGTGCTTAGTCATTCAGTTGTATCCGACTCTGTGCGACCCCAGGGACTACAGCCTGCCAGGTTCCTCTGTCCATGAGGATTCTCCAGGCAGGAATCCTAGAGCGGGTTGCCCTCCTCCAGGGGATCTTCACAACAAGGGATGCAACCCGGGTCTTCTGCATTGCAGGCACATTCTTTACCATCTGAGCCACCAGGGAAGCCCACGATTGTGATTAAACCCATAACTAATTAGAATCTGTTGCTGCTTCCAGAATGCAAACTACAGTAGAGCAGGGTTCACGTGCATCCGGTCCTCACTGTGTCTGTGGGGCCTAGAAAGAACCTTGCACACACCAGGACTCAGCCAGCACTTCTGGAGTTCATGCTTGACGAGCTTTGCTTATTCAGAAGCAGCGCCTCCAACTGTGTTGAAAGCAAAGGTCTTGGAGTCTGATACACACGGCTCAGCTTCCCGGGACTCAGTTTTCTCACTGGTAAGGAGGAATAACTCTGCGTGGGGTCTCACATGGAGTTCAGCAAATGTCAGTGGTTACCGAGTGAGGTCAGAGTAACAAAATCTCTACTCTTGCCTCCTGATGGAGACACCTACTCACTGCATACAGAGCGGAGACCGGATTAAGCAGTTTCCTAGGCCTACAGTAACAAAATACCACACCCTTTGGGCTAAGCAACAGAAATGCATTGGCTCATGATTCTGAAGGCTGAAAGTCTAAAATCAAGGTACCAGCAGCACTGGTTCCTTCTGATGACGGGGAGGGAAGGTATGTTCCAGGCCTCTAGCCCAGTGTATGGTGGCTGCGGCAATCTTTGCGTTCCTTAGCTTGTAAAAACATCACTCCCGTCTCTGTTTTCATCTTCATGTGGTATTCTCCCTGTATGGGGGCATGTACACAAATTTCCCCTTTTTGAGGGAAAATGGAGCCGTGTATGTGTATGGCTGAATCTCCTCACTCTTCACCAGAAACTGTCACAATCTTGGTTAAGCGGCTGTACCCCAGTACAAAATTAAAAGTTTATTTTATTTCAATTCCCCTTTTTATAAAGACACTGATCACGGAGCATTGGGGGCCCACCTTACTCCAGTATAATGACATTTTAACTAATTACATATCTAACAGTCCTATTTCCAAATCAAGTCACATTGTAAAGTACGAGGAGTTAGGACACCAACTTCAGGTTGGGGTGGATACAGTCCAACCCATAGTGGAACCTGTCCACAGGGTCTGAAAAGGAGCCCCCAGGTGCCCTGGGGGGGGGGTGACTTGGCATGGATGGGGTCCTCTGTGATGGCTCCAATGTGGGCTGGGGGCCCCATGTGGCAGGCACGAGGCTGTGTGACCAGTGCAATGTACTGGCCTCAGAAAGTCACTTTGGTTTTTTTCATATTAGTTAATTTGGTGGTGCCGGGTCTTAGTGGAGGCACGTGGGCTGTTTTGCAGTTGCAACATGTGGGCTCTTAGTCGCCACATGCAGGATCTAGTTCCCTGGCTGGGGCTTGAACCCGAGCCCCCTGCATTGGGAGTGTAGAGTCTTAGACCCCGCACCACCAGGGAAGTCCCTCGCAAAGTCACTTTGGAATGAAGGGGATCTCTCTCACCTCCAGAGCAGTCAGGGAGCCCCACTGCATCTCCAGTGAGGACTTGAAAGAGAACCTCTCCAGGGCTCTCCTGAGACCCATCGCCCAGGCATCCCACCACCGGAGGGCTCTCCCTGATTGCAAGAGGCCATGACCTCCACAGCAGCCTCATCTCGCAGAGGAAGGCACCATCCCTCCCCGCCCCTTTCCCCTGTTACCTTCCTCATAACTTGCAGGCTGAATAGAAGTGAGCAAGCATTGCTGGGGCACAGTTCGGCCCCCAAGTCTGCATGGCGAGCTTCACAGGAAGGGCTCCTTGGCTCGCAAGGGCCTATGGGGTGCTCCTACTGCAGCCACACCCGACTACCGGACCCCACAGTCTGTGTGACCTCTCAGCAGCTGGAAGATGTGACAAGCCCCTCACACTTAACACTTTGTCTACTTTGAAGGTGGCAAAGAGATTCCCACTGACTCCCTAAGGCTGGATGGTCACAAGCCTAATTTCCCCCTTACTTCCTTTCTTTTACACATATCCCAGCTCCTCAATTAAACAAAGCCTAAAGCTGGTGAAGACTCCTGAGAGTCCCTTGGATTACAAGGAGATTCAACCAGTCAATCCTAAAGGAAATCAGTCCTGAATGTTCATTGGAAGGACTGATGCTGAAGTTGAAACTCCAATACTTTGGCCACCTGATGGGAAGAACCGACTCATTGGAAAAGATTCTGATGCTGGGAAAGACTGAAGGCAGGAGGAGAAGGGGATGACAGGATGAGATGGTTGGATGGCATCACCGACTCTGTGGACATGAGTTTGAGTAAACTCTGAGAGTTGGTAGTGGACAGGGAGGCCTGGTGTGCTGCAGTCCATGGGGTCTCAAAGAGTCAGACACGACTGAACGACTGAACTGAACCGACCGAAAGCTGGTGAGTGACAGCCCAGGCACATAGTAGGTGCTTGATGAACATTTCCCCAAGGCTTCTCATGCTCTCCACTGGCATTTCCAGCTTCTGAGTGGACCTGTCTTTAGCTGAGCACTCTCCCAACTCCTGTTCTGTGCCCCTTGCCAGGCAGGCTCCAGCCCCACAGCTGTCCCGCCACCTCAGCTAGAAGACGTCTCTCTAGGGGCCGCTGGCACCTGCCTCCCAGTCTCCCTCAAGCCTGGCCTCACCTCTCCACCCACACGGCCTCCATCAGGGCCACACTTGTCTTGCCTCCAACTTGTGACTCTCCATTCTTGCGGCCTCCTTCCATCCTACCCATCTTCCCCTCTGCCCCCAGAGCCCCAGGACAGCGAGTGGCCCCACATCTAATCCTGCACCATCTGGATGTTCACAGTCTGGCCTCCGCTCCTCTGCTTGTCTTCCCTGCCAGCCTCACCATATCACTTCAGTCACTCCAACCTGCACACTGTGCGGGCCAACTCCAACGTCACCTGTGACTCAGCTCTGACCACCCCGCTCCTCACCCTTCCTCCCAGGACAGGTTGGACACATGTCCGCCGTGGCATTTTTCACGCCTTGTTGTGATCCTCTGTCAATTCTCTCTCTCCCACAAGAGTACCAAAGGTCTTCAGACTCCAGGTACACAAAACCACAAGGCAGCACCATGAAGAAGGCAGGCTGCCTGGCTCCAAGCCCGAGATTCTGATCGTGGAACCCAGAGGCGGGAATTTTAACAACCTGGGGCGGTCTTGTTACAGGTGGTGCTTGGGTCCCACATTGAGACCCACTGCTCTGGTGGGTTCCAGGCTGGGGGTCTGGTCTCGTTCGTGAGTGAGTGTCCTTAGCTCCTGCTCAGTGCCTGTCACAGGGAATGACAGCAGACCCCAAGTAGGGGCTTTGGCTCACATAATGGCTTCCCCCTTCCACCAGCTGAGGGACTATGGCTAGCCCCTCAGTCTCTCTGAGGTTGGCCCTCAGCTCCGTCTGAATCAGGAAGGCCATCAGGTCTGGCTCACAGAGTTGTGGGGAGAACCGGAAGACACACAAACCTCAGTTCAGCTTTGAACCCAATACTCCACCTGTAAACAAGGCTGAATCTATGGCAACCTGTGCTTCTTAAGATTTCTCAGAGGTGCTGGGGTCTCACTCCAGCCCTATCAGAGGGTATCTACTTGCACACAAGTAGATGGAAAATCTACTGGGAGGAAAACTCCCCTCCATTCTGTGGAATTGATGGAGATTAAAGCTTGTCCTGAGTTTGCCTAGGTCTCTTGTCAAGTTTTAGAAGGGTGACTAATTGTGCACAGAGATGAAGGCCCCAACATTTTCCAAGAAGACAAGAGGTAGGAAGTGTTTCCAGCACAGCGTGATGAGGATGGGCCTAGGGTGAGGACCACGGGCTGCGGAAGTGGCCACTGACTGACACACGGACCAGCAGAAGTGCAGGTGGCCAAGGGCCAGGGCCCGCCAGGAACTCTGCACTCTGTGCAGCCGGGTTTCTCCTGGCACCCACCTCTGGGCTCTGTCTCACCGTCACACTGAATCCTTCATGTAGCAAGTATTAATTGCATATTCTATGCTGGTGCTGTGCTGGGCCTAGGGATACAGAGGTGACAGGATAGATAGGGTAAGCCTCTGTACAAGAGGATTTACAGTATTGGGGTGTGTGTGTGAGGGAGCATGACAGATAAGCAAGCAGGAGCAAGACAGTAATGCTGGGATGAAAGGGTGGAAGGACTGGAGAGAAGGACTTCCAAGATGGAGTCTGGCCTTTACTTGTGAATTGAGACAGAAGAGGCCAATGTCTCATGTTTCAGAATTAAGACTTGTCCGGGCACTGCATGCCACCCTGCTTCTCCCAGCACAGCCCAGGCCCTCTGCAACCGCATCCATTAGCCCCTGAGTCCACGACCTTGTGGGAGCTGGGGTTGGCCAGCTCCCATGGGGCTGTAGAAGGGCAGAAGGACAGAGAGAACAGAAAGAGCCTGGAAGAGCAGGCACGCCTAGAATCCGAGGCTGGGACCCTGCTTCCCCGATATAGATTCCCTGCGCTAATTTTTGTAGATCCAACTATTTGGGGCTGCTGCTTCTTGGATTCTTATAAAACCTTTGTAATCTTATTGAAGAAAATAGTTTGAATGGGCCAGTTTTGTTCATTCATTTATTCAAAAAGTATTTATCAAGCATAGGCCAAGTGCCAGGTGTAATGTTAGGTGCTTGAGTTATACCAGAGAACAATTTTAACAAAGATCTTGTTTTCATGGAACACGTGTTCTAGAAGGGGACCATAAACAATGAGCATAACAAACAGATCAGTTGTATAGTATATAGAATGTTGTAGGGGCCAGGAGGAAGAAAGTAGAATAGAGTGAGGAAACTGGGGGCCTAGAGAGTAAGGGAGGAAATTACCTTATACAGGGCATAAGGTGGTCAGGTGACTGAATTGTGAAGACTTTGAGGAGGTGAAGAAGACACTGTTGGCGTATCTGAGGGAAGAGTGCTCCTGGCAAAAACACATCAAGTGCAAAACCCCATGCGGGAGTGCTTCTGTAATGTGTGAGAATCAGCGAAGTGACTGGCGCTAGGCAGAGTGAGTGAAAGACAGAGCTAAGCATAAAGAGACAGGAGAGATGAGAGGGCCTGAGCCCGGGGGCAGGCACAGAAAGGCATGAGCAACAGGATGTCAGCATCTGAGTTCCCTGTAAAACGACCACTCTGGATGTTATTTGGGACCAGATGAGGGGCAGAAACAGGGAGCATAGTTTGGATGCTGTCACACAGTTCAGATGTGAGTCAGGAATGTCCTGACAGAGGCAGCAAGCAGGACACCCGGAGAACAGCGGGCAGTTCTAGGCCTGTCCTGCAAGATGACCAGCAGGGTCTCCCGACAGATTGCACGAGGGCTGTGGGAGAAGAGAAAGGTTGCGTTTGAGTGGGTTTCTGTTCCTTGCAGCCCAAGAGTGGAGTCCTCAAACTGGTCCCCTTTGCTTTCACCAGAATTTCAAGGTAGTCAGGCTCAAGGCCTGGCACACTGCCTCAGAAACCACCCATTGTCCTATGAGAAACTAGAGGTGATGACTAAGCCAGAGGATTGAGGGAGCTGGGTTGTGTTTACACATAAAAGCCTGAAGTTAGAAAGAACAAAGGGTGTGAATGAGAAATCCAGGAAATAGACCCAGGAGCTTATCTAGGTTCAGCACATTTTCCCACACACTGTCAGCAACTGCAAGGCCAGTCCTCAGTTCTGTGGCTGAAACTTCTCAGTAAAGGCATCAGACCACACACATCATTCAATTTACCACAACGGTGCTGGTCTCATGGAAACAGTGGATGCTCACCTATCTACCATCCATGAGCCCCCCTACATTTCCCAGCCTCCCTTGTTAGTCGGTCAGGTCACATGACTAACTGGCCAATGGTCTACAGACACAGGCCATATGATTTCCTCCCAGGATAAGCAGTAAGAGGCAGTGCACGTCCTCCGTTCCTCTTTTCCTGTGCTCCAGCGACCTGGGACAGAAATGGAGGCAGTCTGGGTTCCCTGAATCACTAAGTGGGAAGAACTACTACCAGCCTTCATTGGACCTAATGTAAGAAAGAAGCTTTGCTTATGAAAGGGTTAATTTATTGTGACAGTATGGTATAGCTTTCTCTGATGAATACCACTGGCCAAAGACTGTGGGACCAATTTAAACAATAATATTAGTACGATTCACAAACTACCTCATAGTTTAAGAGAGCTTTTGTTTACTCTCATCTGATACTCACCTATTGCTTGGTGGTTTGGATGGTGCTACGTCAAGAGCCATATCAGCCACAGTACCCTGATAGTCATTTCCAGTGTTACACTGTGAGGTCTGTATGCCAATGAAAATAGTCCTCTGCCAACATTTGTTCACTGTGACAGGTTGTGATATAAATCACTGATGTGTTTCAGGTTAATAAAAATAACACCATCGAATTTGTTATTGTGTCTGTCTCACATTTGTAGAGTCTTCTATCATGCCTCTGTTGCTAATGCCTTCATTGGTACAGGTTCTCCTTGCTTCCCAGGGGCCTTTTGTGTAGCTCTGACTCAGTGTAAAAATCCACCTGCCACTGCAGGAGACATAGGAGATGTGGGTTTGATCCCTGGGTTGGGAAGATCCCCTGGAGAAAGCCATGGCAATCCACTCCAATATTGTTGCCTGGAGAATCCCCATGGATAGAGGAGCCTGGCAGACTACAGTTCATGGGGTTGCAAAGAGTCGGACATGACTGAGTGACTGAGCACAGTATTCTCTCAGCCCAGTGTTGCAGGATCATTTCACTGTTCTGGAGCACATATTACTCCATTTCCCTTGTTCAGAAAAAGTCTTTGCTGTCTTTCTGTTGGCTGTGGAAACAAAGGCCACATTCTCAAGTGTGGCATTCAAGGCTTTCATACTGTCTTTCTTCACTTACCCTGGAAACAGGCCACACAGGATTTTTGGTTCTGTTTTTGAACCTGCCATACATTTTTATACTTCTTTATATGGAGAAGGAAATGGCAACCCACTCGAGTATTCTTGCCTGGAGAATCCTGTGGACAGAGGGGCCTGGTGGGCTGCTGTCCACAAGGTCGCGCAGAGTCAGACACGACTGAAGCAACTTAGCATGCATGCATGCATATTACATGAACTAGGTAGTTCCCTTTGAACATTTTCAAATAAATACCTTCTGACCAACTGGAAAAAAAAAAAAAAAAAAAGCAATCATAGAGGAGTCACTAGCTTTCCTTTGTAGAAAAAAAGTGGAAAAGAAGACTTCTTTACTGAACTATCAAAAATTAATATATACATAGAAACAAACTTACCAGGAAAAAAAAGCAGTGCTTACAAAAGCAATGAACTCGACTGAGGAAAAGAATGTAAATTTTTAATAAATGGAGAAAGATATTTAGTTTTCTATTAGAAAGATCAATTGTAAAGATGAAAACTCTTTCCAAATAAGCATATGTGTCATATGCTACCAATCAAAACACCAAGATGACTCTTTGAGAGACTTGACAGCATTAATACAAAGCATCTCTTGGAGAATGAAAAGGTAACAGGGGAGAAAATTTGGGTGGAAAAAGTACAAATGCATGAGCAGATATCAAAAAAATCTATCTTAAAGCCATAATCATTGAGAAAGCATGGTGCTGGCAGAGAAATAAGCATATCAATGAGATGTAATAATAAACTTACAATTGTTTCAGTATTAATAAACGTACAATTATTTCAGTATTAATAAATGTACAATTATTTCAGTATTAATAAACATACAATTATTTTAATATCAATAAACTTGCTATTATTTCAGTAATAGAAGATAAACTCCAAAGACATTAGTAAAAAGGGTTTAATTATTTTCAAATTTCCAAATTCTGAAGTACTGCGTACATTCCCAGGGAAGCAGCACTCACTTTGACAAAGATGCTCAGTGGAAGGGTCTGAGATAGAAAAGGAAGCATTTAGAATGTCTTTGTGTTTGTGCAAGTGAGTATGTGACTTTGAAAAATTGTCCCCTATGTATATATGTACTAAAGTGATGAGAAAATGCAAGAGAACAATAAGCAATTCAAGACATTCCTTATTTCTTCAAGAGAAAGGAGAGAATGAGATCAGAATGACCTCCAAAGGGTCTCTAAAGATTTGATGATATTCTGTTTATTAAGTTGAGTGTTGGGTAGATGAGGGTTTATTATATTATTTTTTATTCCTTAGATAGACATTATACATATTCTTTGCATGTATAAAATATTTCTTAATACATTTTAAAGCCCCTGAGCTCTATTGATATCTCTCCCAGGAAGATGTATCTAGCTCATATCTCCAGGAAAACAAGTAAAGAAATAAATTTTAGTGTCAACCTTTTCTTCCCTCAGCAACTCTCCCTCCCAATCCCACCATATAAAAATTGACTTCCTATACATCAGCAATCACATTTATAATTTTAATGGAGGGAAAATGCCATTTAAAAGAACATGAAATTTTTTTTTAACCCCCACAGGAAAAATATAAATTCTATTATTGAAGAACATTTTTTAAAACCTGAATAACTCCATAATTTTCATTGGAAATGCTCAAATTAGGGATAAAATCTCTCTGAAATAATACACAAAAATCCAAGCCAAAATCCTAAGAGATTCTTGAAATTTGCAAAATGATTCTATTTAAAAATATATCTGAGATTAGCTTAAGATCCCTGAGTAGAAGGATGTGCATTTACCTCACCCTGCAAGAACACTGAAATCACAACTGTTGAAAAACCACCAACAGGAAGACACTGGAACCCACCAAAACAGACACCCGACATCCAAAGAGAAAGAGAAGCCACAATGAGACCGTGAGACCGTAAGAGGAGCGCAATCATGACAAAATTAAAATCCTGCACCTGTTGGGTGGGCGACCCACAAACTGCATGACAATTATACCATGGAAGTTCTTACTCTGTTGTGAAGGTTCTGAGCCCCACATCAGGCTTCTGAGCCTGCAGTTCTAGCAAAGGGAATAGGAATTCATGGGGAACCTGGCTTTGAAGGCCAGCAGGATTTGATTGCAGGACTTCCACAGTCCCAGGGGAAACAAAGACCCCACTCTTGGAAGGGAATTTTCCACACAAAATCTTGTGTGCACTAGGACACACAGGAAAAGAGCAGTGACCCCACAGGAGACTGAATCTAACCTACCTGCTAGTGCTGGAGGGTGTCCTGCAGGGGCAGGGGGTTGTGGTGGCTCACCCTGGGGACAAGGGCACTGGAAGAAGCAGTTATAGGAAGTACCCAGGGTGAGTCCTCCTGGAGATTGCCATTAGCCCTACCATAGCATCTATAGACTCCAGGGCTGGGTTGCCTCAGGACAAACAACTAACAGGGAGGGGGCACAGCCCCACCATCAGAAGATAAGTGGATTAAAGTTTTACTGAGCACAGCTCTGCACACCAGAGCAAGACCAAATTTTACCCACTGCCAGTCTCTCCCATCAGGAGGCTTGCACAAGTCTCTTACATAGCCTTACATCCAACAGAGGGCAGACAATAGAAGCTAGAAGAACTATAATCCTTCAGCCTCCAGAACAAAAACCATAGTCACAGAAAGTTAAACAAAACAAAAAGGTAAAGGATTATGTCCCAGATGAAGGAACAGATAAAAATCCCAGAAAAACAACTAAATGTAATAGCTGCCTCCGTTCCAGAAAAAGAATTCAGAATAAAGATGGTGAAGATGTTTCAAGATGTTGAGAAAAGAATGGAGGCAGAGACTGAGAAGATGCAAGAAATATTTAACCAAGACCTAGGAAAACTAAAGCACAAACTGAGATGAACAATACAATAACTGAAATGAAAAATACGCTATAAGTAATCAATAGCAGAATAACTGAGGCAGAACAGATAAGGGACCTAGAAGACAGAATGGTGGTAATCAGCGCCATGGAACAGAATTTAAAAAAGAAAAGAATAAAAAAAAAAAAATGAAGACTGCCTAACGGACCTCTGGGACAATGGTAAAGGCACCAACATTCACATTATAGGGGTTTCAGAAGGAGAAGAGCGAGAGCAAGGACCTAAAGTATTTGAAGAGGTAATAGCCGAAGAATTCCCCAACATGGGAAAAGAAACAGTCAAATAAGTCCAAGAAATTCAGATAATCCCAGGCAGGATAAACTCAAGAAGGAATATGCCAAGCAACATCGTAGTCAAATTGAAAAAAATTAAAGACAAATATAAAATATTGAAAGAAACAAGGAGGAAATGACAAATAGCATACAGATGAATACCCAACGAGATTGTCAGCTGATTTCTCAGCAGAAACTCTACAAGCCAGAGGAAGTAGCATGATATGTTTTAAATGGTGAAAAGGAAGAGCCTAAAGCCAAGAATGCTTTACTCAGTGAGGCTCTCATTCAGATTTGATGGAGAAATCAAAAGATTTACAGACAAGCAAAAACAGAGAATTCAGCACCACCAGACTGGCTTTGCAACAAATGGTAAAGGAACTTCTGCGGGCAGAAACACAAGAGAAGGAAAAGACCTACAAAAACAAATATAAAACAATAAGAATATATATATCAGTAAGTACCTTAAATGTAAATGGATTAAATGCACCAACCAAAAGACAGATTGACTGGGTGGGTACAAAAATAAGACCCATATAGCTACTGTCTACAACAGACCTACCTCAGGCCAAGGGACACATACAAACTCAAAGTAAGGGGATGGAAGAAGGTATTCCAGGCAAATGGAAATCAAAAGAAGCTGGAGTAGAAATACAGTAGAAGAAGCTGGAGTAGTCTATCAGACAAAATAGACTTTAAAACAACGACTGTTTTTAGAGAAAAAGGACACTACATAAGAATCAAGGGATCAATCCAAGAAGAAGATATAGCAATTTTAAATACATATGCATCCAACATAGAAGCACCTCAATGTGTAAGGCAAATACCAACAACCATTAAGGGAAAAAGTGACAGTAACACAGTAATAATGGGGGACTTTGACACCCCACTTTCATCAATGGACAGGTCATCCAGACAGGAAATCAATCAGGAAACACAGGCCTTAGATGACACATGTGTCATTAGACCAAATGTGTCTATCTCTGTGTCACTGATATTTATAGAGCATTCTGTCCAAAAGCAGCAGAATACACATTTTTCTCAAGTGTGCAAGGAATATTCTCTAGGGTTAACCACATGCTGGGCCACAAGGAAAGCCTTGGTAAATTTAAGAAAACTGAAATCATATCAAGCAACTTTTCCAATCATAATGCTATGAGATTAGAGATAATCAATAAGAAAAACTATAAAAGACAAAAACACTAGAGTCTAAAAATTATGTTACTAAACAACCAGTGAATCACTGAAGAAATTAAAGAGGAAATTTAAAAATACCTAGAGACAAATGAAGGTGAAAACACAACTATCAAAAGCCTGTGGGATACAGCAAAAGCAGTTCTAAGAGGGAAGTTTACAGCAATACAATCTTACCTCAAGAAGAAGAAAAATCTCAAATAAACAACCTAACTTCACACCCAAAAGAACTAAAGAAAGAGCAAACAAAACCTAAAATTAGTAAAAGGAAAGAACTCACAAAGATCAGAGCAGAAATAAGTGAAATAGAAACAAATGAAACAATAGTAAAGATTAATGGGAAAAAACTGGTCATCTGAAAAGATAAAGTTGATAAACCTTTACCCAGACTCTTTAAGAAAAAAGGAAGAGACTCAAATTAATAAAATTAGAACTGAAGAAGAAATTACAACAGACACCACAGAAATACAAAAGATCATCAGAGACTATGACAAGCAACTGTATTCCAATAAAATGGACAACCTGGAATAAATGGACAAGTTCTTAGAAATCTACAGTTTCCCAAGACTGAACGAGGAAGAAACAGAAAATATGAACAGACCAATCACAAACACTGAAATTGAAACTGTGATTTAAAAACTCCCAACAACAAAAGTCCAGGACCTGATGGCTCCACAGGTGAATTCCATCAACATTTAGAGAAGAGCTAACAGATTTCCTTCTGAAATTGTTCCAAAAAATTGCAGAAGAAGGAAAACTCCTGAACTCATTCTATGAGGCCACTATCATCCTGATACCCAAACCAGACAAAGATACAATAATAAAAAAAGAAATTAAAGAGGAAATTAAAAAATACCTAGAGACAAATGAAAGTGAAAGCACAACTATCAAAAACCTGTGGGATACAGCAAAATACATTAAATACAAAATACATTAAAATGCATTAAATACATTAAAATACAAAAATACATTAAAAAGATTATACACCATGATCAAGTGGGATTTATCCCAGGGATGCAAGGATTTTTCAATATGCTCAAATCAATCAGTGTGATACACCACATCAACAAATGGAAGACTAAAAACCTATGATAAACTCAACAGATACAGAAAAGGCTTCTAACAAAATTCAGCACCCCCATTTATGATTAAAAAAAAACTCTTCAGAAAATGGGCATCAGTTCAGTTCAGTTCAGTTCAGTCGCTCAGTCGTGTCTGACTCTTTGCGACCCCATGAATTGCAGCACGCCAGGCCTCCCTGTCCATCAGCAACTCCCGGAGTTCACTCAGACTCACATCCATCGAGTCCGTGATGCCATCCAGCCATCTCATCCTTGGTCGTCCCCTTCTCCGCCTGCCCCCAATCCCTCCCAGCATCAGAGTCTTTTCCAATGAGTCAACTCTTCACCTGAGGTGGCCAAAGTGGGCATAAGAGACATAATAAAGGCCATATATGACAAGCCTACAGTTAATATCATCCTCAATGGTGAGAAGCTGAAAGCATTTCCTCTAAGAACAGGAACAAGACAAGAATGTCCATTCGTGCCACTTTTATTCAGCATAGTTTTTGAAGTCCTCCTAAAGTACATCAGTGAATTTGGTAAAGTTGCAGGTTACAAAATTAACACAGAGACACCTATTGCATTTCTATACACTAACAACAAAAGGTCAAAAAGAGAAATTCAAGAAGCAATTCCATTTACCATTAGACAAAAAGAGTAAAATATCTAGTCTGAAGTCAAGAATACCTGGAGGACTCAGGAATCCCTGACTTCAGGCTATACTACAAAGCTATAGTCATCAAAGCTGTATGGTACTTTCACAAAAATAGAAATATAGGTCAATAGAACAGGGTAGAAAGCCCAGAGATAAACCCAGGCACTTATGGCCAATTAATCTATGACAAAGGAAGGAAGACTACACAATGTTAGAAAGATAATCTCTTCAACAAATGGTTCTGGGAATACTGGACAGCTACTTGGAAACAAATTAAATTAGTCATTCTTTAACACCATACACAAAAATAAACTCAAAATGGACTAAAGACCTAAATGTTGGACAAGACACTATAAAACTCCTAGAGGAAAACATAAGCAGAACACTCTCTGACATGAATTACAGCAATATCTTTTTTGATCTGTCCCCCAGAATAATGGAAATAAAATAAAAAATAAACAAATGGGACCTACTTAAATTCAAAACCTTTTACATAACAAAGGAAACAACAGACGAAATTAAAAGACAACCCACAGATTGGGAGCAAGTATTCACAAAGGATGTGACCAACAAGGGATTAGTCTCCAAAACTTACAGTTTATGAGGCTTAACTTCATCAAAATAAACAACCCAATCAAAAAATGGGCAGAAGACATAAATAGACACTTCTCTAAAGAAGACATACAGATAGTCAAGAGGTACATGAAAAAATATTCAGCATCACTAATTATTAGGGAAATGCAAACCAAAACTATAATGAGATATCACCTCACACAAGTCAAAATGGCTATCATCAAAAAAACCCACACTGTCAGTAGGAAGGTAAATTTGTATAACCACTAATGGAGAACAGTATGGAGTTTCCTTAAAAATCTAAAAATAGAGCTAACATACCACCCTGCAATCCTACTCATGGTTATATATCCAGAGAAAAATTTGGTCTGAAAGGATACATGCATCCTAATGCTCATTGCAACACTGTTTATAATAGCCAAGACATGGAAGCAACCTAAACATCCGTTGATGGAGGAATGGATAAAGATGTGGTACAGATATACAATGGGATATTACTTAGCCATTAAACAGAAGCCTGGTGTCAGTGTTTGAGAGTCTCCTGTGGAGAATAGGTTGGCAGTGACCTGCTGTGGGGACGGGGGCACTGGCAGCAGCAGTCCTGAGAGGCACTTGTTGGCATAAATCCTTTTGGAGGTCACCTTTAGCCCTACCATGGAGCCTGAAGGCTCCAGGACTGGGCCACCTCAGTCTAAACAACTAACAAGGCAGTAATCTTGGATTAAAGATTCACTGAGCATGGCCCTGCCCACCAGAGCAAGACCCAGTTCCCCACAGCCAGTTCCTCCCAAGAGGAAGCTTCCACAAGCCTCTTATTCTCATAATCAGAAGGCATACAGAAGCAGCAAGAACCACAGCCTCCAGAATGAAAACTACAATCACAGAAAGCTAGCCAAATGCTAGCCACATGCATCACAGCCTTGTGTAACTCAATGAAGCTGTAAGCCATGCCATGCAGGGCCACCCAAGATGAATGGGTCATGGTGGAGAGTTTTGACAAAACATGTCCACTGAAGAAGGGAATGGCAAACCACCCCTGAACAGTATGAAAAAGCAAAATGATATGACAGCAGAAACTGAGCCCCCCAGATCCATATGTGTCCATGATACTGGGGGAGAGTAGATAAATAGCTCCAGAAAAATGAAGAGGCTTGGCTAAAGCAGAAATGACACTCAGTTGTGGATGTGTCTGTGGTAAAATCAAGTCTGATGCCATAAAGAACAATATTGCACAGGAACCTAGAATGTTAGGTCTAGGAATCACAGTAAATTGAATGTGGTCCAGCAGGAGATGGCAAGACCGAACATCAACATCTTAGGAATCAGTGAACTAAAGTGGATAGGAATGGGAGGATTTAATTCAGATGACCATTGTATTTACTACTGTGGGCAAGAATCACTTAAAAGAAATGGAGTAGTCCTCATAGTCAACAAAAAAGTCCAAAATGCAGTAGTTGGGAGCAATCTCAAGAACTAGAAAATAATCTTGGTTCCTGTCCAAGATAAACCATTCAACATCACAGTAATCCAAGTCTATGCCCCAAACACTAATGCCAAAGAAACTGAAGTCTAAAAGTTCTATGAAGACTTACAAGACCTTCTAGAGCTAACACCAAAAAAGATGTCTTTTTCATCATAGGGGATTAGAATGCAAAACTAGGAAGTCAAGAGATATGGGAATAACAGGCAAGTTTGCCCTTGGAGTACAAAATGAAGTCAGGCAAAGGCTAACAGAATTCTGCCAAGAGAACACTGGTCATAGCAAACACCCTCCTCCAACAACACAAGAGATGACTCTACACATGGACATCACCAGATGGTCAATACCAAAATCAGATTGATTATGTTCTTTGCAGCCGAAGATGGAAAAGCTCTACACAGTCAACAAAAATAAGATCAAAGAGCTGACTGTGGCTCAGATCACAAGTTCTTTATTGCAAAATTCAGGCTTAAATTGAAGAAAATAGGGAAAACCACTAGGCCATTCAGGTATAACCTAAATTAAATCCCTTGTGATTATACAGGGGAAGTGATAAAGAGATTCAAGGGATTAGATCTTGTAGACAGAATGCCTGAAGAACTATAGACAGAGGTTTGTAACACTGTACAGGAGGCAAGGACCAAAACCATCCCAAAGAAAAAGAAATGCAAGAAGGCAAAATGATAATCTGAAGGCTTTACAAATACCTGAGGAAAGAAGTGATAGGCAAAGGAGAAAGGGAAAGATATACCCAATTAAATGCAGAGTTCCAGAGAATAGTAAGGAGCAATAAGAAAGCCTTCTTAAGTGAACAAATGCACAGAAATAGAAGAAAGAAATAGAATGGGAAAGACTAGAGATCTCTTCAAGAAACTAAGACACATCAAGAGAATGTTTCCTGCCAGCCTGGGCACAATAAAGGAAAGAAACAGAAGAGATTAAGAAGTGGCAAAAATACACAGAAGAACTATACAAAAAAGATCTTAGTGACCCAGATAACCATAATGGTGTGGTCATGCACCTAGAGCCAGACACCCTGGAGTGTGAAGTCAAGTGGACCTTAGGAAGCATTCCTACAAACAAAGCTAGAAGAGGTGAAAGAATTCCAGGTGAGCTATTTGAAATCCTAAAAAATAATGCTGTTAAAGTGCTATACTCATCATGTCAGCAACTTTGGAAAACTCAGCAATGGGTTTTGGGAAAAGGAATGCAGAAGGTCAGTTTTTATTGCAATCCTAAATAAAGGCAATGCCAAAGATGGTTTCAACTACCATACAACTACACTCATTTCACATCAGTTCAGTCAGTTCAGTCGCTCAGTCATGTCCGACTCTTTGCAACCCCATGAATTGCAGCACACCAGGCCTCCCTGTCCATCACCAACTCCTGGAGTTCACCCAAACTCATGTCCATCGAGTCGGTGATGCCATCCAGCCATCTCATCCTCTGTCATCCCCTTCTCCTCCTGCCCCCAATCCCTCCCAGCATCACAGTCTTTTCCAGTGAGTCCACTCTTCGCAAGAGGTGGCCAAAGGACTGGAGTTACAGCTTTATCATCATTCCTTCCAAAGAACATGCAGGACTGATCTCCTTTAGAATGGACTGGTTGGATCTCCTTGCAGTCCAAGGGACTCTCAAGAGTCTTCTCCAACACCACAGTTCAAAAGCATCAATTCTTCAGTGCTCAGCCTTCTTCACAGTCCAACTCTCACATCCATACATGACCACAGGAAAAACCATAGCCTTGACTAGATGGACCTTTGTCACATGCTAGCAAGATAATGCTCAAAATTCTTCAAGCTAGGCTTCAACAGTACATGAACTGAGAAATTCCAGATACACAAGCTGAATTTAGAAAAGGCAGAGGAACCAGAGATCAAATTGCCAACATTTTCTGGATCACAGAAAAATCAAGGGCATTGCAGAAAAGCACCTACTTCTGCCTTTGACTGGGTAGATCACAACAAACTGTGGGAAATTCTTAAAGAGATGGGAATATCAGACCATTTTACCTGTCTCCTGAGAAACCTATATGCAGGTCAAGACACAACAGTTAGAACTGGACATGGAACAATGGACTGGTTCCAAATTTGGAAAGGAGTATGTCAAGGCTGTATATTGTCACACTGCTTATTTAAATTTTATGTAGGGTACATCATGCGAAATGAAAAAACTGGATGAATCACAAGCTGGATCACAATAACAAGATTGCCAAGCAAGATATCAACAACTTCAGATAGGCAGATGACACTTATGGCAGAAAGAGAAGAGGAACTAAAGAGGCTCTTGATGAGGATGAAAGAGGAATGTGAAAAAACTGAGTTAAAACTCAACATTCAAAAAATGAAGATTATGGCATCTGGTCCCATCACTTCATGGCAAATACATGGGGCAAAATTGGAAAGAGTGGCAGATTTTATTTTTATTTTCTTGGGTTCCAAAGTCACAGCAGACAGTGACAGCAGCCATGAAATTAAAAGATGCTTGCTCCTTGGAAGAAAAGTTATGACAAACCTAGACAGTGTATTAAAAATATCACTTTTCTGACAAAAGTCTGTATAGTCAAAGCTATGGTTTTTCCAGTAGTTGTGTACAGATGTGAGAGATGGACCATAAATAAGGCTGAGAGCTGAAGAATTGCTGCTTTCTAGCTGTGGTGCTAGAGAAGACTCTTCCGAGTCTCTTGGACTGCAAGATCAAATCACTCAGTCCTAAAGGAAATCAACCCTGAATATTCATTAGAAGGACTGATGTTGAAGTTCCAATACTTTGGCCACCTGATGTGAAGAGCTGACTCACCGGAATAGACCCTGATGCTGGAAAAGATTGAAAGCAAAAGAAGGAGGTGACAGAGGATGAGATAGTTAGATAGCATCACTGATTCCATGGACATGAGTTTGAGCAAGCTCCAGGAGACAGTGAAGGACAGGTTTGGGGAGAGAGCAAATTGGCCAAAATGGCGTGCTCAAGCTCTCTCACCCCAAGTTTTGTAAATAATGCCTCTGTAACAGCCGAGATCACTTATAGCACTGCACAAGCGCATCACGAGGTACTTGCTTGGTCACCGGTTTTGCGTATGGTACAGATATGTGAGCTCCATCTACAAAGCGGTGAGTATTACTGCTGTATCACAGCTGTGTCTGTTGGGTCAGTCATGAGAGAAGAGAATGTAAGGTGTCAGTTATTACGGCTGCTGCATCAGCTATGAGAGAGACTGTGTTGGTGCTGCATCAGCCAGGAGGGAATAAACCTGTCTCTAGTTCCTACAGCTCTCGAGTCTTCTTCCAGCCTCTTAGCTCACACCTGGCCTATCCTGGTGTCATGAACAGTGCAGACAGTGTGAACAGCAAGACAGCTGGCGCTGTGGGCAGGATCAGCAGTACCATAGGGAAGCCTGATACGCTGCAGCCCATGGGGTCACAACAGAGAAGGCAATGGCACCCCACTCCAGTACTCTTGCCGGGAAAATCCCATGGACAGAGGAGCCTGGTGGGCTGCAGTCCATGGGGTTGCAAACAGTCAGACATGACTGAGTGACTTCACTTTCACTTTTCACTTTCATGCACTGGAGAAGGAAATGGCAGCCCACTCCAGTGTTCTTGCCTGGAGAATCCCAGGGACAGGGGAGCCTGGTGGGCTGCCGTCTATGGGGTCGCACAGAGTCGGTCGGACACGACTGAAGCGACTTAGCAGCAGCAGCGGCATGGGGACACAAAGACTCCAACACGATTTAGCGACCAAACAACATCAAAAAGAATGAAACATGCTATTTGCAGCAACCTGGATTGACCTAAAGACTGTCATACTGAGTGCGGTAAGACAGAGCAGGAGAAATATCATGTGACATTCCTTATATGTGGAAGCTAAAAAGAAATGCTACAAGTGAACTTGTTTACAGACCTCACAGACTTAGAGAACAAACATGTTTGCCAGCAGGGGAGAAATGAGGGGAAGAGATCATTAGGGAGTTTCAGATGAACATGTACGCTACTCACTATATCTAAAATGGATAAAGTTCTACTGTGGGCTTTCCTGATAGCTCAGTTGGTAAAGAATCCACATGCAATGCAGGAGACCCCAGTTTGATTCCTGGGGTGGGAAGATCTGCTGGAGAAGGGATAGGCTGCCCACTCCAGTATTCTTGGGCTTCCCTTGTGGCTCAGCTGGTAAAAAATCTGCCTGTAATACAGGAGACCTGGGTTTGATCCCTGGGTTGGGAAGATCCCCTGGAGAAGGGAAAGGCTACCCACTCCAGTATTCTGGCCTGGAGAATTCCATGGACTGAATAATTCATGGGGTTGCAAAGAGTCAGACACAACTGAGCAACTTTCACTTCACAGATAAACTACATAGATACTTAATCCATCACTGTTTACAAAAATAGAATCCAACTTGATTAAAGAATCAAATGCATAAGAATAGAATTTAAAAGTATTAAAATATAAATATAAGGACATATCTTCATATTTGATGTGCAAAAAGTTTTTCTAAGCAGGATCCCAAATCCATTAGACATAAAAGAAGACACTAGCAGATTTAACTATAATTTTCAAAACTTCTATACATTAATGGCATTATTTGCAAAACTTATTGATGAGAAAGGGGAAAATATCTGTAATATGTATAAAACAGCTCTCATTACAAATTATATAAATTTATCAAAGAACATATACTACTAAAAACAAATGGGCAAAACATGTTTAAAAACAATTCACAGGGAACAAGATGGTGGAGTAGATGGAGGTGGAGTACATCTCTCTCCACAGATACATCAGAAATACACCTGACAGGAGTGCTTGCAGAACACCAGCCAAGAGCAGGCAGGAGTACCTGACCACCTGAAAAGAATATATGGAACCACGCAAAAGTGGGTAGGATGAAGGAACGAGGGAGAAAAACAGGATAGCTGCACTAGACCTTCACTCAGCAGGTGGGGGAAATGAAGCAGGGGTCGATCCCCACATTGGGGCAATTGCTTGGGTTAAACGAGAAATATTTTAGGCTGAGAGTGAAGCAACTGATCTGTGGCAGCTTAAATGGATTGAGAATCACACAGACAATCCTTACTGCAGCCATACCCAGACAAGGATGCAGGTCCCCTAGAAGGCACAGTGGCTGGGAGATGGAGTATAGGGATGTGGAGCAATCCCAGGGGGAGGTCTGCTGTTGACTGCAGGGAGACAGCCCGAGATGTGAGGGAGGAGACTGTGGTGGGGAATGCCTGTGGAGGAAAGCCAGGCAGCCATGGAAGCAAGGTGATACTGCTGAGTCACGCATAGGGGGTGGAGCCATCACAGGGAGAGCCTATCTCTACCCACATGCCAGCGCCAGCAGCTGAACAATAGAGAGGCTGGCCCCTCAATTGCCTGATGCATGGAAACACCAGAGTAGAACCCCAGACAAGGGGAGCCCCTTTATGTGTCTGACTCACCGAGCAACAGAGAAGGACCCCAGGCAAGGGAGCTCTTTAAGTGCCTGAACGGGCGGAGCAACGGAAAAGGACTATCCAAAGATGCCTCTGATCACCAGCTGCCAGAGGCTGGAAAAAGACTTTGAAGGGCCATACCTTCTGCGGCTGAGGCAGTCCGTGACCCTGCATACTTGGCGCCACCAAGGTCCCTGCGACCCAAGCAGCTGTGACACCCTCACACTCAATCCTCACTGGGGCAGAGCTACCACAGGCTAGAAAAAAGTCCTGTGTCTGTACGTGCAGAATCACTTCAGGTGTATCCAACTCTTTGAGACCCTGTGGACTGTGGCCTGCCAGGCTTCTCTTTCTGGGGGATTCTCCAGGCAAGAATACTGGAGTTGGTTGCCATACCCTTCTAGAGCACCGTATTTCCCACTGCCCTTGCTGTCAACTCCCCTGGTACCTTGTGCTGCCAGGGCCCTGTCCCAAGCAGCTGCACCACCTCCATACCTGGCACTCACTGGAGTAGACATAAGTCCTCCAGGGCAGCCTCAGGAGCAAACCCCTGTGGATGACCCACATGCAGAGATGGAAATAAAACCACAATTGAAACCCAGGGGCACTGTGGCTAAAGAAGACCTAGAACCTTCCCACCAGCTGTACAAGCCACAGACAAAATCCACATAATCAACTAGGCAGACTCCTTTTTCCCTTGCAGTTAATCTTTAATATATATAAATCTTTATCTACCTCTATTTAACTTCGCATTTCTATTCTTTGTTTTTCTTGCCATATTTATTAACTTGTTTTGTTTTCATTGCTTTATTCCCCAGTTGGCACCTTGCTTTAGTTTTGGTTTCCAGTTTGTGCTTTAGTTAATTTTGTTCTTAACTGGTGGATATCATTTTGGTTTCCTTTGTTCACTGGGTCAATCTATTGTGCTTTATTTATTTATTTTTGGACTGTTTTGATTCTGCTTATGGGTGTATATTCCATTATTTCAGCTATTATTTGCCTGATTTTATAATTTCCATTTGTCTGGGGTGCGTCTTTTGTTTTTTGATTTGGATATTTGTTTTAATCCCATTTAATGTTATAACAAAGCACCTGTGGAATCTCCATCCCTGGCCAGAGATCAAGCCCTGAGTCTTTGGAGTGGGAGCACTAACTCCAAGACCCTAGACTACCAGAGAACTCCTAACTCTAGGGGGCATCAAATAGTGAGAGAACTCCCACATAGGCAACCATCTGTATACAAGACCCAGCATCACTCAACTGCCAGTGGTATCCTGTGCAAGACGCTGCATTCAAATAACAAGACAAAAATGCAAACCCAGTCATCAGCAGACTCACTCAATCCTACCCATCAGATTAAAAAAAAAAACTCACCTCCTCCCACCAGAATGCAAGCAAAAGTCATGCCCTACAGGAAGCTTTCACAAACCACTGGACCAACCTTACCAGGGCAGAAACCAAAAGGAAAAAAGAATTCAACCTTGAAGACTGGAAAAAATGAGACCTCAAACACAATAACTTAATAAATAATGAAAAGGCAGCGAAATAGTGCACAAATGAAGGAGCAACCTAAAAACACAAAATCCAAATAAATGAAGAGGAAATAGGCAAACTACCTGAAAAAGAAATCAGAATAATGATAGTAAAGATGATCTGAAACCTTGAAAATAGAATGGAGAAAATGCAAGAATCAATTGACAAAGACCTAGATCAGCGAACTAAAATGGACTGGAATGGGTGAATTTAACTGAGATGACCATTATATCTACTACTGTGGGCAGGAATCCCTCAGAAGAAATGGAGTAGCCATCATGGTCAACAAAAGAGTCTGAAATGCACTACTTGGATGCAGTCTCAAAAACGACAGAATGATCTCTGTGTGTCTCCAAGGCAAACCATTCAATATCACAGTTATCCAAGTCTAAGCCCCAACCAGCAATGGTGAAGACACTGAAGTTGAACGGTTTTATGAAGACCTTCAAGACCTTTTAGAACTAACACCCAAAAAAGATGTCCTTTTCATTATAGGGGACAGGAATGAAAAAGTAGGAAGTCAAGAAACACCTGGAGTAACAGGCAAATTTGGCCTTGGAATGAGTAATGAAGCAGGGCAAAGGCTAATAGAGTTTTGCCAAGAAAATGCACTGATCATAGCAAACACCCTCTTCCAACAACACAAGAGAAGACTCTACACATGGACATCACCAGATGGTCAACATTGAAATCAGATTGATTCTATTCTTTCCAGCCCAAGATGGAGAAGCTCTATACAGTCAACAAAAACAAGATCAGGAGCTGACTGTGGCTCAGATCATGAACTCATTATCACCAAATTCAGACTCAAATTGAAGAAAGTAGGGAAAACCGCTAGACCATTCAGGTATACCTAAACCAAATCCCTTATGATTATACAGTGGAAGTGAGAAATAGATTTAAGGGCCTAGATCTGATAGAGTGCCTGATGAACTATGGAATGAGGTTCGTGACACTGTACAGGAGACAGGGATCAAGACCATCCCTATGGAAAAGAAATGCAAAAAAACAAAATGGCTGTCTGGGAGGCCTTACAAATAGCTGTGAAAAGAAGAGAAGTGAAAAGCAAAGGAGAAAAGGAAAGATATAAGCATCTGAATGCAGAGTTCCAAAGAATAGCAAGGAGATAAGAAAGCCTTCTTCAGTGATCAGTGCAAAGAAATACAGGAAAACAACAGAATGGAAAAGACTAGAGATCTCTTCAAGAAAATTAGAGATACCAAGGAAACATTTCATGCAAAGGTGGGCTCGATAAAGGACAGAAATGGTATGGACCTAACAGAAGCAGAAGATATGAAGAAGAGGTGGCAAGTATACATGGAAGAACTGTACAAAAACGATTTTCACGACCCAGATAATCATGATGATGTGATCACTAATCTAGAGCCAGACATCCTGGGATGTGAAGTCAGGTGGGCCTTAGAAAGCATCACTACGAACAAAGGTAGTGGAGGTGATGGAATTCCAGTTGAGCTATTTCAAATCCTGAAAGATGATGCTGTGACAGTGCTGTGCTCAATATGCCAGCAAATTGGAAAAACTCAGTAGTGGCCACAGGACTGGAAAAGGTCAGTTTTCATTCCAATTCCAAAGAAAGGCAATGGCAAAGAATGGTCAAACTACCGCACAATTGCACTCAGCTCACATGCTAGTAAAGTAATGCTCAAAATTCTCCAAGCTAGGCTTCAGCAATACGTGAACCGTGAACTTCCTGATGTTCAAGCTGGTTTTAGAAAAGGCAGAGGAACCAGAGATCAAATTGCCAACATCCGCTGGATTATCAAAAAATCAACAGAGTTCCAGAAAAACATCTATTTCCGCTTTATTGACTATGCCAAAGCCTTTGACTGTGTGGATCACAATAAACTGTGGACAATTCTGAAAGAGATGGGAATACCAGACCACCTGACCTGCCTCTTGAAAAATCTGTATGCAGGTCAGGAAGCAACAGTTAGAAGTGGACATGGAACAGCAGACTGGTTCCAAATAGGAAAAGGAGTACATCAAGGCTGTATATCGTCACCCTGCTTATTTAACTTCTATGCAGAGTACATCATGAGAAACGCTGGACTGGAAGAAACACAAGCTGGAATCAAGATGGCCAGGAGAAATATCAATAACCTCAGATATGCAGATGACACCACCTTTATGGCAGAAAGTGAAGAGGAACTAAAAAGCCTCTTGATGAAAGTGAAAGAGGATAGTGAAAAAGTTGGCTTAAAGCTCAACATTCAGAAAATGAAGATTATGGCATCCGGTCCCATCACTTCATGGGAAATAGATGGGGAAACAGGGGAAACAGTGTCAGACTTTATTTTGGGGGGTTTACTGCAAATGGTGACTGCAGCCATGAAATTAAAAGAAGCTTACTCCTTGGAAGAAAAGTTATGACCAACCTAGATAGTATATTCAAAAGCAGAGACATTACTTTGCCGACTAAGGTCCGTCTAGTCAAGGCTATGGTTTTTCCAGTAGTCATGTATGGATGTGAGAGTTGGACTGTGAAGAAATCTGAGCACCAAAGAATTGATGCTTTTGAACTGTGGTGTTGGAGAAGACTCTTGAGAGTCCCTTGGACTGCAAGGAGATCCAACCAGTCCATTCTGAAGGAGATCAACCCTGGGATTTCTTTGGAAGGAATGATGCTAAAGCTGAAACTCTAGTACTTTGGCCACCTCATGCGAAGAGTTGACTCATTGGAAAAGACTGTGATGCTGGGAGGGATTGGGGGCAGGAGGAGAAGGGGACAACCGAGGATGAGATGGCTGGATGGCATCACGGACTCGATGGACGTGAGTCTGAGTGAACTCTGGGAGATGGTGATGGACAGCGAGGCCTGGGGTCTCCCTGGGGTCTCCATGGGGTCGCAGAGTCGGACATGACTGAGTGACTGAACTGAACTGAGCTGAGAAGAATGAAAGAACAAACACAGAGAGACAAAGAACACAATTACTGAAATTAAAAATACTCTAGAAGCAATCAGTAGCAGCATATCTGAAGGAGAGGAACAGATCCATGAGCTGGAAGATGAAGTGGTGGAAATAGCTGCTAAAAAGCGGTATAAAGTAAAAAGAATGAAAAGAACTGAGGATAGTCTCAGAGACCTCTGTGGTAATATTAAATGCATCAACATTCAAATTATAGGAGTCCCAGAAGAAGAGAAAAAGAAAGTGTATGAGAAAATTTTTGAAGAGATTATAGTTTAAAATTTCCCCAACATGGAAAAGGAAATAGTCAGTCAAGCCCAAGAAGCTCAAAGAGTCCCACACAGGATAAATCCAAAGAAAAACATCCCAAGACACATATTAATCAAACTAGCAAAGATTAAACACAAAGCAAGAATATTAAAAGCAGCAAGGGAAAAGCAACAAGTAACATACAAGGGAAACCCCATACATTTAACAGCTGATCATTCTGCAGAAACTCTGCAGGCCAGAAGGGAATGGCAAGATATATTTAAAGTACTGAAAGGGAAAAATCTACAATAAAGATTGTTCTACCATGCAAGGTTCTCATTCAATACTGATGGAGAAATCAAAAGACTTTTACAGACGAGTAAAAATCTGCAACATTAGTAACTGCACAGTATTCTACTCTGCCACGTCTCAGCAGTACCTTATTGTTGGATATTTGAGTATTTCAGTTTTATCTTTTCTGGCATAGATGCTTGCAGCAAACATTCTATACACATTTTGTACAATATATGTAGTGAAGAACCCTGGTCAAAAGTTAGGAACTTGTTCCTCTAAATATTGTACCTCACCAGAGGTTAGTGTTCATTTCCTTGAACCCTTGCTAATGATGAGATAATCTTTGTCAATTTGATAGGTTAAAAAAATGAATACTGTGTTTTGGCTGGGAATTGGTTTTTCTTTTGTGACTAATACTGTTTTTGTGTGGTAGTTACATGAATTTGTTGGAGAAGGAAATGGCAACCCACTCCAGTATCCTTGCCAGGAAAATCTCATGGACACAGGTGCCTGGTGAGCTGCAGTCCATGGCATCGCAAAGAGTCAACATGACTGAGCGACTAACACTAGCACTTGAAAGTTAAAAGAATTCAGTACCACCAAACCAGATTTACAACAAATGTTAAAGAGACTTATATAGTCAGGAAATACAAGAGAAGAAGAAAAAGATCTACAAAAGGAAACCACAAACAATTAAAAAAATAGCAACAGAAACATATATATCAATAATTACTTTAAATGTAAATAGATTAATTGCTCCAACCAAAAGACACAGATTGGATACAAAAACAAGACTCATATATATGCTGTCTACAAGAAACCCAATTTAGACCTAAAGACACATATAGACTGAAAGTGAGAGAATGGAAAAATATACTGCATGCAAATGGAAATCAAAATAAAGCTAGAGTAGCAATCATCATATAAAAAAAACGCCTTAAAATAAAGACTATTTCAAGAGATAAGGAAGGACACTGCATAATGATCAAGGGATCAATCCAAGAGGAAGACATAAAAATTGTAAATATCTGTGCACCCAACACAAGAGTACCTCAATACATAAGACAAACACTAACAGAGATAAAAGGAGAAATTGACAGTAACACAATAATAGTAGGAGACATTAATACCCTACTTATACCAAATGAGAGATCATCAAAGAGAAAATTAATTTTAAGGAAACACAAGTCTTTTTTTTTTATTTTATAATACTCTATTGGTTTTGCCATACATTGACATGAATCCACCACGGGTGTACATGAGTTCCCAATCCTGAACCCCCCTCCCACCTGCCTCCCCATATCATTTCTCTGGGTCATCCCACTGCACCAGCCGCAAGCATCCTGTATCCTGTATCGAACCTAGATGGGTGATTCATTTCTTACATGATACTATACATGCTTCAATGCCATTCTCCCAAATCATCCCACCCTCTCCCTCTCCTACAGAGTCCAAAAGTCTGTTCTATACATCTGTGTCTCTTTTTCTGTCTCGCATACAGGCTTATCATTTAATTCAGTTCAGTCGCTCAGTCGTGTCCAACTCTTTGCGACCCAATGAATCGCAGCACGCCAGGCCTCCCTGTCCATCACCATCTCCCGGAGTTCACTCAGACTCACGTCCATCGAGTTAGTGATGACATCCAGCCATCTCAAACTCTGTCGTCCCCTTCTCCTCCTGCCCCCAATCCCTCCCAGCATCACAGTTTTTTCCAATGAGTCAACTCTTTGCATGAGGTGGCCAAAGTACTGGAGCTTCAGCTTTAGCATCATTCCTTCCAAAGAAATCCCAGGGTTGATCTCCTTCAGAATGGACTGGTTGGATCTCCTTGCAGTCCAGGGGACTCTCAAGAGTCTTCTCCAACACCACAGTTCAAAAGCATCAATTCTTCGGTGCTCAGCTTTCTTCACAGTCCAACTCTCACATCCATATATGACTACTGGAAAACCCATAGCCTTGACTAGACGGACCTTAGTTGGCAAAATAATGTCCCTGCTTTTGAATATGCTGTCTAGGTTAATCATAGCTTTCCTTCCAAGGAGTAAGTGTCTCTTAATTTCATGTCTGCAGTCACCATCTGCAGTGATTTTGGAGCCCCCAAAAATAAAGTCTGACACTGTTTCCACTGTTTCCCCATCTATTTCCCATGAAGTGATGGGACCGGAAGCCATGATCTTTGTTTTCTGAATGTTGAGCTTTAAGCCAACTTTTTCATTCTCCTCTTTCACTTTCATCAAGAGGTTTTTTAGTTCCTCTTCACTTTCTGCCATAAGGGTGGTGTCATCTGCATATCTGAGGTTATTGATATTTCTCCCAGCAATCTTGATTCCAGCTTGTGTTCCTTCCAGTCCAGCGTTTCTCATGATGTACTCTGCATAGAAGTTAAATAAGCAGGGTGACAATATACAGCCTTGATGTACTCCTTTTCCTATTTGGAACCTGTCTGTTGTTCCATGTCCACTTCTAACTGTTGCTTCCTGACCTGCAGATTTCTCAAGAGGCAGGTCAGGTGGTCTGGTATTCCCATCTGCTCCTTACCTTGGATGAAGGTTATCTCCTCACCACCGCCCTTCCTGACCTTCAACGTGGGATAGCTCCTCTAGGCCCTCCTGTGCCAGGGCAGCCACTGCTCCTTGGACATGGGTTGCTCTTCCCGGCCACCACCCCTGGCCTTGGGCGCAGGGTGGCTCCTCCTGGCCACCGACCCTGGCCTCGTACGCAGTGTGGCTCCTCCAAACCGTCACCCCTGACCTCAGATGCGGGATGGCTCCTCCCGGCCGCTGCCCCAACCTTGGATGCGGGATGGCTCCTCCTGGCCGCCGCCCCTGGCCTCGGGCTCAGGGTGGCTCCTCAGGGTGGCTTCTCCTGGCCACCCCTGACCTCGGACGTGGGGTGCCTCCTCCCAGTCACCACTGGCCTCAGACACGGGGTAGCTCCTCCTGTCGCCGCCCCTGAAGGTGTCCATAGGTGTGTGGATTTATCTCTGGGCTTTCTATTTTGTTCCATTGATCTATATTTCTGTCTTTGTGCCAGGACCATACTGTCTTGATGACTGTGGCTTTGTAGTAGAGCCTGAAGTCCAGCAGGTTGATTCCTCCAGTTCCATTCTTCTTTCTCAAGATTGCTTTGGCTATTTGACATTTTTTGTATTTCTATACAAATTGTGAAATTATTTGTCCTAGCTTTGTGAAAAATACCACTGGTAGCTTGATAGAGATTCATTGAATCTGTAGATTGCTTTGGGTAGTATACTCATTTTCCCTATATTGATCCATTAACATGGTATATTTCTCCATCTATTAGTGTCCTCTTTGATTTCTTTCATCAGTGTTTTATAGTTTTCTATATATGTCTTTAGTTTCTTTAGGTAGATATATTCGTAAGTATTTTATTCTTTTCATTGCAATGGTGAATGGAATTGGGAAACACAAGTCTTAAATGATACATTAGCTCAGATGAAACTCATTGATATCTTTAGGACATTGCATCCAAATGCAGAAGAACACACCTTCTTCTCAAGTGCACATAGAACATTCTCCAGGATATATCACATCTTGGGTCACAAATCAAGCCTCAGTAAACTTAAGAAAATTGAAATCATATCAGGCATCTTTTTTAACCACAATGCTATGAGACTAGATATCAATTACAAAAAAAAGAAAACTGCAAAAAAGATAAACACATGGAAATTAAACAAAACTTTTCTAAATAATGAACTGATATAAATAAAGATATATAAATATAAAATAATATAAACTGATATAAATAAAGTTACTCAATAAATCAAAAGGGGAAAAAATTCCTAGAAACAAATGACAATGAAAATACAACAACTCAAAACCTATGTGATGCAGGCAAATGCAGTTCTAAGAGGGAAGTTTATAGCAATACAATCCTATTTCAAGGAACAAGAAAAGCATCAAATAGAGAGCCTAACTTTACACTTAAACAACTGGGAAAAGAAGAAGAAGAACAACAACAACAAAAACAAAAACAAAATTAGCAGAAGGAAAGAAATCATCAAGCTCAGAGCAGAAATAAATGAAAGACAAATGAAAGAAACAGTAGTAAAGATTAACAAAAGTAAAAGCTGGTTCTTTGAGAAGATAAACAAAATTGACAAACTTTTAGCCAAACTCATCAAGAAAAAAAAAAGAGAGAGAGAGAAGAATCAAATCAACAAAGCTAGAAATGAAAAAGGAGCAGTTACAAAGACAATGCAGAAATACAAAGGGTTTGTGTTTATAATATTGTTTATCATTTTTATCTTTTAGGTTTCAGTTCAGTTGCTCAGTTATGTCCTACTCTTTGCGACCCCATGAACCGCAGCATGCCAGGTCTCCCTGTCTGTCACCAACTCCCGGAGTCCACCCAAACCCATGTCCACTGAGTCAGTGATGCCATCCAACCTTCTCATCCTCCACCGTCCCCTTCTCCTCCTGCCCTCAATCTTTCCCAGCATCAGGGTGTTTACCAATGAGTCAGCTCTTTGCATCAGGTGGCCAAAGTATTGGAGTTTCAGCTTCAACATCAGTCCTTCCAATGAACTTTCAGGACTGATTTCCTTTAAGATTGACTTGTTGGATCTCCTTGCAGTACAAGGGACTCTCAAGAGTCTTCTCAAAACCACAGTTCAAAAGCATCAATTCTTCTGCACTCAGCTTTCTTTATAGTCCAACTCTCACATCCATACATGACCGCTGGAAAAACCATAGCCTTGACTAGATGGACCTTTGTTGACAAAGTAATGTCTCTGCTTTTGAATATCCTCTCTAGGTTGGTCACAACTTTCCTTCCAAGGAGTAAGCGTCTTTTAATTTCATGGCTGCAATCACCATCTGCAGTGATTTAGATACTACTTATTCACTTCCCCAAATGGAAAACATGAATTTAAGTCTCTTAAATCTCCCACTTCCCTCATAGCTCAGTTGGTAAAGAATCTGCCTGCAATGCCAGAGACCGTGGTTCAATTCCTGGGTCAGAAAGATCCCCTGGAGAAGAGATGGGCTACCCACTCCTGCATTCATGGCCTTCCCTTGTGGCTCAGCTGGTAAAGAATCTGCCTGCAATGCGTGAGACCTGGGTTTGATCCCTGGGTTGGGAAGATCCCCTGGAGAAGGGAAAGACTACCCACTCCAGTATTCTGGCCTGGAGAATTCCATGACTATATAATCCATGGGGTTGCAAAGAATCAGACACAACTGAGCAACTTTCACTTCACCTCACACCACCCCTGGACTATGTGTACATTCCCCATTTTCCTAATATAGTTTTTTTCACAGCAAACCAATTTTCATATTCATAATCATGGCTTTGTAAATATTATTTATAGATGAACCATGTGCACAATGACTATGACCATCTTTTCTTTACTTACAGATTTAATTTTTACCAGAGTTTATTTTTTGTTTGTTTGTTTGAGAAGTACATGTATGTATGTTGTCATTATTTTGCTTAGTTTAGTTATTCGCTAGCTTCACTTCTGATAATTCTCCTCTCAAAATGTTTACACACATCCAGTACACATTCAGTAATCTCTCAATTTTGTTTCTTTTTTGGAGACCTTTTTCCTGTGATTCTGCTCCAAATGGAACTGGCTGCTGTTAGCCAACCACATGGCCTCAGCCCTGGACTTTTATTCACATTAGCCTTTCATAACAGCCTTTTGCCTTTCAGCTGTGTTTCCTTTTTCATCTATTTCTGGTTTTCTGTCATCTTTCTCTTTCCTGCTTTACTCTCTCCAGTGACGAGAAGGTACATTGTGAGAAAGAGAAGGTCATTCCCACTTGCTGAAAAAGTTTTCTTGTGAGGAAAGCAACATAAACTATTAACCAAAAAAGGCAGAAAAGAAGGAATTAGCCGAAACAGAGAAATTGTGATCACCCAAGATAAGGAGATAATCCGTAGGAGAAAGTTTCCAGAGATTACACATGAATGAGCTGGCTTTGGAAAGGGAAGTCTTCCCACAACCATCATCAGGGACCATTGAAAGATAGATTCCATTTCTGGGAATTTGGCAGACTAGGTTATTCAGGTCAATCTTCCTGCTGAAGACAATGTAAAATGTTGGATAAAACAGAAGAAATATCCAAAATCTGGCTAAGTATTATATTTACTAGATTCATCTTTTGACAGCCAAAAAATGGCCAACTGATAATAAATGCTTATATTTCAATCTAGTAGTAAAGAATTAACAGTACAAAAGTCTAAGGAAAGAGGGATCAATCCCTAGGGCAGTGAGAGCAGTACGGGTGCTGCTTTTGCTCCAAGTGCATTTTTGGATCCAAGCAAGCATGAACTTTGTTTGGTCTCTTGACGGTGAAGGGGTGAAAGTTAAAGGTGTAATAGGAGAATCTCCCACAATACTCTATGAACCTGAAAAGCTACTCTCAGAAAAAAAGATGAATTAGCAAACTAAATGAGAGTTGTTGAGGCACTGAGCAGAATGGAAGGAGGGAATCCTCTAAAAATTTGTAGTCATAAGTAGACGTTTATGGAGACCCCAAAGTAAGCTCAAAAGTGAATTTGGTTTAAAGTGGCCTTTGGCTGGCAGTAATGCCAAACAATGCTCAAACTACTGCACAATTGCACTCATCTCATATGCTAGTAAAGTAATGCTCAAGATTCTCCAAGCCAGGCTTCAGCAATATGTGAACCATGAACTTCCTGATATTCAAGCTGGTTTTAGAAAAGGCAGAGGAACCAGAGATCAAATTGCCAACATCCACTGGATCATGGAAAAAGCAAGAGAGTTCCAGAAAAATATCTATTTCTGCTTTATTGACTATGCCAAAGCCTTTGACTATGTGGATCACAATAAACTGTGGAAAATTCTGAAAGAGATGGGAATACCAGACCACCTGATCTGCCTCTTAAGAAATCTGTATGCAGGTCAGAAAGCAACAGTTAGAATTGGACATGGAACAACAGACAGGTTCCAAATAGAAAAAGGAGTACGTCAAGGCTGGATATTGTCACCCTGCTTATTTAACCTCTATGCAGAGTACATCATGAGAAACGCTGGACTGGAAGGAACACAAGCTGGAATCAAGATTGCAGGGAGAAATATCAATAACCTCAGATATGCAGATGACACCACCCTTATGGCAGAAAGTGAAGAGGAGCTAAAAAAGCCTCTTGATGAAAGTGAAAGAGGATAGCGAAAAAGTTGGCTTAAAGCTCAACATTCAGAAAACGAAGATCATGGCATCCGGTCCCATCACTTCATGGGAAATAGATGGGGAAACAGTGGAAACAGTGTCAGACTTTATTTTGAGGGGCTCCAGAATCACTGCAGATGGTGACTGCAGCCCTGAAATTAAAAGATGCTTACTCCTTGGAAGAAAAGTTATGACGAACCTAGATAGTATATTCAAAAGCAGAGACATTACTTTGCCGACTAAGGTCCATCTAGTCAAGGCTGTGGTTTTTCCTATGGTCATGTATGGATGTGAACTGGACTGTGAAGAAGGCTGAGCTCCGAAGAATCGATGCTTTTGAACTGTGGTGTTGGAGAAGACTCTTGAGAGTCCCTTGGACTGCAAGGAGATCCAACTAGTCCATTCTGAAGGAGCTCAACCCTGGGATTTCTTTGGAAGGAATGATGCTAAAGCTGAAACTCCAGTACTTTGGCCACCTCATGCGAAGAGTTGACTCATTGGAAAAGACTGTGATGCTGGGAGGGATTGTGGGTAGGAGGAGAAGGGGACGACAGAGGATGAGATGGCTGGATGGCATCACGGACTCGATGGACGTGAGTCTGAGTGAACTCCAGGATCTGGTGGTGGACAGGGAGGCCTGGTGTGCTGTGATTCATGGGGTCACAAGGAGTTGGACAAGATTGAGCAACTGAACTGAACTGAACCCCAGACAACTTGCAGAAACAAATGCAAATCCTGAAAGAAAGCATTTCATCTCACAAATACTTTTGATAGGAAAATGAGCAGCATACAATAAAAAATAACCAAGCCCATAAGGAAAAAAAAACACCACAGTGAGAGCCAGCAGAAACAATGGACAGCAGAAACTGACCTACAAAAAAGTCCAGTGTTAGAAACATAAGACACAGATTACAAAATAATTGTGTCTATGATGTTAAAAGATATTTAAAGCTTAAAAAATGTCTGCAGGAAAAAGTTATCTGCATAGAATAGGAAACTATAAAACTGACATAGCAAATTTAAAGTAGAACCAAACAGAACTTCTAGGAATAATTTTTAAAGATTAATCAAAATTTAAAACTCTTTTTTACTTATTTTTTAATTTTTTAAAATTTATTTATTTTAATTGGAGGCTAATTACTTTACAATATTGTGGTGGTTTTTGCCATACATTCACATGAATCAGCCATGGGTGTACATGTGTCCCCATCCTGAGCCCCACTCCCACCTCCTTCCCTGTCCCCTCCCTCAGGGTCATCCCAGTGCACCAGCCCTGAGCTCCCTGTCTCATTCATCGAACCTGGACTGGTGATCTGTTTCACATATGATAATATACATGTTTCAGTGCTATTCTCTCAGATCATCCCACCTTCTCCCTCTCCCACAGAGTCCAAAAGACTGTTCTATACATCTGTGTCTCTTTTGCTGTCTTGCATGCAGGGTCATTGTTACCATCTTTCTAAATTCTATATATATGCATTAGTATACTGTATTATTTTGTAAAATATAACATAACATGAAACTTACCATTTATTTTTTTAACACCAAAAACATTTTGTATTGGGGTTGAGCCAATTAAAAATGTTGTGGTAGTTTCAGGTGAACAGCAAAGGGACTCAGCCATACATATACTTGTATTTATTCTCCCCCAAAGTCCTTTCCCATTCAGCCTGGCACATAACATTGAGCAGAATTCCATGTCCTTCACAATAGGTTTTTGTTGGTTATCCATTTTAAATACAGCATTGTGAACATGACCTTTCCAAAGTCCCTAACTATCCCTTACCCCCAGCAACTGTAAGTTCATTTTCTAAGTCTGTAAGTCTCTTTCTCTTTTGTAAGATCATTTGCATCATTTCTTTTTAGATTCCACATAAAAGGGGGTGTTGTATGATACTTCTTCTCTGTCTGACTGACTTCACTCGGTATGACACTGTCTAGGTCCATCCACGCTGCTGCAAGTGGCCTTATTCCGTTTTTCTAATGGCTGGGCAATATTCCACTGTATACATGTACCACATATTCTTTATCCATTCTTCTGTCGATGACATTTATGTTATTCCCATGTTTGAAATTTACCATTTAGATCATTTTTAGGCACACAGTTCAGTGGCATTGAGTATATTCTTACTGTCACGAGCCAAAATCACCATCATGAGCCATAATCACTTCCTGAACTTTTCCATCTTCCCAAATGGATACCTTTTGGTATCCTTTTTGATACCCTTTCAAACTGTACTGAAACTCTGTACCCTTTGAATACTAACTTTTCTCCAGCCCCTGGAAACCAACATTCTACTTTATGTCTCTATGGACTGAGTGCTCTAGGTACCTTATGCGACTGAAACCATACAATATTTCGCCTTTTATGTATGGCTTAAATCACTTAGCATAATGTCTTCAAATCCATGTCACCAGCATTTCCTTCTTTAAAATAGTTTATGGTGGTATATACACATAACATAAAGTTCACCATTTAACCATTTTAAAGTGTATCATTTAGAGGTTCTACTAGATTCACAGTCTTATGCAGCCATCACCAACATCCATCCCAATAACTTGTTTCATCTTGGTATAACTGAAACTCTAGGCCCATTAAACAATAACTCCCCATTCTCCTCTTTCTCCAGCTCCTGGCAACCACTATTCTACTTTCTGTCTCTATCAATTTAACTACTTTAAGTATCTTATTTAAGTGGAAACATACACAATTTGTCCTTCTGTGATTGGCTTATTTCACTTAGCATAATGTCCTCAAAATTTATCCATGTTGCCCCACGTTGTGGAATTTCCTTCTTTTTTAAGGCAATGTAATATTCCATTTTATGCATGAACCACATTTTGCTTATCTATTCATCTGTCTATGGGCACTTGGGTTGCTTCTACATTTGAGCTACTGTGAACAACAATGCTATCAACACAAGTGTACAAATATCTCTGCAAGATCCCACTTTCAATTCTTTGGGATAAATATCCAGAAGTAGAATTAGTGAATCATATGCTAGTTCTATTTTTAAATTTTTGAGGAATCACCATACACTAGCTATATCACTTCCCACAGTAGTTATACCATTTTACATTCCTGCTAATATTGTACAAGTATTCCAATATCATCATATCCTCACCAACATTTATTGCTTTCTGTTCTTTTAATACTAGCCATCCTGATGGGTATAAGGTAGTATCTCATTATAGTTTTGATTTACATTCTTTGGAAGGAATGATGCTAAAGCTGAAACTCCAGTACTTTGGCCACCTCATGAGAAGAGTTGACTCATTGGAAAAGACTTTGATGCTGGGAGGGATTAGGGGCAGGAGGAGAAGGGGATGACAGAGGATGAGATGACTGGATGGCATCACTGACTCGATGGACATGAATCTGAGTGATATCCGGGAGTTGATGATGGACAGGGAGGCCTGGCATGCTGCGATTCATGGGGTCACAGAGTCGGACACGACTGAGCGACTGAACTGAACTGAACTGAATGATAAGTGATGTTGAGAGTTTTTTAATGCACATACTTGCTATCTATATATTTTCTTTGGTGAACTATCTGTTCAAGACCATTGCCCATTTTAAAATTGGATTGCTTGGTCTCTATTTTGAGTTTTTTGAATTCTTTATATGTTCCAGATATAAATCAATTACCAGTTAGATACACAATTTACAAGCATTTTCTCCTATTCTGTGGGTTGCCTTTCTGCTCTGTCAATGGTATCTTTCAATGATGATAATATTTAGTTTTGATAAAGTCCAATTTGCCTATTTTTCTTTTGTTAACATGGATCTGTTATCCTATCCAAGAATGTATTGCCAACACCAATGTCACCAATCTTTTGTCTTGTGTTTTCTTCTAATAGGTTTTTTCACATTAGAGCTTATTAATACATTTAGGTCCTTGATCCATTTTGAGTTAATTTTGTATATGATTTTGAGATAAGGATCCAATTTCATACTTTTGCATGTGGCTATCCAGTTTTCCCAACACTGTTGTTGGAAAGACTGCTACTTACCCATTAAATGGTTTTGGAACCCTTGTCAAAAATCATTTGACCATATAGACAAGTGTTTATTCATCAAATCTCTATCCTATTAATTTTTTTATTAATGTCTTTATAGATTCTAATGTCAAATAGATTCAAGGGCTTAGATCTGATAGACAGAGGGTCTGAAGAGCTATGGGTGGAGGTTCATGACATTGGACAGGTGGCAGTGATCAAGACCATCCCCAAAAACAGAAATGTGAAAAGGCAAAATGGTTGCCTGAGGAGGCCTTACAAATAGCTGAGAAAAGAAGAGAAGCTAAAGGCAAAAGAGAAGAGGAAAGATGTGCCCATTTGAATGCAGAGTTCCAAAGAATAGAAAGGAGAGATAAGAAAGCCTTCCTCAGTGAATAATGCAAAGAAACAGAGGAAAACAATAGAATGGGAAAGACAAGAGATCTCTTCAAGACAATTAGAGATACCAAGGGAACATTTCATGCAAAGATGGGCTCAATAAAGGACAGAAATGGTATGGACTTAAAAGAAGCAGAAGATACTAAGGAGAGGTGGCAGGAATACACAGAAGAGCTATACAGAAAAGATCTTCACAGCCCAGATAATCACGATGGTGTGACCACTCACCTAGAGCCAGATATCCTGGATGTTAAGTCAAGTGGGCCTTAGGAAGCATCACAACAAACAAAGCTAATGGAGGTGATGGAATTCCAGTTAGGCTATTTCCTAAAATAGTTGAGCTAAGTACTAAAAGATGATGCTGTGAAAGTGTTGCACTCAATATGCCAGCAAATTTAGAAAACTCAGCAGTGGCCACAAGACTGGAAAGGTCAGTTTTCATTCCAATCCCAAAGAAAGGCAATGCCAAAGAATGTTTAAACAACTACACAATTGCACTCATCTCACATGCTAGCAAGGTAACTCTCAAAATTCTCCAAGCCAGGCTTCAACAGTATGTGAACCATGAACTTCCAACTGTTCAAGGTGGATTTAGAAAAGGCAGAGGAACCAGAGATCAAACTGCCAACATCTGCTGGATCATCAACAAAGCAAGAGAGTTCCAGAAAACATATACTTCTGTTTTATTGACTATGCCAAAGCCTTTGACTGTGTGGATCATGACAAACTGTGGAAAATTCTTAAAGAGATGGGAATACCAGACCACCTTATCTGTCTCCTGAGAAATCTGTATGTATGTCAAGAAGCAACAGTTAGAACTGGACATGGAACAATAGACTGCTTCCAAATTGCTAAAGAAGTACATCAGGGCTGTATATGGTCACCCTGTTTATCTAACTTATATGCAGAGTACATCATGTGAAATGCTGGGTTGGAAGAAGCACAAGCTGGAATCAAGATTACTGGGAGAAATATCAATAACCTTAGATATACAGATGACACCACCCTTATGGCAGAAAGTGAAGAAGAACTAAAGAGCCTCTTGATGAAGGTGAAAGAGGAGAGTGAGAAACCTGGCTTAAAACTCAACATTCAGAAAACTAAGATCATGACATCTGGTCCCATCACTTCATGGCAAATAAATGGGGAAACAATGGAAACAGTGACTTTTTTATTTTTTAACTCCAAAATCACTGCAGATGGTGATTTCAGCCATGAAAATAAAAGACGCTTGCTTCTTGGAAGAAAAGCTATGACCAACCTAGACTTATTAAAAAGCAGAGGATCATGTTATCTGCAAACAGTGAGAGTTTTACTTCTTCTTTTCCAATTTGGATTCCTTTTATTTCTTTTTCTGCTCTGATTGCTGTGGCCAAAACTTCCAGAACTATGTTGAATAGTAGCGGTGAAAGTGGACACCCTTGTCTTGTTCCTGACTTTAGGGGAAATGCTTTCAATTTTTCACCATTGAGGATAATGTTTGCTGTGGGTTTGTCATATATAGCTTTTATTATGTTGAGGAATGTTCCTTCTATTCCTGCTTTCTAGAGAGTTTTTATCATAAATGGATGTTGAATTTTGTCAAAGGCCTTCTCTGCATCTATTGAGATAATCATATGGTTTTTATTTTTCAATTTGTTAATGTGGTGAATTACATTGATTGATTTGTGGATATTGAAGAATCCTTGCATCCCTGGGATAAAGCCCACTTGGTCATGGTGTATGATCTTTTTAATGTGTTGTTGGATTCTAATTGCTAGAATTTTGTTGAGGATTTTTGCATCTATGTTCATCAGTGATATTGGCCTGTAGTTTTCTTTTTTTGTGACATCTTTGTCAGGTTTTGGTATTAGGGTGATGGTGGCCTCATAGAATGAGTTTGGAAGTTTACCTTCCTCTGCAATTTTCTGGAAGAGTTTGAGGAGGATAGGTGTTAGCTCTTCTCGAAATTTTTGGTAGAATTCAGCTGTGAAGCTGTCTGGACCCGGGCTTTTGTTTGCTGGAAGATTTCTGATTACAGTTTCAATTTCCGTGCTTGTGATGGGTCTGTTAAGATTTTCTATTTCTTCCTGGTTCAGTTTTGGAAAATTGTACTTTTCTAAGAATTTGTCCATTTCTTCCACGTTGTCCATTTTATTGGCATACAACTGCTGATAGTAGTCTCTTTGTATTTCTGTGTTGTCTGTTGTGATCTCTCCATTTTCATTTCTAATTTTATTGATTTGATTTTTCTCTCTTTGCTTCTTGATGCTTCTGGCTAATGGTTTGTCAATTTTATTTATCCTTTCAAAGAACCAGCTTTTGGCTTTGTTGATTTTTGCTATGGTCTCTTTTGTTTCTTTTGCATTTATTTCTGCCCTAATTTTTAAGATTTCTTTCCTTCTACTAACTCTGGGGTTCTCCAATTCTTCCCTTTCTAGTTGCTTTAGTTGTAGAGTTAGGTTATTTATTTGACTTTTTTCTTGTTTCTTGAGGTATGCCTGTATTGCTATGAACTTTCCTCTTAGCACTGCTTTTATAGTGTCCCACAGGTTTTGGGTTGTTGTGTTTTCATTTTCATTAGTTTCTATGCATATTTTGATTTCTTTTTTGATTTCTTCTGTGATTTGTTGGTTATTCAGAAGTGTGTTGTTCAACCTCCATATGTTGGAATTTTTAATAGTTTTTCTCCTGTAATTGAGATCTAATCTTAATGCATTATGGTCAGAAAAGATGCTTGGAATGATTTCGATTTTTTTGAAAAGATGCTCAACATCACTCATTATTAGAGAAATGCAAATCAAAACCACAATGAGGTACCACTTCACACCAGTCAGAATGGCTGCGACCCAAAAATCTGCAAGCAATAAATGCTGGAGAGGGTGTGGAGAAAAGGGAACCCTCCTACACTGTTGGTGGGAATGCAAACTAGTACAGCCACTATGGAGAACAGTGTGGAGATTCCTTTAAAAATTGCAAATAGAACTACCGTATGACCCAGCAATCCCACTGCTGGGCATACACACCGAGGAAACCAGAATTGAAAGAGACACATGTACCCCAATGTTCATCGCAGCACTGTTTATAATAGCCAAGACATGGAAACAACCTAGATGTCCATCAGCAGATGAATGGATAAGAAAGCTGTGGTACATATACACAATGGAGTATTACTCAGCCGTTAAAAAGAATTCATTTGAATCAGTTCTGATGAGATGGATGAAACTGGAGCCAATTATACAGAGTGAAGTAAGCCAGAAAGAAAAACACCAATACAGTATACTAACACATATATATGGAATTTAGAAAGATGGCAATGACGACCCTGTATGCAAGACAGGAAAAAAGACACAGATGTGTATAACGGACTTTTGGACTCAGAGGGAGAGGGAGAGGGTGGGATGATTTGGGAGAATGTCATTCTAGCATGTATACTATCATGTAAGAATTGAATCACCAGTCTATGTCTGACGCAGGATACAGAATGCTTGGGGCTGGTGCATGGGGATGACCCAGAGAGATGTTGTGGGGAGGGAGGTGGGAGGGTGGTTCATGTTTGGGAACGCATGTAAGAACTAAAGATTTTAAAATTTAAAAATAATAATAATAATAAATAAATAAATTTAAAAAAAAAAAAGCAGAGACATTTCTTTGCCAACAAAGGTCCATCTAGTCAAAGCTGTGGTTTTTCCAGTAGTCATGTATGGATATGAGAGTTGGACTATAAAGAAAGCTGAGCACCAAAGAATTGATGCTTTTGAACTGTGGTGTTGGAGAAGACTCTTGAGAGTCCCTTGGACTGCAAGAAGATCACACCAGTTAGTCCTAAAGGAAATCAGTCCTGAATATTCACTGGAAGGACTGACACTGAAGCTGAAATTCCAATACTTTGGCCACCTGGTGCAAAGAACTGACTCACTAGAAAAGACCCTGATGCTGGGAAAGATTGAAGGTGGGAGAAGGGGATGGCAGAGGATGAGATGGTTGGATGGCATCACTGACTCAGTGGACCTGAGTCTGAGTAATCTCTGGGAATTAGTGATGGAATTGGTGATGGCATGGTGCAGTCCATGGGTTTGCAAAGAGTTGGACAGGACTGAGTGACTGAACTGAGTTGAACTGAATGTCTTTATCCCAATACCACGTTATTTGATTACTGTGGTTTGGTAGTCATTTTTTAAATTGGGAAGTGTGAGTTCTCTGATTTTTCTCTTCTTCTCAAAGGTTATTCTGACTATTTGGGGGTCTCTTAGGTTTCTACATTGGCTTCCATGATAGCTCAGCTGGTAAAGAATCTGCCTCCAATGTAAGAGATCCCGGGTCAGTTCTTGGGTTGGGAAGTTCCCCTGCAGAAGGGATAGGCTACGTGCTCCAGTATTCTTGGTCTTCCCTGCTGGCTCAGATGGTAAAGAACCCACCTGCAATGTGGGAGATCTGGATTTGATCCCTGGGTTGGAAGATCCCCTGGAGGAGAGCATGGCACACCACTCCAGTATTCTTGCCTGGAGAATCCCCATGGGCAGAGGAGCCTAGTGGGCTACAGTTCATGGGGTCACAAAGAGTCAGATATGACAGAGCAACTAAGTAGAGCACACAGCACAAGTTTCTATATAAATTTTAGGTTGGGTTTTTCTATTTATGCAAAAAAAAAAAAAAAAAAACGGGATTCTGACAGACATTACATTGAATCTGTGGATCACTTTGGGTAGTATTGACATTTTAATATTAAATCTTCCAGTCCATGAACATGGATGTGTTTCTACTTGTTTATGTGTTCTTTAACTTTCCACAATGTTTTGTACTTTTCATTGCACAAGTGTTTTACATCCGCAGTTAAGTTCATGCATAAATGTTTTATTCTTTTTGATATTGCTGTAAGTAAAATTGTAATTTCATAATTTCTCTTTCAGATTGTTCATTCTTCGTGTATAGAAATGTTACTGATCTTTTTGCCTGTTGACTTTGTATCCTGCTTCTTTGCTGAAGTTTTTTATTAGTTCTAACAGCATTTTGGTAAAATCTTTAGGGTTTTCTACATATAAGATCATACATATGCAAATAGAGGTAATTTTGCTTCTTTTCCAATTTAGATTCCTTTTATTTCTTTTTCTTGTCTAATTGTTCTGGCTAAAAGTTCCAGAACTAAGTTATTACTAAATAGAAGTCTTGAAGGCAAGTATTCTTTCCTGTTCCTTATCTTAAAGTAAAAACTTTCAGTCTTTCACTGTTCGGTACAAAGTTTGTTCTGGGTTTTTCATATATGGCTTTTATGATATGGAAATAGTTTCTTTCTATTCTTAGCTTTTTGATTGTTTTTAAAATGAAAGTGTGTTGAATTTTTTCAGATGCTGTTTCTACATCAATTGAGATGATTACCTAAGCTTTTTCCTTCATTCTGTTGGTGTGACATATTACATTGATCAATTTATGTTTAACCATCCTTGCATTCCCAGTTGGAATAAATCCCACTTGGTTGGTCATGATGTATAACCATTTTAATATGTTTCTGAATTATGTTTGCTAGTATTTTGTTGAAGATTTTTGCATCAATGTTCATAAGAGTTATTGGTCTGTAGTTTACTTTTCTTGTAGCTTCTATTTGGCTTTGACATCAAGGTAATGTTGGTCTCAGAATGAGTTAGGAAGTGTTCCCTCCTTTTAAGTTTTTGTGGGACAAGATTGAGAAAATTTGGTATAATTCTTCTTTATATATTTTGTAGAATTCACTAGTGAATTCATCAAGTCACTGTCTTTTCCTTGTTGGGAGATATTTGATTACTGATTCAACTCTTACTAGTTATGTATCTAATTGTATTTTTCTATTTCTTCCTAATTTACTGTTGGTATGTTTTGTGTTTTTAGGAATTTGCTTGCGTTTAGATTATCCAATCAGTTGGAATACAATCTTTTATAGTATTCTCTTATAATCTTTTTTATTTCTATAGAATTGGTAGTAATGTCACACCTTTCATTTCTGATTTAATAATCTAGTTTCCTTTTTGTCTTGATCCATCTATCTAAAGGATTGTTAGTTTTGTTGATTTTTCTCAAAGAATCAACTTTTGGTTTGATTGTCTCCTCTGTTGTTTTCTAGTCTCCATTTAATGTATATCTGCTCCAATTTTTATTACTTCCTTCTGCTAGCTTTACATATAATTTTTTCTTCTTTTTTTCTTGCCTTAAGTTGTAAAGTTAAGCTATGGATTTGATCTCTTTCTTTCTTTAATGTAAATGCTTATATCTATAAATATCCCCATTAGCAACTTTCACATTTCTCCATAAAGTTTTAGTATGTGTATTTTCATTTTCATTCATCTTTATTTTCCCTTGTGATTTCTTCTTTGATCCATTGGTCATTTTAAAGTATGTTGTTTAATTTCCACAACTTTGTGAGTTTTCCTTTTGTTATTGGTTTCTAACTTCATATGGCTGCAGTTAGAAAAGATACTTTGTATGTTATCTATGTTTTAAAATCTACTGAGGCTAAATTTGTGGCCTAACACATGATCTATACTTGAGTGTGTCCCACGTGGAAATGAGAATAATGTATATACTGTATTTGTTGGGTAGAGTATTCTACATATGCTTGTTACATCTAACTGGGTTCATTATTGCTGATATCACAAAACTGTTTTTGTTGTTCAGTCACTGACACATGTCCAACTCTGCGACCCCATAGAATGTAGCAGGCCAGGTTCCTCTGTCTCCCAGAGTTTGCTCAAATTCAAGTCCATTGAGTCAGTGATGCTGCCTAACCACCTTATCCTCTGCCAACCCCTTCTCCTTTTGCCTTCAATCTTTCCCAGCATCAGAATCTTTTCCAGTGAGTTGGCTCTTCTCATGAGGTGGCCAAAGTATTGGAGTTTCAGCTTCAGCATCAGTTCTTCCAATGAATATTCAAAGTTGTTTTCATTTAGGATTGACTGGTTTGATCTCCTTGCAGTCCAAGGGACTCTCAAGAGTCTTCTCTAACACCACAGTTCAAAAGCATCAGTTCTTCAGTGCTCAGCCTTCTTTATGGCTCAACTCTTATATTCACATATTGATTACTGGAAAAACTACAGCTTTGACCATACAGAGCTTTGCTGGCAAAGTGATGTCTCTGCTTTTTAATACACTGTCTAGGTTTATCATAGCTTTCATTTCAAGGAGCAAGTGACTTTTAATTTCATGGCTGCAGTCATCACCATCCCTAGTGATTTTGGAGCCCCAAAACACAAAATCTGTCACTGCGTCTGCCTTTTCCCATTCTATTTGCCATAAAGTGATGGGACCAGTGACTATGATGTTCATTTTTGAATGTTGAGTTTCAAACCAGCTTATTCACTCTCCTCTTTCACCTTCATCAAGAGGCTCTTTAGTTCCTCTTCACTTTCTGCCATTAGACTGGTATATCATCTGCATATCTGAGGTTGATGTCTCCCCCAGCAATCTTGATCCCAGCTTGAGCTTCATCCAGCCTTGCATTTCACATCATATACTTTGCATAGAAGTTAAATAAGCAGGGTCACAATATACAGCCTTGTTGTACTCTTTCCCCAACTCTGAAGCATTCAGTTGTTCCATGTCTGGTTCTGTTGCTTCTTGGCCTGAATACAGGTTTCTCAGAAGACAGATAAGGTGGTCTGATACTCCCATCTCTATGAATTTTCCACAGTTTCTTGTGATCCACACAAAATTACATCTTTATATATATGTGCCCCATATATACCGTGAGAAAGTCACAATTGAAAAAGACACATGTACTCCAATGTTCACAGGCATACTATTTACAATAGCTAGGACATGGAAGCAACATAGATGTCCATTGACAAATGAATGGATATATATTATTCAGCCATTAAAAGAATGAATTGGAGTCAGGTCTACTGAGGCAGATGAACCTAGAGCCTTTATACAGAGTAAAATAAGTCAAAAAGAAAAAACAAATATAATGTATTAGTGGGTATATATAGCATATTCAAAAGCAGAGACATTACTTTGCCAACTAAGGTCTGTCTAGTCAAGGCTGTGGTTTTTCCTGTGGTCATGTATGGATGTGAGAGTTGGACTGCGAAGAAAGCTGAGCGCTGAAGAATTGATGCTTTTGAACTGTGGTGTTGGAGAAGACTCTTGAGAGTCTCTTGGACTGCAAGGAGATCCAGCCAGTCCATTCTGAAGGGATTTCTTTGGAAGGAATGATGCTAAAGCTGAAACTCCAGTACTTTGGCCACCTCCTGTGAAGAGTTGACTCATTGGAAAAGACTCTGATGCTGGGAGGGATTGGGGGCAGGAGGAGAAGGGGACGACAGAGGATGAGATGGCTGGATGGCATCACCAACTCGACGCACATGAGTTTGGGTGAACTCCGGGAGTTGGTGATGGACAGGGAGGCCTGGCATGCTGTGATTCATGGGGTCGCAAAGAATTGGACATGACTGAGTGGCTGAACTGAACTGACTGATATATATATAATCTAGAAAAAATGTTTGGGAACGCATGTAAGAATTAAAGATTTTAAAATTTAAAAAATAAATAAATAAATTAATTAATTAATTAAAAAATAAAAAATAAAAAAATGATATTGATGAACCTATTTGCAGGGAAGAAATGGAGACACAGACATACAGAACAGACCTGTGACACAGTGGGAGAAGGAAAAAGTGGGACAAATGGAGAAAGTAGGGTTGACATATATATACTACCATGTGTAAAATAGATAGTTGGTGAGAAGTTGCCATATAACACAGGAAGCCCAGCCTGGCATTCTGTGATAACCTAGAGGAGTGGGATGAGGGGAGGGGAGGAAGTCTTGAGAGGGAGAGATATGTATAATTATGGCTGATTTGCATTGCTGTACAGCAGAAACCAACACAATGTTGTAAAGCAATTTTCCTCCAATTAAAAATAAATAAACAAATAAAAATTATGTATGTGTGCCCCAAAACACAAACTAAAAATTATTTTAAGTTCATTGGTCTTTTAAATTGTGTAGAAGACAAGATTAGGAGTTATAAACAAAAGTTACAGTAGTATTAATACTTTTCTACTAATAATTGTTTTATTCTTTAAACGTACTAGCCTCTTAAATCATGTAGAAAACAATAAGTTCAGTTATAAACCATTTTTACAATAATGCTTGCTTTTATAACTGCCTGTGTATTTAGCTTTAATAAGATCTTTATTTCTCCATACTGTTCAAGTTATGGTCTAGTGTCTCTTGACTTGACTTTGCAGGACTCCCTTGAACATTTCTTGCAGGGCATGTCTGGCGGTCATGAACAGCCTTTTTTGTTTATCTGGAGATACGTTAACTTCTCCCTCAGTTTTGAGAGACAGTTTTTCTGAATATAGGATTCTTGTTTGACAGGGTTTTTGGTTTTGTTTTGTTTTTTAAGCACTTTGAATATATTGGCTGTCTTCTGGCTTGCAACGTTCTGTTGAGAAATCTGGTTACAATCTTACTCCTCATATATGATGGTTTCAAGATCTTGCTACTTTCACGATTTTTTCACTTGTCTTTGACTTTAAAAACTTAAATTATAATGTGCATTGGTATGGGTCTCTTTGAGTTTATCTTACTTGAAGTTATTATGCTTCTTGAATGTTTACATTTATGTTTTTCATTGAATTGGAGGAGTTTTAGCCATTACTTTAAAAACTATTCTCTCCCTTCTCTTTATCAGACTTCTACAGTGCATATGCTAATCTACCTTATGGTGCTCCGCAGGTCCCTTTGGAGAAGGAAATCACAACCCACCCCAGTATTCGTGCCTGGGAAAGCCCGTCGACCGAGAAGCCTGGCAGGCTGTATAGTCCACGGGGTCGCAAAGAGTCAGATTTGACTGAGCAATTAACACTGCAGGTCCCTTAGTCTCTGTTCACTTTCGTGTGATCTTTTTTTCTTTTTGTTCCTTAGATTGGATAATTTCCACTGTCCCATCTTCAAGTTTGTGAAGTACTTGTTTTGCCTTCTCAAAACCAGAAATTCAAAAAAATCTCTGAATTTTGCATTTCAGTTGTATTTTCAGCTCCAGAATTTCTTCTTGGTTTATTTTTAGGTTATTTATCTCTTGAGCAAATCTATCTCTTTGTTGAGATTTCCATTTTGTTCACATATCATTTTCTTCACTTTCCCTATATCTTCCTTTAGCTCTTGAGGCATCTTTAAGATGGCTGTTTTGAAGTTTTTTGGTCTACTATATCTGCCAATCAGTCTTTCTCAGGGACAGATTCTATTGAATTATTTTTTCTTTGGGTCATACTTTCTTGTTTCTTTGGTACCTTGTAATATTTTGCTTAACAATGGACATTTGAATCTAAATAATCTGGGAACTCTGGAAAGTAGAATCTCCCCCACCCCCAGGGTTTGCTGCTTTTTGTTACTGTTTTTGGTTATTTGTTCATTTTTTCCAAGTTGCCATAGGCTGTATGTGTGTAGAAGTCTCCTTATATCTTTTCTGAGACTTTCCTTAGGTATGTCTGGTCACTTCCTAATTTTCCCTGTAAATGCTGTTGTTTTTTGAGTATCTTACTCTTTAATGTCTGGGTCCCCAAATTGGGTTAAGAAACAAATAAACTGGGGGAAAAAAGAGATGGCAGCCTATTAAATCCCTCGGAAGTCAGTTGGATCGAAGGGGAAAGAGTCCCTAGTAACGGGAAGAGATGCAAAAACCACGGCTGCCGGTCTCTTAGACGGCAGCTCTGTAATCAAAAGCAGCAACCAGAGGCCACATTTGGGAGCAGATCTTAATACTCGGAGGACAGGAGAACAGAGTCCTTTCTGCCCTTCCTGGCTCCTCGAAGAAGTGTGCAAGGTGCTCCAGGAACACAGACATACTGCCTGTTGTGTGGCTCGGGTGGGTGAGGGGGAGCGGCTACTGTGCCAAGAGCTGAAATTCGCCAAAATTAACCACAGTTTGTCATCTAAGTCTTCCCCTGAAAGTTGTAAGCCTTTAACTGATTCTAGAGATCCAAAACTATACACCAGAGAAATTCCGCCAGTACAATTGTTGGTAAAGAGATAGATTCCTGGCATTTCCTACTTCATCGTGTTCACAGAATCCTCCTCGAAACTCAGATCTTTTAACAGAAGATCAGAAAAAAGCTAAAGAAAATTTGAGAACTGGAAGTTAAGTTAGTAGGTATCATCCAGAATGAAATACTGAAACACATTTAAAAATGGAAAATATGAAAGAGGGATTAAAAGGTACGGAATATTAGAAGTTAGAAGATCAACACACAATTAGAGTCAGAGTAAAGCAAAGAAAGAACAAGGCAAAGTCAAAATTTGAAGAGATAATGGCCAGCAGTTTTCAGAATTGTTGGAAGTATGGAATATATTCATGGTGGTGAGAGTGAGTGGGTGATAGTTGCTCAGTCATGTCCGACTCGAGTGACCCCATGGACTGTAGCTCACCAGGCTGCCCTGTCCATGGGATTCTCCAGGTAAGAATACTGGACTGGGTTGCCGTTTCCTTCTCCAGCGGATCTTCCCGACCCAGGGATCAAACCCGCATCTCTTGCATCTCCTGCACTGGCAGGCCGATTCTTTACCACCTGAGCCACCAGAGAAGCCCAATCCTCAGTGGTATTCCTCAATAAATACATAATAAAATTTGCTTTGCCTTATTGTGGCGGGAGTTAGTAGGACCTGGGAAATTTTCAAGTTTTGTTAAATTAGGATCCCACCATCCTACCCCCTGATTTAAACTCCAGTGTCAGGATGATAGTACACTGTAATATCAGCCCTTACTCTGGATGGGAAATGATGATTTACAGCCCAGCTGAACTAGAGCAGAGGAGGTTCTTCAGAATACTGATCTCAGATTAGGATTCCTTTGAATTCTCCCAAAAGAGCCATGAAGTTTCACTTTTTAAAACCAGTATTATTGATGAAAAAAATCATAACTTCCTCAGAGGAGAGAAATAAAATCCCCATAAGGTTCTATATCAACAATCAAGGCCAAGGCGCCAGAAAAATTTCACATGCTCCATCTTGTCATGAGTTACAATCATTGTTCTGGGAATTTTCTCAGAGGCTTGGCATTTTTCCTTATAAACAAAACTACATATCATTCTTGAAGCTGTCTGATAATTGGAATGCAAGCCATTGCAGTATCTTTTCCAGGCCAAAGTGTGATGCCCAGAGATCCCGAGTGACTAGCAGGGGGTTGGGTTTCACTTTTTACTCACTGGAGAAACATCCCCCTTTTGAGATACATGTTGAGATGGCCATCACCTCAGACCACTCCAGTCTGAGGCATGTCCTGCGTGGGTATCAGAGGGATTCTTCCTCTACCCACAGAGACTGTGATTTTCTCTGTCTGGAGACAAGGGCTAAGTTTCCTGAGGACCCGTCAATGCGGACTTGAGATCCCTGTAATCTCTGGGCCAAGTATACATGGCTGGTACTGTGTGTTCCTTACTTACAATTTAATTCTGGGGTGAAGTTTACCAGATAAAGTTTTATGACTTCTTGGATAAAGGGATGTAGGCTTAGAGATAGCTTAAATAAATCTGACTGAAACAGAAAAGAAATCATCTTTGGCAAGCCTCCCCCATCCACTGGTCATCTTTCTTCTAACTTCCCTCATTTCCTTTCTTCTTTCCTCTTTGTTAATAATGTCAGGGTATCATATAGTCTAGGTCCCTAGTACCCTGAGCACAGAGTCCTGATTCCTCTGGAGGCAGATTAGAAAACGTCCTCACATCCGTCTTGTTATCAGCCCTTCTGGTTGTGGTGCTGGACCCTTTCCTATGCGCGTGTAAGACTGCCGCTGTAGGAGAGGTGGGGTAACTCACGAGTATTCTCAGCCGTCTCGATGGTCTTCTCTCATCAGAGTACGAGGTCTCCCCTTCCCCAGTTTCTCCTCCACTCCAGTCTGTCTCCTGCGCTTCCCCTTATGCTTTTCCTAGCTCATAAACCTTCAGTGACTTCCGGTTCTCTTAAGGTCGAGACTAATCTCATTCCTCTGTATTTAGTCTCAGAGGTTAAAGCGTCTGCCTCCAATGCAGGAGACCCGGGTTTGATCCCTGGGTCAGGAAGATCCCCTGGAGAAGGAAATGGTAACCCACACCAGTATTCTTACCTGGAGAATCCAATGGAAGGAGAAGCCTGGTAGGCTACAGTCCATGGGGTCGCAAAGAGTCGAACACGACTGAATGACTTCACTTTCACTTTCCTTAGTCTGAGCCAAATCTCACCCTGATTTCCAGCTCTCATCTGCTCTAGTGGTTCTCAACCAGGGGCTCCCTAGAGGGCATTTGGAAACATGTGGAAGCCTTTTGGTTGTCTCAAGGATGGGAGTGGCAACTGGCATTTTGTGGGAAAGTTCCGAGCATGCAAATTGCCCTCTGACATCCAAGATGGTCTCACATGCTGAACAATTGTCCCATCCTGATGCCAGTAGCGCCCTGTGTAGAAACACTGCTTGATTCTGACCAAACTTGCTCACTCTCCATCCATCAGACCAGTTATGTACGTTTGTCCCTTGCTCCTCCATGCCACCTGGAACTGCCTTCCTTTCTTCTCTACGTATCTGAGTTCAAACATTTTCAAGAACTGCCCTGCTTACATGCCCTTCTGAAGCCATCATGCCCTCTGCTCCCTCAAAGCCACCCTCATCTGTGAGCTAGAGGCTGCAGGTCACATGAGGGACGTGGACCCTGAAGTAGCGCAGGCCGAAGTCTGAGGGTCACTCCATCACTCTACGCGTGTGGTCTGGGGGGAGTCACCCCCTGCCAAGTCTAGTTTCCACATGTCTGAAGTGGAGGCAACAATGGCTCCTCCTTAGAAGGCCTCGTGAGGATTGGATGTCACATGGTAGTTGCCCACCACCGTCTGGCACATGCTGGGAACTCCATTCATGCTGCTGCTGCTGCTGCTGCTAAGTCACTTCAGTCGTGTCCAACTCTGTGCGACCCCATAGACAGCTGCCCACTAGGCTCCCCTGTCCCTGGGATTCTCCAAGCAAGAACACTGGCGTGGGTTGCCATTTCCTTCTCCAATGCATGAAAGTGAAAAGTGAAAGTGAAGTCGCTATGTTGTGCCCAACTCTTAGCAACCCCACGGACTGCAGCCTACCAGGCTCCTCCGTCCATGGGATTTTCCAGGCAAGAGTACTGGAGTGGGGCGCCATTGCCTTCTCCTACATATTTTTAATTCCCTTCTACACAATGTGCACATTCACTAAACATGTGTGGAGGCACCATTCGGCCCAAAGACTGTCCCATCATTCTAGACAGAGACTGTGTAGGCAGAGACTCATTCGGTCACATAAAGTGTCTTAGGATGTAAGTCATCGAGAAGGTGGAAAGGAAGAACCACCTGGGAGGCAGCTCCCACCGAATCCTGACTTTTCACTGAGCAGGAGTGAGGGGCTGCCCCTGACGTAGAGTGCTGCTCCCACGCCAGCTCCCCAGATGCTCTCAGCTGCTCTCTCCTTGCCTGGTTCTGCACTACAGACTCCCCAGTCACCTCAGAATCTTCCCAGTTTGGCTTCAATCTATGTCCTGTGAAACATCATTGTCTCCTAGTCAAGAAACAGTAGATATGGAGTCAAAGGACCTCTTCCCATTTATCCAGTATAGAGTGGCACAGATATCCAGGGAGTGTGCAAGGACTGAGGCTAGGCCAACTCAGGTTTCTTGGCCTGAGTCTGAAGCCCAAGCCCCCACAAGCTGTGCATCAACTCTTAGCAGGCACTCAGGGTCTGACTGATGACAGCTCAGGATGTCACTGGCTCAGTAACCCTTAAGAAATGAGAGCTGTTGAAATTCCTGGTAATGGAGGACCAAGAGTGATAAAGCAAGTCAGAGAGCGCTATCTAATCCCTCCTTAAGATGGTCTACTTCCGAAGTTAGCAATACCCCTGAAGTCCAAGGAGACCCATCAGGAGCATTTCAGACCGCCTACGGAAGTAGCTCAGGCACAAGGCACTGGATTTGCTATGCTTCAAAACAAGGATGTGGTCCCAACCAGATGTGGGTCAATACACTGATGGAGAGAACAGCACTGTCCTTTGCAGGGGAAAGAGTGAGGCTTGGGCATATGGCCTGGTTGTGGGCACCTCACAGAGCTTCCCTGGGCATCTGCCTTATCTATTCCACAAGAATGTTCATCTTTAAAGACTATTTCTATGATGGTAATGATCCGGATAAACACTCAATAGACTTTTACCTGAAGGATTGCAAAGTAGTTGCAATGATCGTGTTGATTTGGCTGCTGGCCTTTCTCACAGAAGACTTTCCACCCAACATCCACAAAGCCACCATGAGGATGCCCAGGTCTCTCTTGTCAGCTGGAGAGAGGGCCTCCATCTGACCAGGTTATATGTTCCTGGCTCACGCGCTGCTCCTGACTTCAGTCATCTGTCAATTAACCCTTTGGACCAACCCTTCTTTGTGTCTTCACTGATTCTGCTCCCAGCCCTGGGGCAGGACTCTGGGGAGCGGGTCAGATGGCACCTGTGATCCAAAGGCTAGAATCAAGAGGCTTCAGTGACTCCCACTGCCCACACTCCCCTGGACAACAGCTGACGTCCAGCCAGAACATCCAGGTGAAAAGCGACAAGTACCAGTTTGGGCTCCTGTTCTTGGAGAGAGGGCTCTGTGAGTGCCTCTAGCAGTGCTGGGGATGCAGACACTGGGTGTAGGGTATACACTTGTAGATAACCCTCTCAGCAGAGGGTGCTGTCAGAACCATGATCATTTGCACTCCCGGGAAAGGAGTTGGTGTTGCTGTGTTCTAAGTATATCTTTCATGTGAGTCTGTTTCATTGTGATTCTCTTTCTGTTACAAAAGAGTCTTTCCAAAATAACCTGATGAATTTAGGAGTTTTGATTAAGGTTTTTCATTAAGGCTTTTTCCCCTGAGTTGACCCGAATTTCCTAAGTGGATGAGGCCAGAGCATGAGGGCCTGCAGGTGGCACCCAGCTGGGCTCTTGACCTGAGCACATCCTAAAAAGAAAGGCCAAGCAGACTCCCCTGGTGAAGGGCTAACACAGCCTCCTTCCCTGGAAGCTGGGGCAGCCCTGCCTTCAACATGGGGAAGCAAGAATCCTTCTCAAAGCCATCTCTAGCCCACATCCCAGTGTGCTCAGGTCAGGAATCAGCCGGGCACCACCTGCAGGTCCTTGTGCTCTGGCCTCATCCACTTAGGAAATTCGGGTCAACTCAGGGGAAAAAGCCTTAATGAAAAACCTTAATCAAAACTCCTATATTCATCAGGTTATTTTGGAAAGATTCTTTTGTAACAGAAAGAGAATCACAATAAAATAGACTCACATGAAAGATATACTTAGAACACAGCAACACCAACCATCACAAACCAAAATGGTCCTAACTCTTGTCACCAGTGGGGAGGCAATCTTAGAATGGTGGCTCTACAGGCAGCAAAGCCCGAAGAAATGACCCTAACCATCTGAAGAGAGAATTAATTCCCGAAACTCTTGCTGGTTTCCACTGCTGCTGCTGCAGCTGCCAAGTCGCTTCAGTCGTGTCCGACTCTTTGTGACCCCATAAATGGCAGCCCACCAGGCTCTGCCGTCCCTGGGATTCTCCAGGCAAGAACACTGGAGTGGGTTGCCATTTCCTTCTCCAATGCATGAAAGTGAAAAGTGAAAGGGAAGTCGCTCAGTCGTGTCCGACTCTTCATGACCCCATGGACTGCAGCCTACCAGACTCCTCCGTCCATGGGATTTTCCAGGCAAGAGGCTGGTTTCCACAGTGGAGAGCAAATACATGCATTTCAGACTGCTGACAGTTAAGCAAATGGAGACTTTTCTCTGGTTAACCCTCCATGAATTCTCAGTCCATGGGATTCTCCAGGCAAGAGTACTGGAGTGGGTTGCCATTCCCTTCTCCAGGGCATCTTTCCTACCCAGGGATTGAACCCGGGTCTCCTGCATTGTAGGCAGACATTTTACCCTCTGAGCCACCAGGGAAGCATCTCCATGAATTAGACAATTCTATTAACTGATTCTTGAGTACCTCAGGCCCCTTGAAAATTATACTGAACTGACATTGGTAAGACAAGCAGATTATTCACACTCTCTATCTTGACAAAATCAGATATCTCAAGTCCTGTTTAGAAGTGAGATAGAAAGTAAAGTACAAAAATCCACAAAACAATGTGGGAAAGAAATGGACACATTGTGATAAGTTTCTCTTTTGTAGCCCTTTGGAGGCCTGGAAATGTTAAGTGTCTTCTCAGAGTTGTGGCATTGGCTACCCTCCAAAATTTGAGAGGCACCTCGAGGCATTTGGAAGAAAGCACCATTTGGCCAGGAAAAGCGGTACCAAGGGAGGCTTTTGGTCCAGGAATTACAAGGAAAGTAACAATAATATCAATCAAATGACTAGAGTTGGCTTTGCATAGGCTGTCTATGCAGCATTTGGCAAAAAATAGTCTTTCTGTTTATTTGCATAGTTGACCAGAAAATTCTTCTTCGCTACAATGCATTAACTTCTTGATCTACTTGTTCTTAAAGCTCTGGAGGTCATAGATTCCTTTGTGAATATAGGGACCAGAAGTTCCTGCTGGCACACAATTAAAAATGAATTTGAAAGGACCCCAGAGTCAATCCATCAGCCCTGGCCTGGAGCATCTGTGTTAAAGCGGGCTCCATCTGTGACTTGTGAACTAAGGATGGGTGCAGGTCCGTCTCCTGAGCACATCACTGTCAGGGACCAGTCCTCTCTGGGATCTGACATGACTGTTCTGATCACAAGAGAAGGGCTTGCAGCACTCCAGTCTGACCTGTGGACCTACAATACCGCTGCTACGGTGGAGGCATCTGTCTTCACCCACCCATGGCCATTTCTCCCAGGCTTTCAGGCATTTAAAAAATACTGACTGGCGTGAGCAGCCAGGCAGGTCTAAGCCAACACAACCTAGCAGTAGTCAAATCCGGACTGTCCCCATTAGGTTTCATCCTATAACTGGTGTGCCAGTGCACACATGGCAACCTCAGGCAGTCAGTGCACACGCGTGGGTGTGTGCCCTGGAGCACACATGGCAACCCCAGGCAGCCTCAGTGACCAGTTGGGTTCATCTAGGCGCAGGTTTACACCTGGACCAATTCCTCACTTCAGAGCATTTATCAAATAAATTATGAAAAAGACCAATAGAATGAACAACTCAATGATTTGACTCAGAAGTGATCCATGTCACTTCCCTCATAGCTCTTGGGCTCAGAGGAGTCCTGCGGCCCTGCCTAAGGAGGGAGAAAAATGAAGCCTCCATGTGGTCTAAGAACTGGGTCCAGACAAGCCTGGGAGACTCCTGCACACACCGGGTAGATGGACACGCTCAGGGTCACTGGTGTGGAGGGCTTGGCTGGGCTTCCAGCCTGGCTCTGTGTACTCGGCCTCTGAGCTCCAATCAGTCAGCGAGAGGGAGGGTGCGGAGGGGACGGTAGACACGGCAGGCCCTCGCTCTGTGCAGTGTGCTTGGGGGGCGCTGGCAGCTCTCTGCAGGCTGGGGGGCCCCTCCCAACCCTCGCCTGGGAACAGACATGTCAACAGCACGCCTGGTGCCTTCCAGGTCTTAGAGCACCGGCCATCAGACACGTGGGCTGTCCTGACATTGCTGACATCTGACTTGGCAACATGCCACGGCGACCACCTGCCCCTGGAGTCACCTTGCAGCCTTGAGGCTCCCGGTGCAAGGTCTCAGTCAGCTCGGCTGCCATGATGAAATATCACACATGGGGGCTCAAATGCAGGGCAGTTATGTCTTGCAGTTCTGGGGGCCGGAAGCCCAAGCTCAAGGTGCCAGCAGATTTGGTTCCCATTGGGAGCCCATTCCTGGCTTGCACACAGCTGCCTTCCCACCGTGTCCCCACACGGTGGAGAGAGCAAATATGCTGGGGTCTCTTCCTCTCCTTCTAAGAGCTCTAATACCATCTTGAGGGTCTCACCTTCCTGACCTCACCTTAACCCAATCACCTCCTAAAGCCCACCCCTAACGCCATCACATTGGAGGTCAGGGCCAAGCCTGTGGCCTTAGGGAGGACACAAATGTTCTGGCTGCAACGCACACTTGGGTTCTGAACGTTCAGCGTCACTGGGGTGCACAGCGCACATCTTCCTTCCATCCCAGGCTGCTCCTACCAAGGGGCAAAGGGCACAGGGAGCCTTCCCTGTGGCTTCCTGGGAGGCATCGGAAGGGCAGAGAGTCAGTCAGGGGTGGGGAAGGGAGGCTGGCTTTAGTTTTGAGGTTTGTCGACTTCAACCCTGACACCCTGCCCGCAGCAGGGGCACAGGCTGGTATGGCGCAGCTCCCTGCTCTGGGCAGAAGAGTAGAGCAGGGGCTATTCCCAGGGTGGCGTCTGGGCAGGAGCACACCTCACAGCAGCTCCTCAGGCCTGTGCAGTGGCGAGCTGGGGCCCTGGGACACTAGCTAAGACGCGTTTGGAGCTGAGCCTCTGGCCCAGGTTCATGGGGCAGGCTGCCTCTCCCTCACCCCTGGTTCAGGCCTTGCTTGACTTATTCTGTTGTTCTTCAGCCACTCAGTCCTGTCTGACTCTTTGTGACCCCATGGACTGTAGCACGTCAGGCCTCCTTTTCCATCACCAACTCCCAGAGCTTGCTCAAACTAATGTCCGAGATGGTGATGCCATCCAACCATCTCATCCTCTGTCATCCCCTTCTCCCACTTTCAATCTTTCCCAGCATCAGGGTCTTTTCTAGTGAGTCAGTTCTTCACATCTGGTAGCCATAGTATTGGAGTTTCAGCTTTAGCATCAGTCCTTCCAATGAATAGTTATGACTGATTTCCTTTAGGACTAACTGGTGTGATCTTCTTGCAGTCCAAGGAACTGTCAAGAGTCTTCTCCAACACCATAGTTCAAAAGCATCAGTTCTTCGGTGCTCAGCCTTCTTTATGGTTCAACTCTCACATCCATACATGACTACTGGAAAAAACACAGCTTAGACTAGATGGACTTTGTTGGAAAGTATCATCCCTGCTTTTTAATATGCTGTCTAGGTTGGTCATAGCTTTTCTTCCAAGGAGCAAGCATCTTTTAATTTCATGGCTGCAGTCACCATCTGCAGTGATTTTGGAGCCCCCAAAAATAAAGTCTGTCACTGTTTCTATTGTTTCCCCATTTATTTGCCATGAAGTGATGGAACCGGATGTCATGATCTTAGTTTTTTGAATATTCAATTTTAAGCCAGTTGTTTCATTCTCCTCTTTCACCTTCATCAAGAGGCTCTTTAGTTCCTCTTCACTTTCTGCCATAAGGGTGGTATCATCTGCATGTCTGAGGTTATTGCTATTTCTCCTGGCAATCTTGATTCCAGCTTGTGCTTTACAGTCAGAGGGCCTGAGCACCTCACTCTCTCAGGGGCACCCCCTTATTTCTCTGGATCCTATCTTTTCCTCCCTTGCTGCTGCTGTGATAACTGCCCTGGGAATCTGGCTGGCAGAGTGGATCATTCCCACAGACAGCCCAGCCTGCGGGGAGAAGCTGGAATCTTCTGTCGGTAATAGGGCCACATTTTTCACTTGCATCAGCATTGAGAAGCTGCAGAGCCCAGTTTTCCTGTAATTTTCTCTTCCCGCTCTTGCAGCCCTTGGCCGGGTGATGTAATGAATGCCTCTGCGTCCACTGCTTCCTACAAGGATTTCTTTGGCAGGCCGTGTGGAAGCCTGAGGCCCACCAGAATATTCCATTTTGTTGGACTGTCCTTCCATTTCTCTTTTTCCATCACCCTCTTGGTCTACCCTGAGACTTTCTGAATCAAATCAAGGCAGCATATTCTGGCTCAGCCTTCTCCGACCGAAAGTTCACTGTGTTTCCTTACAAACCAGGAAGCTTCATCTTGAGAATCTCTGAGAAACTCACTCAGCTGATTACAACATTGCTAGACTTTTGGCAGAACATATGTTTATCCATTTAATTATCATTATTAAGTTTCTCTCCCACTCAAATTTTTGGCTTTATGTATTATATCATTTTTGGCTGAGTGTGCCTAACTGGGCGGGGGGGTGGGGGGGTGGGGGTTGGTACATGGAAGGGAAAAAAGATATAATTTGTTCTTCTTGATTATCATTTTCTCCCAAGGACAACTATAAAAGAGCTACCCAAGGCACTAAGCAAATCTTCCTTTCTTGAAATCAGTTTTCTTTAGTTTCCCTCAGAAAGTCCCTTCTATTGTTTCTGCCCTCCTCGAGTCTTACTCACACTCAATCACTTCCTACTGGGGTTATAAATAGTTTTTGTTTCACCACTGGTCTAAAATGATGTCTTTTGAATATCCCAGAAACCAGACAGAGAGGAGAAAGATTGAATCTCAGCTCTGGAAAGTAAAATATTAGTCATCTGCTTTACTCACTTGTGAAACATGGTAAAGGATTAAAGTCCAACTCGCTTGTCCAGATTTCCAAAGTTTCCATAGTCCCACTTATTCCTGTAATTCAAATCAACTTCACCTGTTCCAGACGCCTTCCTTTCTTTGGTATATTTGCATTTCCGTCGACTGTTTCCAAGCCACTGGCAGGGGAGATGGTTGGCAGCTGTGGATGACTCTCCTTGAGAACAGCAGGCCTGCCCACTTTCCCACTCAGATCCAGAGGAGGATCTGTGCAGCTGCCTCCCAGGACTCTCTTGCCTTTGGGGTACCCTGTTCTGAAAGGACCCCCACACTTGACTCTGCTGTAACCTAATACACCCCTTCTTTCTTTGGCTCACCACCAATCCTCACGATAGCTCAGTTGGTAAAAATTTTGCCAGCAGTGCAGGAGACACCAGCTTGATTCCTGGGTCGGGAAGCTCCTCTGGAGAAAGGATACACTACCTACTCCAGTGTTCTTGGGCTTCCCTTGTGGCTCAGCTGGTAAAGGCTTCACCTGCAAGGCAGGAGACCTGGGCTGGGAAGTCCCCTGGAGATCTTGGAAAGGCTACCCACTCCAGTATTCTGGCCTGGAGAATTCCATGGACTGTGTACTTCCATGTGGTTACAAAGAGTCGGACATGACTGAGCGACCTTAATCCTCACCAGGGCCCCCTGTTGTTAAGTTTGCTCCACAGGATGTAGGTGCCAGTCCAGAAGGCGGCAGCCAGGACACAGGCCACAGTGCCAACGGCCCATTCTGTTGCCGATGTGGTTGACGTGTCTCACATGTCTGGGATCCTGATGGTTTTCTCTTCTCTTTCTGCTCTATTAAGTGGTCCTCAGGTGGCGCTAGTGGTAAAGAACCCACCTGCCAATGCAGGAGACGTAAGAGACATGGGTTCAATCCCCTCATTGGGAAGAACCCCTGGAAGGAGGGCATGGTAACCCACTCCAGTATTCTTGCCTGGGGAATCCCTTGGACAGAGGATCCTGTGGTCCCTGGGAGGGAGCTCCAGCTCGAGGACCACATTTCCCGTCTCCCTGGCATCCAGGTGAGGCCCTGTGACTGGGTCTTGTGCCAGGGGCATGTGAGCAGCCATGCCGTGTGGTCGCCTCTAGGTTAGGTTCTTAAGGAACAGATGTTACTTGCCTGTCCTCCTCTCCATCTGCTGGTTGGACACAGAGCAAGTCTAGGGGTTTGTTGTTATTGTTCATTCGCTAATTCATGTGCAACTCTGTGACCCCATGGAGTGCAATACACCAGGCTTCCCTGTCCTTCACCATCTCCCAGGGTTTGCTCAGATTCATGTCAGTTGTGGAGAAGGCAATGGCAACCCACTCCAGTACTCTTGCCTGGAAAATCCCATGGATGGAGGAGCCTGGCGGGCTGCAGTCCATGGGGTTGCTAAGAGTTGGACACAACCTAGCAACTTCACTTCCACTTTTCACTTTCATGCACTGGAGAAGGAAATGGCAACCCACTCCAGTGTTCTTGTCTTGAGAATCCCAGGGACGGCAAAGCCTGGTGGGCTGCCATCTATGGGGTCGCACAGAGTCGGACACGACTGAAGCAACTTAGCAACAGCAGCAGCAGCATGTCAATTGAATCAGGGATACTAATCTAACCAACCCATCCTCTGCTGCCCTCTTTGCCTTTTGCCTTCAATCTTTCCCAGCATCAGGGTCTTTTCTAGTGAGTCAGCTCTTCGCATCAGGTGGCCAAAGTATTGGAGCTTCAGCTTCGGCATCAGTCCTTCCAATGAATATTCAGGGTTGATTTCATTTAGGATGGGCTGGTTTGATCTCCTTGCAGTCCAAGGGACTCTCAAGAGTCTTTCCCAGCACCACAGTTTGAAAGCATCAATTCTTTGGCCCTCAGACTACTTTATGGCCCAACTCTCACATTCATACACAACTACTGGAAAAACCATAGCTTTGACTATATAGATCTTTGTCAGCAAAGTGATGTCTCCTCTTCTTAATATGCTATCTAGGTTTGTCATAGCTTTCCTTCCAAGAAACAAGTGTCTTTTAATTTCATGGCTACAGTCACTATCCACAGTGATGTTGGAGCCCAAGAAAATAAAATCTGTCAGTTACCACTTTTTCCCTTTCTATTTGCCATGAAGTGATGGGACCAGATGCCATGGCCTTCACTTTTTGGATGTTGAGCTTTTTCACCTTCCTCTTTCACTTTCATCAAGAGGCTCTTTAGTTCCTCTTCACTTTCTGCCTTTAGAGTTGTATCATCATATCACCTGCATATCAGAGGTTCTTGATATTTCTCCCAGCAATCTTGATTTCAGTGTGTGATTCATCCAGCCCAGCATTTCACATGATGTACTCTGCATATAAGTTAAATAAGCAGGGTGACAATATACAGCCTTGAAGTACTGCTTTCCCAATTTGGAATCAGTCCAGTTCTAACTGTTGCTTCTTGACATGCATACAGGTTTCTCAGGATACAGGAAAGGTGGTCTGGTATTTCCATCTCTTTAAGAATTTTCCACAGTTTGTTGTGATCCACACAGTCAAAGGCTTTGGCATAGTCAATAAAGCAGAAGTGGATGTTTTTCTGGAGCTCTCTTGCCTTTTCTATAATCCAGCAGATGTTGACAATTTGATCTCTGGATCCTCCGTCTTTTCTAAACCCAGCTTAAACATCTGGAGTTTCTTGGTTCATGTACCAGTGAAGCCTAGCTTGAAAGATTTTGAGCATAATCTTGCTAGCATGTGAAATGAACACATTGTGCGGTAGTTTGAGCATTCTTTGGCATTGCCTTTCTTTGGGACTGGAATGAAAGCTGATCTTTTCCAGTCCTGTGGCCCCTGCTGAGTTTTCCAAATTTGCTGACATGTTGAGTGTAGCACTTTAACAACATCATCTTTTAGGATTTTAAATAGTTCAGCTGGAATTCCATCACCTCCACTAGCTTTGTTCACTGTAATCCTTCCTAAGGCCCACTTGACTTCATACTCCAGGATGTCTGGCTCTGGGTGAGTGACCATGCCATCACAGGCATCTGGTTCTTAAGGACTTTTTTAGATACAGCATGGAAGCATACAGGCCCCTGGCAAAACACATGGGGGAAACGTTGCCCATTGACCAGCAACGGGCCTGTTATGCATTGAAACATGAAGTCTGCTGTGGAAACCCAGCACCGAGTGGTGGGTCCTATGTTACAGCAGCCAGTGTTCCCATCCCTCCCCCATCTTTGGCCTGTCTGGAGCTGCCGCCCACTCGCCCGTGGGGCTGGCTTCCCACAGTGGTTGACACCAGTGGCCCAAGGGCCAGCCACACAGGCAGTCCAGAACCTCCAAATCTTCTGGCCAAGGGACCGCTCCTGTCCCTTGAGGGCTCTTTCCAGCCCGTTCTCTGTCCCCACAGAGATAAGCAGGGTGCTTCCATAGCATGGTGAGGCGGGCCCAGCCTGCTCTGCTTCAGTTCTCACACTTGCTAAACGAGGTAACAGCCTCTAACCCACAGGGAAACTGTGAGGCTTTCAAGGTCCAAATCCCTCCAAATACTGGGAGCAGAGTGAGGGGCTGGGAAGCCTTGACTCTATCCCACCCGCTCCCCACTCTCCTCCCTGAGGAAGAAATTCACACACAAAACTTATGCTGTCTGCTTGAAAATCACCTGGAGAAGCGAAGGGGTCATGCCCCCTAAAACCCCAAGCTAGCCAAGCCAGACGGGGCCCGTCACCTCCTGCTGAGCTGTCCTGGCTGGGGAGCCCAGCAAGTTCCAGGAAGGCAGCGGACTGGGACTTGTCAAGAAGACCATCCGGGCTCATCAAGCTCTCAGCCCCACCAGGAGCCCCGGAAGGGGCCGCAGGTGCTGTGTGGAGCCTGGGAACCCCGGGCACCACACCTGGGCCTCCTGGTGACAGGAGGAGGATGTCCCAGAACTCGGCACCCAGCCCTGCAGGGCTGCGCTGCCTCCGGCCCGGATGCAGAATCAGCACCACCCCTTCCCTTGTCTCCATGCGGCCCAAGCCTCAGCTCTGGAAACCTACCGCCGCTTCCCTGCAGCTATGCAGAGGGGACCTGTTGCCTCTCTTCCCGGCCAAGAACCAGCTCTTGGTCCTCTGGACCCAGCCGTCCCCTCCCTGGCCTCACCCTCCATGCCTCTTGTGCCCTGGGCAGCCCACGCTCACGCCCTGAACTCAGCAAGAACACCTGCCAGGACCCAGGCCCGGGTGCTTGTCACCTGTCATCGTTTCAAGGCTGTGGCCTTTGTGGAAATCTTTCCACCTGAACGATGTTTTCCAGAAGCCTTCCCACTCCTCCAGAAGGTAGGCTCTCAGCAAAACACAGCCATGAAAGTTTTAATGAATGGGATCAGGGGCAGAGGTCCTGATAATGCAGGACCTCTCAGTTCAGTTCAGTTCAGTCGCTCAGTCATGTCCGACTCTTTGCGACCCCATGAATCGCAGCACACCAGGCCTCCCTGTCCATCACCAACTCCCAGAGTTCACTCAGACTCACGTTGATCGAGTCAGTGATGCCATCCAGCTATCTCATCCTCTGTCATCCCCTTTTCTTGCTGCCCCCAATCCCTCCCAGCATCAGAGTCTTTTCCAGTGAGTCACCACTACACATGAACTGGCCAAAAGTACTGGAGCTTCAGCTTTAGCATCATTCCTTCTAAAGAAATCCCAGGGTTGATCTCCTTCAGAGTGGACTGGTTGGATCTCCTTGCAGTCCAAGGGACTCTCAAGAGTCTTCTCCAACACCGCAGTTCAAAAGCATCAATTCTTCGGTGCTCAGCCTTCTTCACAGTCCAACTCACAACCATACATGACCACAGGAACAACCATAGCCTTGACTAGATGGACTTTTGTTGGCAAAGTAATGTCTCTGCTTTTGAATATGCTATCTAGGTTGGTCATAACTTTTCTTCCAAGGAGTAAGCGTCTTTTAATTTCATGGCTGCAATCACCATCTGCAGTGATTTTGGAGCCCCCCAAAATAGAGTCTGACACTGTTTCCACTGTTTCCCCATCCACTTCCCATGAAGTGATGGGACCAGATACCATGATCTTTGTTTTCTGAATGTGGAGCTTTAAGCCAACATTTTCATTCTCCACTTTCACTTTCATCAAGAGGCTTTTTAGTTCCTCTTCACTTTCTGCCATAAGGGTGGTGTCATCTGCATATCTGAGGTGATTGATATTTCTCCCGGAAATCTTGATTCCAGCTTGTGCTTCTTCTAGGCCAGCGTTTCTCATGATGTACTCTGCATAGAAGTTAAATAAGCAGGGTGACAATATACAGCCTTGATGTACTCATTTTCCTATTTGGAACCAGTCTGCTGTTCCATGTCCAGTTCTAATGGTCCAGTTGCTTCCTGACCTGCATATAGGTTTCTCAAGAGGCAAGTTAGGTGGTCTGGTATTCCCATCTTTTTCAGAATTGTCCACAGTTTATTGTGATCCACACAGTCAAAGGCTTTGGCATAGTCAATAAAGCAAAAATAGATGTTTTTCTGGAACTCTCTTGCTTTTTCCATGATCCAGCGGATGTTGGCAATTTGATCTCTGGTTCTTCTGCCTTTTCTAAAACCAGATTGAACATCTGGAAGTTCACGGTTCACGTACTGCTGAAGCCTGGCTTGGAGCACTACTTTACTAGTGTGTGAGATGAGTGCAATTGTGCGGTAGTTTGAGCATTCTTTGGCATTGCCTTTCTTTGGGATTGGAATGAAAACTGACCTTTTCCAGTCCTGTGACCACTGCTGAGTTTTCCCAATTTGCTGGCAGATTGAGTGCAGCACTTTCACAGCATCATCTATCAGGGTTTGAAATAGCTCAATTGGAATTCCATCACCTCCACTAGCTTTGTTCGTAGTAATGCTTTCTAAGGCCCACCTGACTTCACATTCCAGGATGTCTGGCTCTAGATGAGTGATCACACCATCATGATTATCTGAGTCGTGAAGATCTTTTTTGTACAGTTCTTCCGTGTATTCTTGCCACCTCTTCTTAATATCTTCTGCTTCTATTAGGTCCAGACCATTTCTGTCCTTTATCCAGCCCATCTTTGCATGAAATGTTCCCTTGGTATCTCTAATTTTCTTGAAGAGATCTCTAGTCTTTCCCATTCTGTTGTTTTCCTCCATTTCTTTGCATTGATCCCTGAGGAAAGCTTTCTTATCTCTTCTTGCTATTCCTTGGAACTCTGCATTCAGATGCTTATATCTTTCCTTTTCTCCTTTGCTTTTCACTTCTTTTCTTTTCACAGCTATTTGTAAGGCATTCTCAGACAGCCATTTTGCTTTTTTGCATTTCTTTTCCATGGGGATGGTCTCGATCCCTGTCTCCTGTACAATGTCACAAACCTCCGTCCATAATTCATCAGACACTCTATCTATCAGATCTAGTCCCTTAAGTCTATTTCTCACTTCCACTGTATAATCATAAGGGATTTTATTTAGGTATACCTGAATGGTGTAGTGGTTTTCCCTACTTTCTTCAATTTAGGTCTGAATTTGGCAATAAGGAGTTCATGATCTGAGCCACAGTCAGCTCCTGGTCTCGTTTCTGCTGACTGTATAGAGTTTCTCCATCTTGGGCTGCAAAGTATAATCAATCTGATTTCGGTGTTGACCATCTGGTGATGTCCATGTGTAGAGTCTTCTCTTGTGTTGTTGGAAGAGGGTGTTGGCTACGACCAGTGCATTTTCTTGGCAAAACTCTATTAGCCTTTGCCCTGCTTCATTCCGTACTCCAAGGCCAAATTTGCCTGTTACTCCAGGTGTTTCTTGACTTCCTACTTTTTCATTCCAGTCCCCTATAATGAAAAGGACACCTTTTTGGTGTGTTAGTTCTAAAAGGTCTTGTAGGTCTTCATAGAACCGTTCAACTTCAGCATCTTCAGTGTTACTGGTTGGGGCATAGACTTGGATTATAGTGATATTGAATGGTTTGCCTTGGAAACGAACAGAGATCATTCTGTTGTTTTTGAGATTGCATCCAAGTACTGCATTTCGGACTCTTTTGTTGACCATGATGGCTTCTCCATTCCTTCTAAGGGATTCTTGCCCACAGTAGTAGATATAATGGTCATCTGAGTTAAATTCACCCATTCCAGTCCACTTTAGTTCGCTGATTCCTAGAATGTCGATGTTCACTCTTGCCATCTCCTGTTTGACCACTTCAAATTTGCCTTGATTCATGGACCTAGCATTCCAGGTTCCTATGCAATATTGCTCTTTACAGCATCGGACCTTGCTTCTATCACCAGTCATGTCCACAACTGGATATTGTTTTTGCTTTGGGTCCATCCCTTCATTCTTTCTGGAGTTATTTCTCCACTGATCTCCAGTAGCATATTGGGCACCTACTGACCTGGGGAGTTCCCCTTTCAGTATCCTATCATTTGGCCTTTTCATACTGTTTATGGTGTTCTCAAGGCAAGAATACTGAAGTGGTTTGCCATTCCCTTCTCCAGTGGACCACATTCTGTCCACTAGGGACATTAGTCAATTTTAAATTCACATCACCAGGATGGCTCAAGTCCCTCCTTGTTCAGGGATCAGAAGATCTATCTCCTGTCTTTTTGGAGTACAATCTCTGTCAAGCGGTGTTGGCTCTTTAGAGCTATCCTGAGAAATCTTATCCCTAGAAACCAGATTTTGGGGGTGTTCACTAGAATGGCACTCATTGGTAGTCCTGAATAGGTATCTGAGATCTCCCAGGGGCTCACAGGTGTATTGAGTGTCCTCCTCTGTCTTCTTCCATGGCTTGACTCGGGAGTAGTGAATCCAGGAGTCATGTCCTCGTACCTTGACTGCCGGTGGCAGAGGCTTAGCCTCTGTGGTCTCAAAATTGGAGACTACTGCCTACCCGGCTCTTCTTTTCCATCCAAGACAAAGCTGCTTCCATCAGTGTACCAGATTTCCTCAGCATTGGTCAGAGGATCTTCTGACAATCCCTCTCGGGGTTTTGTCCAGTGGTCCAAGGTTTCTAGACAAGAGTGAAAGGGGAAAGAGCCCTTAACCAGAGGTCTCCTGGAATCTGAGACTGGGCTGCGTGAGCTTTCTGCTGAGTTTGTTTTTCGCTGTCCCGGTTTCCAGCACAATGGGCCTTCCCCTGCGCTGGATTTTCTTTGTGTTCCGCCTCTACCGCGGGAGCTTCGCTGAGTTGGGCTTCTGCTGTGCTTGGCCTCTTCTGTGTGGAAATTGTTTCAGTCATGTTAAACCCGAGTCACGGCCCCATAGATGTCACGCGAGTGTATGTTCCTCGGTTCTTTGTCTCGTCACAACAAAGATTTGGAGTGACGGACATTAAAGCCCCTTCAGCGTGTTGCAGCTCTCAGGTCTTGGATAGACCATGTTATAGCTCTCAGGTCTCGAATGGACCATGTTATAACTCTTAGACAAATCAGTGTTACAGCTCAGTGCTACAGCTCTATTTTATTTAGAAGATAGCAGGAAAATCCATCTTCGAGGCGTGAGGGCACGTCGATCCAAAGACATGAGGAGAAGAGCGCCCCAGCACTCTTCTCAGCATTAAACCCTGAGCTCCTGAATATTAGCCAACAAAAGCTCCATTTGGAGAAAAGCTGGTTAGGTTCTGACACTGTGGAGCTCATCAGCAGAAACACCATTTCTAACTGAGATTCCCAGTTAGCAGCAGGAATTCACACCCTAGATGACTGTTCTTGTGTGCAAGGGTTGACTTTATGCCTCCAGTTTCTCAAGTTGCAAATGACACAGAGAGGACACTCTGGAAGGACATGCCACAGGGTTTGTGAAAGAGCCTGGAAGGAGGGCAGCACTGGGCACACACACAAGGTGTGACGCATGGCAGTTTGGAGGAAATTGCCTTGTAAGCCTTGATCCTGGGACTGCATCCTCACCCTTGCCTCCTGGACAATCTTTTTGTCTCTTTCCCCCTCATCAGAGGATGATGTCTGGAGGTTTCTAGAGGATGGACTGTACTGTCAGGAATTGCCTTTGCAACATTTTAACCACTGTCTCTTCATCAAGTGTTATAACAGATGGTTACTGAGCGTTCATTGTCTTAAAACTGTGTTAGGTGCCAAGTACTGCATAAATAAGGCACAAGGGCCCATGTCCATGAGGGTCATGGTCTGAAGTTGGAGAGTCCCACAAGCAGGAACTAAAGAGCAGATAGGGACCAAAGGGACACCACCTACTCTGGGGATCAAAAAAGGCTTCAGGCTTAGGCCGGCAGGATGCCCAGGTGTGGACCAGGGGCAGAGAGTGTGAGTGGGGAGGGGGTCCAGGTGTGGACCAGGGGCAGAGAGTGTGAAGTGGGGGGGGGTCCAAGTGTGAGCCAGGGGCAGAGAGTGTGAGTGGGGAGGGGGTCCAGGTGTAGACCAGGGGCAGAGTGTGTGAAGTGGGGGAGTGCCCAGGTGTGGACAAGAGCGGAGAGTGTGAAGTGGGTGGGTGGGTGGGGGGGTCCAGGTGAGGACCAGGGGCAGAGAGTGTGAAGTGGGGAGGGGGTCCAGGCGAGGACCAGGGGCAGAGAGTGTGAAACGGGGAGGGGGTCCAGGCCATGCAAGACTGCAGTAACACTGGACCCAGAGAGGGTTAGTGAGATTGAGTGCTGCACCCCAGGAAGTGGCCCAGATGCACCGGGAAAACTCAGCACTGGTCAGTGGGAGTTTGAATGTCACCCAAGGGCAAAGTGAAGATGCACACCTGGCATCCGAGTGTTGCTGGGTCGGCTATAGGTGTCACTGACTCCCAGATGCCATCAATTTTAAGCTGTCCCAGAAATGCTGAAGTGTAAAATGCTGTACGTATTCCAAGAAGAGATGTGTAAGCCTTAGAGCCTGACAATTTTTTTTAAGTCCAGAAAGGATCCACAAGAGGGTTTTGAGGACAAAGAGAGCCCATGGGCTTCCTGAGGGGGCCCCACCCCAGTACGGAGCTGTCTTTCTCCCCCAACCCACAGCACCCCAAAAGTCTCCCCTGAGCCATCTCCCTCCACCCCGGCTGTGATGCCGCAGTTCCCCTCAATGCTCAGCACCACTGATAGTCCCTGTTTGCATTTTACCCACATTTTAAAAAATTTATTTATTTTTTATTGAAGGATAATTGCTTTATAGAATTTTGCTGTTTTCTGTCAACCCTCAACATGAATCAGCCATAGGTATACATATGTCCCCTCCCTTCTGAACTTCCCTCCCATCTCCCTCCTCAACCCACCCCTCTAGGGTGATATAGAGCCCCTGTTTGAGTTTCCTGAAACATACAGCAAATGTTTCAAAATCACAGTGCCTCTAACAATCAATGTAGACATTGAAGGTGATGGTGTTTGTCTCCCTGAAAAGCTGTTAAACTGATGGTGTATCTTGTAGTCATTTACAACCCAGCCTTAGACTAGAATATTTGGTAATCCACAGGCCTAACAGATTATGCTGTGCAGACTGTGATTTACTAAAAAAATAAATAAAATAAGGCACTCATGCTTGTTTTTCTTTTTAAATACTGCTGTCTCCAACTCGTCTCTCCTTTTTGTAAATGTGCATGGGAACTACTTATAAACAAGTTTGGGCTTCTCTTGGGTAATTCCTCTTAAAAAGAAAACAACTGAGGAATATCTGGATGGTTACAGGAATTAGAATCCCAGATATTGTAGAGCATGCCTTTTGCACCCACCCCAAACAGTCCAGCTTTTACAGAGGGAGAAATTACCACAGCAAAGCAGAGCTGGGCATTTGACCGGCTGCAGTTTGCTCCACTTGCTGCTGGACATTTGATGGTGCTGTGTGACACACAGCAGCTTGGTAATCGTCATAATAGTCCCGCAACTCCTGCTTGGTTGTGGAGCCTGAGTCTTGGGGACCGAGGGGTGTGCCTGACACCACAGAGGCTTGAAGGCAGAAGCAGCTAACCCTGCAGAAGCACAGAGATCCCAAGGCCACACAGTGTCCTCGGTGCTTTAACCCACGGTGCAAATCAGCTTTCCTTAATCCTCTTTCCGGGAGAAACTGGCGTGTATGATTCACCTCCCCTCTGCAGAGCATGTCTGTGTCAAGTGGGTCCCCGGGTGAGGGTCAGCTCTCAGGCCTGTCTGCCTTCTCTCCATCTCTGCCCCCAGCTCATTGCTGGGAACGGCCCCTTGGCAGGCCTCATCGCTTTCTGCCCCTTCCAGAGGGTAGTGAGGTCCACGCAGAAAGGTCAGCCTGGTGCTCCCAGCACTCCTCCACCTGGAGGTGGAGGGCTCAGGAGCCATCTCTTTACACCCCTGCAAGCTAGGGCCCAGGGCACATCAGGGCAGTGTTGGGAATACTTCTATCTGATGCAAGGACCTGGAGTGGGGTAGGAGGGCCCCCACCTTCTCCCCAGCCTGGTGTGATCCCTCAAATCCTCACACGAACCTCAGACAGAAACGGGTGCCAGTGTCTAGGTCAGGTGGGCAGTGGTCTGGTCGCTCCACACCATGCCCTTTGGGGACCTCAGCCAGCGGGCTGTTGGGCAGTCCTGTACTTGGCCCCTCTCTTGGGCAGCCTGGACTCCAGGATGATTATCAGTGTCCACCTCCCTTACTTGACTGGGCGGGACAGGGGGGAGCCACAAAGTCTGCTGGTCCCTCCAGAGCGGCCTGCGCCAACTTAACCTTTGCCCCCCGACCCCCAGTCCTCTCTTCTGACTGCTGGGGGGTAGGGCTGCTGGGGATGCAGTAAGGGGTGCTGATGGTGGTTGGGCAATTCCAGCTGCTCTTAGGAGGCCTTCAGGGTGCGTCCTCTCCAAGCCACACAAGCGTGGCCTTGTGCCAAGCCCAGCCTGGGATGCTAGAGAGGGTGCCGGGGAGCGGAGCTGACTCTTCTTAGGCAGCAGCTTAAGCATGCCCCCTCCCATCCTCTCCTCATCGCCCTGAAGCTCAGGTGCATGTTCCTCACTGCCTGCTTCACAGCTCCACTGATTTCATGGCCTCTCGCCACTTCGCTGAGCAAACGTTGAAAGATGAGTCCTCACCTTTCCTGTCTCAATCCAGTGTCCAAAGACACTGGGAGCTCAACTTGACAAAGGAGGCCTCAGACAGGAAGCTTAACATGGTGAGAGTTATAGGCTGAGTTGCGTGTCCCACTCAAATCCCTGTGTTGAGGTTCCAACCCCCAGTCCCTCCCAGAATGTAACGTATCAGGAAACAGGGTCTTTGCAGATTGAACCAAGAGGAGGTCATTAGGGTGGGCTCTAATCCAATATGACTGGTGTGCTTATGCAATGGGAAAACTCAGATGCAGAAAAACACACATACAAAGGAGGACACCATGTGAAGATAAAAGTGGAAATCAGAGCAGTGTTTCAACCAGTGAAGGAACGTGAGGATGGCCAGCAAACCACCCGAAGCTGAAAGAGGCCTGGGTAGATGCTCTTTACAGCCTCCAGAAGGAACCAACCCTCCTGACACCTGGATCTCAGACTTCTGGCCTCCAGAACTGGAAGACAACACATTTCTATTGTTATGCACCCAGTCTGTGTAAACTCACACAGTGACCAACATCCAGGATTCTCCAGAAAAGTTACAATTCCAAATGTTCTGAACCTGAATCCTCATAAGCTGCGAAAATGTTGCAGAAGTTCAAATTTCAGTTAGAAAATATTCTTTCTCAAGCTCTGCCTCCCAGGTTCCTTACAAGCATCAAAACCCACTGAGGGAACATACATCTTGATTTAGGGTTCAGAAAATACAAACACCACTGATACAAGCCTGCCTTGTCAGGACTGGCTTTGCCCAGAAGGGGAGCAACATGTTCCTCCTGCTCACCAAACACACAGGATGGTGTCAGGGCTGGGCCCACCCTGAGGGAGGCCTAGCAAGTCCTTGTGGGGCCCACAGACCGCTGACTCTTCTCAGCAGAAGGCTGGAAGCCCTGTCAGAGAGAGCCAGCATGCACAGTGATGCTACCAGCTTGAGCTGCCAGGTTGTGCTCTCACGGTATACGGCATCAGCCGACAGGCTCCATGTTGTCCCTCACCGCCTGTCTGTGCTTCAGCGGGTCTCAACCCCACTGCCGTGACTCAGTCCACCGCAGTGACAAGTTTGGATAATTCTAGTAAAACCAACCTCTGGTTTTCTAAGGGGATGGTGGGGGGCGGCTTTCATGCACCATTAAGTTTCTCAAGCCAGACCGCTATGGGTTTCGGTTGGGTGGCGCTACTTGGCTTAGGTAAGGACGTACTTGTCTGTCCTTCTCCAGATGGGCTGAGAGGGAACCCAATGCCCTGCTGCTGCTGCTGAGTCACCTCAGTCGTGCCCGACTCTGTGCGACCCCAGAGACGGCAGCCCACCAGGCTCCCCCGTCCCTGGGATTCTCTAAGCAAGAACACTGGAGTGGGTTGCCATTTCCTTCTCCAATGCATGAAAGTGAAAAGTGAAAGAGAAGTCGCTCAGTTTGCCCAACTCTTCGCGACCCCATGGACTGTGGCCTACCAGGCTCCTCCGTCCATGGGATTTTCCAGGCAAGAGTACTGGAGTGGGGTGCCACTGCCTTCTCTGATGAGCAGCACAGAATGTCCAAAAGCCTCAGTGGCCTTCGTCTGAGTGGAGAACACCATTCACTGTGAAATGTGCTCAGGTGGCTTCCATCAAAACCCAACCAGTGGTGGCGTGTCATCCAAGATCTGGGTGAATCGTTAGAAATGCCCCCCTGGGACATCAGCCAAGGGCTCAGATAGACCAAACACAGGGCAGTACATTTCTGGGTGGACGTGTGTGTGTGTGTGTGTGTGTGTGTGTGCGTGTGTATGTGTGTGTGTTTAAACACAAGCAAGTCTGAGTCACAGAGTTTAAAACCTAAGGAAAGGAGTTTTCAAGTAAGTCTCTTCAGCTCTGCCTCTATGGGACCAACCAGCCTCAGCCATCCATTCGCTTTTTTATTCAGCGTTTGGCCTAAGAGATGAAACACGTGATTAGAGAAACAGAGGCAGTGGCGGGTCGGGGAGTGGGAGAAAAAACCACCATGTTTACAGCAACGAGGAATAAACCCTCCCTCCAAACCCAAACAGGCCTGGCCAGGCCGTCCCTCCACCGGCTGGCCTGCTGCCTCACCTCACTCCAGCTCAGGGTAAACAAGTTGGGAAAGGAAATGCGAGTCGGGTGCAGTGCTGAGCATCCCCAAATACTGTCTAGTTCCTGGAAGGGACACAAGCCATTCCCAGCCTCCGCTAAGTGGCCAGATGTTTTCCTCATTAAGACTTTCCTAGGGTAGAAATGATCCTTGCCTGTTTAATGCAAGATTAGTTGGCTTTCTTGTGAGGCCTAGGAGCTGTCTACTTTCAATTGCCTTTAGAGACAAAACTCTTAAAATGTCTTCTGGTACACAGCATCGTTTATGAAATATTTACCCTGACTCCAGCCTAGCTGTCAGATTGACCTCCAGCTTACAGGAAATATCAACAGTAGATGATGAACAAGCAAAATGACATAAACAATAAACAGTCACACAAATCCACATTATGAAACATTCTCTAAGGCAACTCTTCTAGACTCTTTACTCAATCTCAGGAAAACTAAAAATCAATAATAGATAAGGTAGTGTTCTAGACTAAAAGAGACACAGTTAAATGTGATGCATAAACCTAAATTCTGATTAAAAATATCAGAATAGTTACAACAGACATTCTTGTGGTAATTGAGGAAATCAGAATATGGTCTAGATATTACATTTGCTATCGTTCAGTTGCTTAGTTGTGTCCGACTCTTTGCAACTCCATGGACTGCAGCACGTCAGGCTTCCCTGTCCTTCACTATCTCCCAGAATTTGCTCAAACTCATCTCTGTTGAATCAGTAATGCCATCCAACCATCTCATCCTCTGTCATCCCCTTCTTCTCCTGCCCTCAATCTTTTTCTGCATCAGGGTCTTTTCTAATGAGCTGGTGCTTCACATTGGGTGGCCAAAGTATTGGAGCTTCAGCATCAGTTCTTCTAATGAATATTCAGGGTTGATTTCTTTTAGGATTGACTGATTTGATCTCCTTGCAATCCAAGGGACACTCAGAGTCTTCTATAGCACCATAGTTTGAAAGTATCAATTCTTTGGTGCTCAGCCTTCTTTATGGTCCAACTCTCACATTCATACATGATGACTGAAAAAACAACAGATTTAACTCTATGGACCTTTGTCAGCAAAGTGACATCTCTGCCTTTTAACAGGCTGTCTAGGTTTGTCTTTCCCAGCATCAGGGTCTATTCCAATGAGTCAGTTCTTTGCATCAGGTGGCCAAAGTGTTGTGGCTTCAACTTCAGCTTCAGTCCTTCCAATGAATATTCATGACTGATTTCCTTTAGGATTGACTGGTTTGATCTCCTTGCAGTTCAAGGGACTCTCAAGAGTCTTCTTCAACCTGACCCTGATGCTGGCAAAGATTGAAGGCAGGAGGAGTAGGGGATGACAGAGGATGAGATGGTTGGATGGCATCACCGACTCAATGGACATAAGTTTGAGCAACCTCTTGGAGTTGGTGATGGACAGGGAGGCCTGGCGTGCTGCAGTCCATGGGGTCACAAAGAGTCAGATACAACTGAGCAAGTGAACTGAACTAGGTTTGTCACTGCTTTTCTTTCAAGGAGCAAGCTTCTTTTAATTTCATGATTCTAGCCACTGTCTGCAGTGATTTTGGAGACCAAGAAAATTAAATCTGTTTTTTTCCCTGTTTCCACTGTTTTCCATCTATTTGCCATGAAGTCATGGGACCAGATGCCATGATCTTCATTTTTTGAATGCTGAGTTTTATACCAGTTTTTTCACTCTCCTCTTTCACCTTCATTATGAGGCTCTTTAGTTTCTCTTCCCTTGCTGCCATAAGGGTGGTGTCATCTACATATCTGAGGTTATCGATATTTCTCCCAACAATCTTGATTTCAGCTTGAGCTTCATCAAGCTTGGCATTTCACATGATGTACTCTGCATAGAAGTTAAATAAGCAGGGTGACAATATACAGCCTTGACGTACTCCTTTTGTAAATTTGAACCAGTCCCTTGTTCTTGTCTGATTCTAACTGTTGCTTCTTGACCTGCACACAGGTTTCTCAGGAGGCAGGTAAGATGGTCTGGTATTCCCATCTCTTTAAGAATTTTCCACAGTTTGTTGTGATCCATACAGTGTTCTCACACTGTTGAGAAAGTTCTGGGATCCACAACAGACTTCCCAACCTGGGGGTCTGGGAAAGGGGACTGAGAATCCTTAGGGAATCTGACTTTGAAGGTCAGTGGGATTTGATTACAGACCTTCCACAGGACTGGGGTAATAGAGGCTCTTGGAGGGGACAGAAAAAAAAAAATAAAATAAAAAAACCTTGTATGCACCAGGACCCAGGAGAAAGGAGCAGTGACCCTGCAAGAGACTGAGCTAGACCTGCCTGTGTTTGGGAGTCTCTGACTGAGACTGGGTGGGAACACAGCCCCACCCATCAGCAGAAAATTGGATTAAAGATTTACTGAGCATGGCCTTGCCCACCAGAGTAAGACTCAGTTTTTCCCACAGTCAGCCCCTCCCATCAGGAAGCTTGCACAAGCCTCTCATGAGGGCAGACAGAAGGAAAACCACAGTGACAGAAGACTAACCAAAAAGATCACATGGATATGACATTAGAATATGGATCACCATTATTTTCTTAGGAATGATGTTGGCATATGCTTATATTGAATAATGTCTTTATTCTTACAGGGTAGAGTATTTAGAGATGAATTGTTATGATGTCCACAACTTTTAAATGATATGTGTATACACATAGGGATAAAGCAATGATGTTACAATCTTCACAGTTGTTGGGTATACACAGAGGTATTCATCATAGAATTTTTTCTACTTTTTTATGTGAAGACATTCATGTTTAAAAGTGGGTGGGAAAATAAGCAAAATAAAACACAGAGAAAACCAAGAGAATAAAAATAAATAAAAGGTAAAATATTTTTTAAACTAAAAATTTTTTTAAAGGATGGGGAACTGGCTGTAATTAGAAGACACATTCTGCTACTTCCCTTATGAAAACCAGTGGAGAAAGTATCTCTGCAAGCACATATACAGGATTTCACTACAGCAGTTATCTCTCAGTACCTGTGGGTGACTGGTTCCAAGACCCAGAAGAAAGCAAAATTCAAGAATGCTCACATCCTTTCTATAAAATGGCATAGTATTTGCATATCACTATTATCTTCCTGTATACTTTAGATTATTTGTAATAACTAATACAAAGTAGATACTAGGTACATAGTCATCAGGACAGTGTCAACGCCATGTACAAAATTGCTGGTGAGTAGCAAATTCAAGTATTGATTTTTGAAACTTTCTGGAATTTTTTTTTCTTCCAAGTGTTTTCCACCCATGATTGAAGCTGCAGATTTGGAATCTGAGGATATGGAGGGCCGACTGTGCTAGTGAAACAGGACAGAGCAGTGTTATAAAACCCCAGTGCCGGTCAGAGGTGACTTCTGAGGATGAGGGAGGGGCACAGATGTCAATGAATGCTATTATTGGTGTTCTAGTTCTTCGGTTGTGTGGAGGCTAGTATGTTATTAATAAATGCATAAATAAAATGGGCCAGGCTAAAACCAAAGATGGTACCTCAAATACCAAGTGAAATCAAATATTGCCCAGTTCCTATACTTGGTTATGTGAAAATGAGAAAATTTCCTCATGTACGAGTTCAGTCCTCTGAACACTGAAACAAACTATTATACTCATTATTTGAGTATAATAATAAATAGAAACATTTCACTTATTTATTCAGTCTACAAATATTTACTAAAGGTCTGCTATATTTCAGGTGTATGATATGTATTACAGTATTTAGTAAAACGAGAGGAGCAACCCCATGTCCAAGAAGCAGTGGCTGCATGGGCGCAAAGAGCCGAGAGGAGCTACTCCACATTCAAGTTCAGGAGGAGCGGCGGTGAGGAGATACCTGTCGTCCAAGGTATGGAGCAGCAGCTGTGCTTTGCTGGAGAAGCCATGAAGGGATATCCCATGTCCAAGGTAAGAGAAACCCAAGTAAGAAAGATGCTAGGTGTTGCAAGAGGGCAGCAGAGGGCAGACGCACTGAAACCATAATCACAGAAAACTAGTCAATCTAATCACACTAGGACCACAGGCTTGTCTAACTCAATGAAAGTAAGCCATGCCCTGTGGGGCCACCCAAGATGGGTGGATCATGGTGGAGAGGTCTGACAGAATGCGGTCCACTAGAGAAGGGAATGGCAAGCCACTTCAGTATTCTTGCCTTGAGAACCCCATGAACAGTAGGAAAAGGCAAAATGATAGGATACTGAAAGAGAAACTCCCCAGGTGAGTAGGTGCCCAACACGCTACTGGAGATCAGTGGAGAAATAACTCCAGAAAGAATGAAGGGATGGACCCAAAGCAAAAACAATACCCAGCTGTGGATGTGACTGGTAATAGAAGCAAGGTCCAATGCTGTAAAGAGCAATATTGCATAGGAACCTGGAATGTCAGGTCCATGAATCAAGGCAAATTGGAAGTGGTCAAACAGGAGATGACAAGAGTGAACGTTGACATTGTAGGAATCAGCGAACTAAAATGGACTGGAATAGATGAATTTAACTCAGATGACCATTATATCTACTACTGTGGATAGGAATCCCTCAGAAGAAATGGAGTAGCCATCATGGTCAACAGAAGAGTCCAAAATGCAGTACTTGGATGCAATCTCAAAAACGACAGAATGATCTCTGTTTCCAAGGCAAACCATTCAATATCACGATAATCCAAGTCTATGCCCCAACAAGTAACACAGAAGAAGCTGAAGTTGAATGGTTCTATGAAGACCTACAAGACCTTGTAGAACTAACACCTAAAAAAGATGTCCTTTTCATTATAGGGGACTGGAATGGAAAAGTAGGAAGTCAAGAAACACCTGGAGTAACAGGCAAATTTGGCCTTGGAATATGGAATGAAGCAAGGCAAAGACTAACAGAGTTTTGCCAAGAGAACACAGTGATCATAGCAAACACCCTCTTCCAACAACACAAGAGAAGACATGGACATCACCAGATGGTCAACACCGAAATCAGACTGATTATATTCTTTGCAGCCAAAGATGGAGAAGCTCTATACAGTCAGCAAAAACAAGACCAGGAGCTGACTTTGGCTAAGCCCATGAACTCCTTATTGCCAAATTCAGACTTAAATTGAAGAAAGTAGGGAAAACCACTAGACCAATCAGGTATGACCTAAATCAAATCCCTTATGATTATACAGTGGAAGTGAGAAATAGATTTAAGGACCTAGATCTGATAGATAGAGTGCCCAATGATCTATGGACGGAGGTTTGTGACATTGTACAGGAGACAGGGATCAAGACCACCCCATGGAAAAGAAATGTAAAAAAACTAAATGGCTGTCTGAGGAGGCCTTACAAATAGCTGTGAAAAGAAGAGAAGTGAAAAGCAAACGAGAAAAGGAAAGCTAAAACCATCTGAATGCAGAGTTCCAAAGAATAGCAAGGAGATAAGAAAGCCTTCTTCAGCAATCAATGCGAAAACATAGAGGAAAACAACAGAATGGGAAAGACTAGAGATCTCTTCAAGAAAATTAGAGATACCAAGGGAACATTTCATGCAAAGATGGACTCAATAAAGGACAGAAATGGTATGGACCTAACAGAAGCAGAAGATATTAAGAAGAGGCGGCAAGAATACACAGAAGAACTGTACAAAAAAGATCTTCATGACCCAGATAATCATGATGGTGTGATCACTCACCTAGAGCCAGACATCCTGGAATGCGAAGTCAGGTGGGCCTTAGAAAGCATCACTACAAACAAAGCTAGTGGAGGTGATGGAATTCCAGTTGAGCTATTTCAAATCCAGAAAGATAATGCTGTGAAAGTGCTGCACTCAATATTCCAGCAAATTTGGAAAACTCAGCAGTGGCCACGGGACTGGAAAAGGTCAGTTTTCATTCCAATCCCAAAGAAAGGCAATGCCAAAGAATGCTCAAACTACCGCACAATTGCACTCATCTCACACGCTAGTAAAGTAATGCTCAAAATTCTCCAAGCCAGGCTTCAGCAATACGTGAACCGTGAACTTCCAGATGTTCAAGCTGGTTTAGAAGAGGCAGAGGAATGAGAGATCAAATTGCCAACATCTGCTGGATCATGGAAAAAAGCAAGAGAGTTCCAGAAAAACATCTATTTTTGCTTTATTGATTATGCCAAAGCCTTTGACTGTGTGGATCACAATAAACTGTGGAAAATTCTTCAAGAGATGGGGAATACCAAACCACCTGACCTGCCTCTTGAGAAACGTATATGCAGGTCAGGGAGCAACTGGACATAGAACAACAGACTGGTTCCAAATAGGAAAAGGAGTATGTCAAGGCTGCATATTGTCACCCTGCTTATTTAACTTCTATGCAGAGTACATCATGAGAAACGCTGGACTGGAAGAAACACAAGCTGGAATCAAGATTGCCAGGAGAAATATCAATCAACTCAGATATGCAGATGACACCACCCTTATGGCAGAAAGTGAAGAGGAACTAAAAAGCCTCTTGATGAAAGTGAAAGAGGAGAATGAAAAAGTTGGCTTAAAGATCAACATTCAGAAAATGAAGGTCATGGCATCTGGTCCCATCACTTCATGGGAAATAGAAGGGGAAACAGTGCAAACAGTGTCAGACTTTGTTTTGGGGGGCTCCAAAGTCACTGCAGATGGTGACTGCAGCCATGAAATTAAAAGACACTTACTCCTTGGAAGGAAAGTTATGACCAGATTAGATAGCATAATCAAAAGCAGAGATATTACTTTGCCAACAAAGGTCCATCTAGTTAAGGCTATGGTTTTTCCAGTAGTCATGTATGGATGTGAGAGTTGGGCTGTGAAGAAAGCTGAGCGCCGAAGAATTGATCTTTTCAACCGTGGTGTTGGAGAAGACTGTTGAGAGTTCCTTGGACTGCAAGGAGATCCAGCCAGTCCATTCTGAAGGAGCTCAACCCTGGGATTTCTTTGAAAGGAATGATGCTAAAGCTGAAACTCCAGTCCTTTGGCCACCTCATGCAAAGAGTTCACTCATTGGAAAAGACTGTGATGCTGGGAAGGATTGGTGGCAGGAGGAGAAGGGGACGACAGAGGATGAGATGGCTGGATGGCATCACCAACTCGATGGACATGTTTGAGTGAACTCCGGGAGATGGTGATGGACAGGGAGGCCTGGTGTGCTGCAATTCATGGGGTCGCAAAGAGTCGGACATGACTGAGCGACTGAAATGAACTGAACTGAAAGAGCCTCAGGGATGAGGAAGCCTGATGGGCTGCTGTCTTTGGGGTCGCACATAGTCGGACATGACTCAAGTGACTTAGCAGCAGCAAACAGCCTCTTAATGAGAGTAAAAACGGAGGGTGAAAAACCTGACTTAAAATCCAACATTCAAAAAACAAAGACCATGGCATTTGGTCCCATCACTTCATGGCAAATAGATGGGGAAACAACGGAAACACTGAGAGACTTTACTTTTTGGGCTCCAAAATCACTGCAGATGGTGACCACAGCCATGAAATTAAAAAGACACTTGCTTCTTGGAAGAAAAGCTATGACCAACCGAGACGGCATTTTAAAAAGCAAAGACATTACTTTGCCAACAAAGGTCCATCTAGTCAAAGCTGTGGTTTTTCCAGTAGTCATGTGTCAGGAAGCATTTAACAGGAGGCTTCCTGTGCGCTGTTTTGGATCTGTCAGGAATCCTCTGTTCCTTATTAATTCCTCAATACTCAGGAATTAAGAGGAGAGGCAAGCCTCTCCCCGGGAGCTGAGGGATCCAGGCATTTCCTTCATTAGTTTTTCAGTACGATGATAAGTACCCTCTTCCTTCTTGTGAAGCATAAGGTTAGAGTGATTGTTTACAACTCTCTCTCTCTCTCTAACATGGATCGCCTATGTTTTGTAAGTCTGGAATTTTAATCTTTATCTTTGCTGAGAATAACTACAGTATATATGCCCACACCATATTGAAACACCTTTGCTCCATCAGAGCTTTGGTCCCCGTGTCTTGCTTTCTCTCTTTCTCTCTCTCTCAGGCTATTTCTTTGGAGCGCAGAGGTCCTCTGTGTTCATTTTCCTGCCTGGGCTTCTGAGACCCTCTCGAGAAGGCACTCTGCATGTTCAGCCCATTGAGAGGGTGCCTGAGGCCTCCGTGAACAGAGCAAGCGCTGTGCCAGGGGCTTTATTGGCTTTCTGCATAAACCAAGGAATATCAGCCTCTTTCTCACTCCTTTACTTTCTTATTGGTCAACTCCAGACCACCAGGTTCTGGTCCATTAAAGGACCTCAACAGTCATGTATGGATATGAGACCGTAAGAAAGCTGAGCGAAGAATTGATGCTTTCGAACTGTGGTGTTTGAGAAGACTCTTGAGAGTCCCTTGGACTGCAAGGGGATCCAACTAGTCCATTCTAAAGGAAATCAGTCCTGAATATTCATTGGAAGTCTGATGCTAAAGCTGAAATTCCAATACTTTGGCCACCTGATGTGAATAACTGACTCGTTGGAAAAGACCCTGATGTTGGGAAAGATTGAAAGCAGGAGGAGTAGGGGACGACAGAGCATGAGATCGTTGGATGGCATCACAGACTCGATGGAAAGACTCGGAGTTTAAGCAAGCTCTGGGAGTTGGTGATGGACAGGGAAGCCTGGCATGCTGCAGTGCATGGGGTCACAAAGGGTTGGACACCACTGAGCGACTGAACTGAACTGATAGCATGTATTATACATATACATATATGCTGCTGCTGCTGCTAAGTCACTTCAGTCGTGTCCGACTCTGTGTGACCCCATAGACGGCAGCCCACCAGGCTCCCCTGTCCCTGGGATTCGCCAGGCAAGAACACTGGAGTGGGTTGCCATTTCCTTCTCCAATGCATGAAAGTAAAAAGTGAAAGGAAAGTCGCTCAGTCGTGTCCAACTCTTCATGACCCCATTTTGGACTGCAGCCTACCAGGCTCCTCCATCCATGGGATTTTCCAGGCAAGAGTACTGGAGTGGGGTGCCATCGCCTTCTTGGATACATATATAAATTACCTCGTATGTATGTATGTGTGTGTGTATATATATATATAAATAAAACTGCCCGCTATATTCTAGGTATATAGTATTACGTAGGTAATATATACAAATACATGATATATATTTACTGAACTGCTGTTGTTTAGTCACTAAGTTGTGTCCTACTCCTTTGTGATCCCATGGACTGTAACCTGCCAGGCTGCTCTGTCCATGGAGTTCTCCAAGAAAGAATACTGGAGTGGGTTGCCATTTCATGAGGGTCTGCATAAATCAAAGGCTACGGAGATAAAAGAATGGGTAAACACACACCTGTATAAAAATGTAATAAATAGAAATGAGACTAAATCGCATCTCCGTCTAAAGCAACTAGGACTATTCTGAAAGTTTAAGGAAGCCCAACAAAGGGATCAGTGAGCAGTTCTACTTCTTCCCCTGGTTACTTATCTGTGAGAAACACAAGAATCATCTATTTACCTATGTGTCCATCCACACGTCCATTCAGCTAGGCAGAGACTCAATAGGTTTCGAGCTGCTAGTATTTGGAAATACTGTTTTTAGTGCTGGGGCTGTATCAGTGAAGAAGATAGGCAATGCATTGATTTCATGGGGTTTACAGTTTAATGTAGACAATTAAAACACATATTAAGCAAATTTCAGCCTGAGAAAACAAAAGCTCTTGATGATATAGTGACTGAGAAGCAGATTGGCTACTTTGAATTCTAGAGAGAAATTAGCAAGAAACAGACAATACGAAATAGTTTCTGCTATAACTGCAATCCCTGAAGAAACACCTGGCACATGGAAGGTGCTTAATACACATAAATGGAAAAAAACTGAATGCAGAATGTTATTAAGCCATTAGCAAGAATTAGGTACATCTATACATCTACACGTGCTAACATGAAAGGGTCTCTATGAGTAGACATAAACTGCAGAGAGATCATTTTTGTAAAACTAAATTCATAGGGAAAGAGCTGTTAGAATTCATACTGCATAGTTAGCACTGGGAGGAAAAGAGAAAGGACTTCCAGTTCTTACTTAACACATATTTATTGTTTACATTTTAAGGGTGTACATTTTGAAATACCAAGGACTTTTTGAAACATACACAAAATGACTGTAGGCATCAGGAGGGACAACCTGGGAATGTAGCATGAAAACTGGTGAGTAATTTGACCCAATCATGAAAACTTACACCAGCTAGTCACTTTACCAGGGAGGACTCTTCAAACTTTTGGGTAAGCAAGCTCACCCACACTCAGTGCCATCAGCCAGGCTCCCTGATGCTCCCCAGGGCCCATCATGTGTTCAAGAAAATACCAGTGTGGAGCATGCTACACTTTCTACACATGCATATGTGCTATCTCAGAAAAAAGGAGCAGAAAGCACAGTGTAAAACCAGAAAATAAAGAAAACCATTTCAAGTTTCAAAGTACAGCATTTGGGTGGCACTGTTGAAATAAAATTGCCAGGATATACTGTATTTAAATTATCCAGATTGTCACCTTGAAGGAAGACTAGAGACTTTGACTTGATGAACTCTCAATCCAGGTGAATTCTCTTAGGAGTTTACAACAAAGAAAGACGGGAAGGACGAGGCTGTCCGTCCTGGTTTCTCAGTACGGAGAGACCTGCCGCGTGGTGGGAATATCAAACACCTGGAAACAAAGGCATCTCTTGCCTTTTTGTGGAAGGATTAAAAAACTAACAAGCATGCGCTCCGTAAATTCTCCTGTGCAGCGGTGGCCCAAGAGCCCCACCACGGACAGCTGCACACAAAAACGGGTGGCTGGGATGCCGGCAGGAGAGTGTCCAGGGGTGAGGGCTCCCTGACCCTGGAGGCTGAGTAGGGCAGTCACGGGGCTCAAGCTCCTAAAAGATCCTGTAATTTTCAGTTGACTAATGGGGGGGAAATCAACATGTGAATCACCTTTCAAGTATTTAATTTAATTAGACAAGGAAAATGAGGCTTCTTTAAAATTCTTACTTGGTATTAACTTCTGTCACAAAGCAGCCTAGCGTAATTGGTAAAAGTGAAAAAGTGATTACTGAGGCTTAAGCTTATTTATCACAGCTGTTGCACTTTTACAAAGTGAGTTTTATGGTGTTAAACCCTTCGCCAGAGCGGTTCAGACCCCAGAGCATGGATTCCAGTGTTTTCAGAAAGCACCTCTAAGAAGCTGCAGTAAGTCTGGGTGGGGACGTGAGGCGAGGAAAGGAACGCCCACTGCAGGCTGCAGCCCACGGCCGCTCTGTCGCCTGGGTGCCTATTCTCCCCGCTCTTGTCTTCTCTGCCATTTTAGAATCATGGCAGGTGAAGGAGCTCTCAGCTCGGTTCCTCTATCTTTGGCAAACAACTTGCCTAGGATCACACAACCAGTCACCAGCAAAGCCAGTTAAACGTAGGCCGTGTGGCACCCAAGTCACAGACCTTTTCTGCCTCCAGCAAGCTAATCAGAAAGAAAGGGCAGCAGCATCTCGAGAGGTGAAACCAGCAGCGCTCCTCCCCGGCGCTCTGTCTGGGGCTTTCCTGTGGCCTCCCTGCTCTCACTGCACTGGTCACTTGCGTTTCCCTCTTCTCCCCAGAGCTCTAAACATTGGGAAGGCAGCTTCCTGACCCCCTCCCGCTTCGATCACTAGAGGGCTGACTGCAGCGGTAGGAGGCACCGGGTCCAACTAACTGTGTGCCAAGAGAGACACCTCTCCACACTAACAACTGAAGAATTTTAGGAGGCACTTTCCTCAACTCAAATGGACAAAAACTTCCACCTAACGAGTGGTTGTTAGCAATGAGCCAGTCTCTGTGTGGGAATCCAAAAACTGAGGACAAAACAGACAAACCCAGTCTGCAAAGAATCTACCATCAAGGGGGCATGAAAATGACTTTTCTTTTTGATTATTTGGTAAATTTTAAATGAAAGCTCAGGGAATAATAGCACAAACACCCATGTACTCATGACCTAGACATCTAGATTTTGTCATATTCATGTGGCCTCTCCCCAAGCCAGATCCCAAATAAATAAAACCAATATCACAGCAGGCCAGGGTCTTTGTGACTCTCGACCACCAGGCTGGGGATTCCCCTGCATCACCCTTTAGGAGGACTAGATTAGACATAGTGGGAGATACAGGGGTTGGAGAATAGGACTTGTAAAATCCTTCCAAGAATTCAAAGGCCCTACATATTTCATGAAGCCTCTCCATCTGATACAGGATCTGGCCCTCTAATTACACCTCAGCCACTGCACCCTCCTTAGGAGTCCATGCGGCTGGTAGGGGCCAGGCTGCCTGCAGTCACTGTCCCAAGACCTGCCCAGCCAGGGTTCAGAGGACGGAGTGGGCTGAGATCCCCTCGGGGAGGTCCTCACTGGGGACGCCACTCTGCGCTGTCCTTGCCTCATGGGTTCCAACCTGTCTCTCCCCCCGACGGCCGTCCGCTCCTCAGGGCGGTAGCCTGGGCTGCTCCTTGCCTGTCTGCAGTGGCCTGTCACACTAAGGAGGCACTTGGGACATTTCCTTTCCGTCAAGTTCTGTTTTTCCACTTTCCAGTGATAACAATCAAACCTACCATGTTGTAAACAATAAAATGTGCAATTTTCCTATAATAATTACACCTCGATAAAACTTTTTTTTTTTTTTAAACGTAACTGATTCTTCCTTTTAGTGGGCAGAGGACATCCCAGGATGACTCCATGTCGGTGGCTCTGAGTGGCTCATGGGCTGGCAGCAGCCCCACTGGGTGCAAACCTATACTCATCTCCTAGCTGATTCATTTGATTTCCTTTTTTAAAGCAGGGAATGACAGCTTAGCCCCCAAGAAGCCCAGGCTGCATCCACGGGCTGGGTTTCCCTCGGGCCACCCTGGGACCTCAGGCTGCACCCAGCCTGACCACCTGCCATCAGCACTTCGGAAAATGCTGCTTGTCCTCACATCTGTGGGACACACCGTTGGCCGCCTGCCTTGTGGGCAGTGCCGAGGCGCATGCTGGCCGGAGCAGCCAGAGTCAGTCAGGGGTGTCATGATTAATGTTTGGCAGACATATTACCTACAAGCTGCTAAACTAGGTTGAAGAATAATAACAGCAGGATAATAGAACTACAGGCTACTGGTTTTGTCTGTGCCCAACTTAAATTAGGCAGTTGCAAAAGATAATTAGAGACATAAAGGCCTAGATGTAGAGCCAGCTTGTCATGTGGTAGGAGAGATTTGTAATCTTTGATCACATAACACAGAGAGCTATGCAAGGCTACCCATAAGCTGGGTTGTTGTTCAGTTGCTAAGTCATGTCTGACGCTTTGCGACCCCATGGACTGTAGCACGCCAGGCTCCTCTGTCCTCCACCATCTCCTAGAGTTTGCTCAAATTCATGTTCACTGTCCATCGTAGTTCCATGTCCAGTTTTAATTGTTGCTTCTTGACCCACATACAGGTTTCTTAGGAGACAGGTAAGGTGGTCTGGTACTCCCATCTCTTTAAGAATTTTGTTCATCCATTGAGTCAATAATCTTTTCTCATCCTCTGCTGCCCTCTTCTCCTCCTGCCTTCAATCTTTACCAGCATCAGGGTCTTTTCCAATGATTCAGCTCTTCACATCAAGTAGCCAAAGTATTGGAACTTCAGCTTCAGCATCAGTCCTTCCAATGAATATTCAGGGTTGATCTCCTTTAGGATTGACTGGTTTGATCTCCTTGCAGTCCAAGGGACTCTCAAGAGTCTTCTCCAACACCACAGTTTGAAAGCATCAATTCTTTGGTGCTCAGCCCTCTTTATAGTCCAACATTCTTACATCCATACATGACTACTGGAAAAACCATAGCTTTGACTAGACAAACCTTTGTTGGCAGAGTGATGTCTCTGCCTCTTAATATGCTGTCTAGGTTTGTCATAGCTTTCCTACCAAGGAGCAAGTGTCTTTTAATTTCATGGCTGTGGTCACCATCTGCAGTGATTTTGGAGCCGAGAAAATAGTCTCTCACTGCCTTCACTGTTTCCCCAACTATTTGCCATGAAGTGATGGGACCAGATGCCATGACCTTAGGTTTTGAATGTTGAGTTTTAAGCCAGCTTTTTCACTCTCTTCACCCTCATCAAGAGGCTCTTTAGTTCCTCTTCACTTTCTGCCATTAAAGTGGTACCCCCGCCTATCTGAGGTTGTTGCTATTTCTCCCGGCAATCTTGATTCCAGCTTGTGAATCATCCAATCTAGCCTTTAGCATGATGTACTCTGAATATGTTAAATAAGCAGGGTGACAATATCCAGTCTTGTTGTTCTCTTTTCCCAGTTTTGGGCCAGTCAGTTGTTCCGTGTCTGGTTCTAACTATAGCTTCTTGACCTGCTACAGGTTTCTCAAGAGGCAGGTCAGGTGGTCTGGAATTCCCATCTCTTTAAGAATTTCCCAGTTTGTTATGATCCACACAGTCAAAGGCTTTAGTGGAGTCAATGAAGCAGAACTCCCTTGCTTTCTCCATGATCCAGTGGAGGTTGACAATTTGATCTCTGGTTTCTCTGCCTTTTCTAAACCCAGCTTGTACATCTGGAAGTTCTCAGTTCACGTACTGCTGAAGCCTATAAAACAAGGGGACTCATTTCACATGTGGCTTCTAAGAATCACTAGAACTTCTCTACACACAACTATGGACAAGTAGGTAGGCGGTTTCTGTAACATCTCATATTAACTGTCAGATTTTTCTCATTCTCTCCCATCTGCCATGGAAGAGCCTAGATTTAATACTCAAACACAGTGGTTCTAAGGGAGTCTCCAAACCAGCAGTATGTACATTATCTGCATTAGAATCACAGCGTCTCAGGCTCCATACCAGCCCTAAGGCATCAGAAACTCTGGAAAGCTCGGCAATATTTTAACTAGCCCTCCAGGGAATTCTGATGCCCACTCAAGTTTGAGCCCCACACCCAGTAATGCACACAGTGGCGCACCAGAATTCCACACTCTGGAAACTGTGCACATTTTGAATTTAGAACGTGGAGGTCCTCAGTCACCCACAGCCCTACCCAGTCTCCACACACCTGGTCTCCCCACCACAGCCCCGCTTCTTTCTGCTCCCAGGCACACTCCTCATCATCTGGGCTCCCATGCTGGCTGGCTTTGGTGCTGGCATGATGCTGGCCCCTTTCAGGTGCTCCAAAAATGTGTTGAATGGGGAAGCAATCCTCCACTGATCATTCCCAAAATTTACCTGACTTTGTAAACATCTCAGTAAAGAACACGAGGGTGGAGTCTGTGAAGGTTGTGTCAAGAACCTTGCAGCAGCACTAGGCTGGGGCTCGGCTGTGTCAGGAAGACCAAAGAACTGCTCTCAGGAGCTTCATTACCGTTACCGGGGTCCAGTCTGACTGGAGGAACAGCTCAACTTACCTATCATGTAATGATGAGCTTCTACTAAGCAGGCATTTTATTTCTGTCCATTGAATCCATTGAAACAGAAGGTGATTGGAGAACATTTTAATTTATAAAAATTTTAAATGAGGAAGGTAGTAATGGTATTAGTTAATCTCAGGGCAGATCAGATTTTTTTTTTTTCTGGAACCTCCTAATAACTTCCTAAACATCAAGCATTTCCATGAAACTAGGCAGTTAATTATAGGCTTTATGAGTAAGTGCTTGTACAGAATAATATATGGTTTAGATGTTCCATACTGGAGCCTGTGTACTTGCCCTTTTATCTTAATGCACGGAAGTGTCAAGAACAAGGGGGTTACATACTTTGGGGAGCCAACCCGTGTCAAGAGTGGGAACCGAGTTGCCGTCCCCTGATCCTGCTTGCCGTGGCCCCCTGCAGGGCCCATGCTGGCAACAGGGACCCTCTGGGTGGCCTCAGGCAGATGAGTAACATCAAGGCTCACCCCAGGACCCTCCAGGTTGCTCCTGTTCCCATCCCAGCCCTGAGACAACATAGGAGCCCACAGAGGACTGAGCGCATGGCGACCGGAGGCTGGCCCAGCCCACACCCCTGCTGCCAGGCCCCAGGCAAGGCTGGCAGCCTCTCCTCCTGGGTCTGTGGGATGGAACCTCCAGGTCCCCTCCAGCTTCACAGGTCTCTCTGCCCCTCCTTCTCACTGCAGACAGACACTGGTCCAGGACCAATATGGAAACAGTTAAGCAAGGAAATGACAAGGTGGGGGAGAAGGGCGCCCAAGGAGCAGCCCCCAAGCCCTAGCCATCAGGGCCCGAGGGGGACTCTGCGCCTGGGAGGCAGGAGGTCTGCAGTACCCTTGTCACTGACCTCAGTGTGGCCCTCGGGCAGGACCCCCAAGGTGGTAGGCGAGCTGCCCTTGGCACTTGGCTGGCAGGGAGACAGATGCTCAGAACTGCTCCAGGGGTCAGCCAGTGTGCTGGTTCTGACACTAGGGAGCTACATATCCCTCTGAGGACATGACGGCCCAGACCCTCCTCCCCAGAAAAGTCGTGTGTGCACACACACATCTGCACGCCCTGAAGGGGGTTTCCTAGTTCTGCACGAAGAACTTGAGGAGCAGAGGCAGACAGGAAAACAGCAGCTGGTAGCTGTGATGAGAGGCAGGGAGTCTGGGGAAGGGGAGCCTCCTGTGGGAAGGCTCAGGGGAGCTCCTGTAGCGAGGAGACATGAAAACCTGGGCCCAACAGAGCTGGGGGGAGACAGGAGTGGGAGCACTCCAGGTCAGCCTCTTCACTGTGAAAACGACCAAGACACCCACCAAGCAGAGGGAAGGTGAGAACTGAGCGAGAGTAAGTGCGGAGCAGCAGAGCCCACGCAACAAGTTGAGTGTTGGTTCCCTTCCGGCTTTCTTACCTGGCCCCAGGGCTGTAAAGGGGCTATCTACCTGCCTCCTCACTCCCCAAACACCTGGGAACCACTGCCTGCCTCCTCACAGCTCTTGGTTCTGCTGGGCCACAAAGCCTAAGGCAAGGCCAGATCCCTGCCTTCCAGACGCTTCTGGTGTGGCAGATGGACATGCAGACCATGTTCTCCCCTGGAAACAACCGCAGGGCGACCCCTTCAACTAGGACTGGGAGGGAAGGGCATCCTCATGGCTGGGACAGCAATGTCTTGGAGAAGCTGCCTCAAAGGACACCAGCCTGGGATAGGCTGAGCGCCCAGCAGGGTGGGACCCCTCCTCTGCTCCCACCAACCACAGGACTACCAGCTCCCAGGTACTCACACCTGGTACCAGCCCCCTCCATCACCTCCTTAGCTTCCCATCCCCTCCAGACGTGACCAGCCCAAGTTATTGTAAGTCCACAAGCGGCCCTCAGCACAGAAGCCCTGCTACACCTGACCTCTCTGCAGAGGGGCCACAGGCCCACACTCCTCCCTAAGGAGGAGGGAGCCATACTCCCCTCTCTAACACATTTCTTTCACCAGAACCTAATACTGCCAAGTTCAGGCATTCTTTCTAAGCCACACACACACACACACACATACACACACACCTCTGGGCTAGATGGCATCACACACCTGTTATTTACATGTTATGGAGTAGATATACCTAAAGACGGACTTAACAGGATTCAGGACAAAAGACAAGTGTCCTGAACAGGCTCCAGCAAAGTTGCTGCTTCCTAGGCCACGCTGGGTTAGGACACGATAGCAAAGCTGTGCAGGCTCGGGCAAGGCAGTGTCCCGCAGTTTTTAAAGGGCCCAAGGCAAGGCTGCTGTGGCTACCAGTTCCACCTGGCTCAGAACCAGGCTCCTGGCGCACTTCTCTGTCATCAGAGTGGCCACGGATCTGGTCCACTCCTCCCGAGGGGCCCGCTCTACCCGCATGGGGAGGCAGGAGGCAAGGGGCTTGCATCTCTCCATCACTGGCATCATATCCGTGGTGGAGGTCCTAACCCCCTACATCTCACGCTCTAGAGACACCTGCCAGGGGTGGGGATATGTGGTGACTTTGACTGGGTTCAACAGGAAGCTGGAAGAGAAATGACTACCTGGATACTGACGTATCCACTGTAATTTTAACCATGAGACCTCAAAATGTTCTATGATAGTATATTTGAATCAGTTACCTCAGCCTCAAGGACTGATAAGTCAGGGTAAACTAACAAATGACGGCAGCTCCACTTAGCTTACCACATCTAAACAAACAAGTCTTACTTTCTATTTGCTGGAGATCATTATCTGACAGATAGACTGATCAATCAGCTTCTTCCAGGAATTTCAGCTGAGGCCTCTAGGTAAGAAACATCTATTTTGAAGTGTACACAACAACTGCTATGTAACACAAGGATTATTTATTTCAGCTCAACCTTAATTCTAAGTCAAAACGCCCAAGTTCCTCAATCTACTCCTCTCTCAAGGGAAAAATACACTGTGAATGTGAGGGATCATAATATATGATGAAAAGATGGTGGTGGATCAATCTCTTAGCTGCCTGTAATGAAAACTGAAATAAACAAAAGAGCTGAGTATAAACACCACTGGCATCTCTGTGCAGCCTCATACACAGTTACTCAACTTGCTTTGTAAACACAGAATGAAACAAAACCAGAGGCTGGCAACGCTGTTCCTAAGGGTGTCCCCCAAACCTAATTCCTTACAGTCTATTCAAAAAGGCACAGTGAAGCCCAAGATGGAACTCTCAGCAAGTGTTTTGTAGGAAATTAGAGTCTTCTGGATGCATGGGTTTTAAATCCAGAAGGTATAAAGTCAGAAGGTGTATGAGTCCTGCCAGCTCTCGCCAAAACGTATCTCATTCCATCACTGCTGTTAACAAGTGACCGAGTTCCGTTCCACAGAAACACCTGACGTGAGGGCTGAGCCGCTGGCAGGCCAGGATCGCGAGGACCCGGGGCCGGGGAGCTGGAGCCGAGCCTTCACCGCCCGCCACTGGGGCAGGGCCACAGCTCCCAGCCACCTCAGTCCTCCCCCCGCGAGAAGGGCTCCCCTGCCTGTAAGAGAAAGGGTTTGGACTGGATTGACTCACGTGAAGAATACGTGAGCGACCAGCACACAAGAGGACCAGGCAGGCACAGCCGAAAGGAGCAACGGCGAGCCGCCATAGCCAGCAGGGCTCCTCCGCTCCCCAGACAGGGAGGGCATCCACGCCGCCCACGGGAGGGCGAGGGCACACCCGGGGTGACGGGCTGGGCGCTGCACCTCAGTCCCCACCGAGCCGCCTGGAGACGCGAGGGGTGCAGCCGTGACCCGCGGACACACCTCAGTGCGCTGGACTCGCAAGGGGAGGCGGGGGAGCCTTCAGAGGCTCAGCGCACTGTGGGAGGGGGACTCCTGGCGGGAAGGATGCCCCACGACCAGAGTCCCGGGGCTTGTTTGGGAGTCTGCCACACCGGTGCCTGCATGTCATGATCACAGAGGTCTGCGGCTCAGGGACCATGTCACCAAGGGGAGGGCTGAAGGGTGGGGGTGCAGGAGAGGAAGGAACAGCAAAACACAGTCCTGGCAGGAGGTGCCCGAGATCTGGAGCTGAGAAATGCTGATGCTGCCGTCCACACGGCCCTGGGCTCCTGGGAGGCTTGAGGAAATAAAGTAACTGGCTTGACGACCAACTGCCACATGTACCTATGGCTCTTTCAGCAAATACTGTGTGAGATCCAGGCAAATGAGGCCCAGGACCTGTCCTTAAGGAGGTCGCTGTGCAATGGACTTAAAGAAAATGACTTCTTCAAAATATCGGTGGTAAAAACAGAAAAAGAACATCGGTAATAAACTAGGAAGAAATGCAGTTTGTTCTCGCTGGTGCTACCCAAGATGGAACACGGATGCAGCCCAGACTGACTAGTCTTCTTAAATGGTACTGCACTATATTTCCTAATGATATTAAGCTGCATTTCCATCCACCTAAGGAGGGAACTAAAAAAACTTAAAAAAAAAAAAGCAACTGGGTGAGACCATGCCTTGTGCACGTGTGTACTTCACTAAAGGGTTAAGGGGACAGAAGCAAGAGAGAAAATTTAGAAAACCTCTAGAGAAATATAAAATGGTCATGTACAGCGAGTCCACCCCTACAAGTATTTTTTTTTTTTTTCAGTAAAGAAAAAGAAAATTGAGTGGTGACCTGACCCAGAACTATCAGAGGAAGAAAAGCAACATTAGTTCAAGACTGAGAAGCAAGAAAAATCTGAGTCTGTTTGCCAGATAAAATAGGAAGTATCTGCAGCTGGATTCCCTCTGTGTCGGTCACAAAGCGTCAGTCTACTCATCACATAACTGAGCTTCTCAGCTTCAACTGAGCCCCTTATCCAAATGCAGCCACCTCACTTCTGATTCATAAAATACTATTTCACAGAAAGTGAGTCACTTAGTGACTACATAATGTAACATAAATTACTTTTGTGCATTTAAAACAATTTCCTAATTACAAGGAAACATAAAAAAAGGTTCTGAGTGTGATTTTTAAGATGCTGGAACAAACCAAGATTTAATATAAAATATAATAACTACACATGGTTTTTTTTTTTTGAGGCCGTATCTGCAACAGAGGAGAAATATTTCGCTTTAACCTGATTCTTTACTTCTAATGGTTTATGGATCTTCAGAATTGATAAAGCACTTAGCCTGTGGATGCACAACTGAAACCCAGCACGAGACACTCTGGGCACAAAGAAAAGAAAGAAGAGAAGCCGCTCAGTCGTGTCCGACTCTGTGCGACCCCGTGGACTGTAGCCTACCAGGTTCCTCCCTCCATGGGATTCTCCAGGCAAGAGTACTGGAGTGGGTTGCCATTGCCTTCTCCAGGGGATCTTCCCGACCCAGGGATCAAACCCGGGTCTCCCGCATTCCAGGCAGTCGCTTTAACCTCTGAGCCACCAGGGAAGCCCAGTCTGGGCACAGGTGAGTAAGAAATGGAAACAGCAACGCTTGGCAGAAGACACTCCGCAGGTGGACTTCACGCACTGCAGCAACACCGCCACTTTTGGGTTCTATTCACACAATGATGATCTCTCATTGGACTTGTCTTTTCAAATGGGATTGAGCATTGTTAACTGTCACTCAAAAATCAGTTTTTCTGGAAGATAAATATCTACAAAATGTACCATGATCTTAGAGAAATATAAGATTTTGATCACTATTTATCAGCAGAGCCATATGCTGGTTGACCTTTTTGTTTTTTATCTAAGAATTAAGAGACCTTACTATAAACCTTATAGGTAATGACAAGATAATGATAAAATAAAGACAAACTGTCTTTGTATCTTAGGAGTCTACATCAACCTAAGTAACAGTATCTGGCAGTGGATATTTAAAATCTTGACTGGTATTGAAGCTAATATAAATTCTAACATCAACATTTCTAAGATGTGTTATGAGAACAGAAAGCCACACTGTTACATAAATACAAAATGATACAAGTCCACTTTTTTTTATCTTTGAAACCCAACTACATGGGACATGGAAAATTTTTTTTATCAACTAGATAATCTGTTTTATCAATAGCTAGTAAGCTATTTTTGTAAATTGTCTTTCAGCTGAAAAAACAATACACTACTTACATCATATTGGAAAAGGAATGACCTCAAAATTTCCAAGCAACACAGCTATTTTTCACATCTGAACTCCCCTGCTGATCATTAGGAATAGTTTCAAATGTCCCATTCTTGGCTTCCATTTGTGCCAAATCCTGGACAAGTCTGTAACAAGGCTATGGCTGCAAAACACTGCGTTTCTCCACGAGGTGCTAAGTCGTCTGCCCTCCCTTCTTAGCACACCATCACTCATTAGTCTGAGGCCTCTCCTAAATCAAGCTGTGCTTATGGGATACAGAGGAAGTATGAAGTCAAAGTTGTTTTGTTATATCTCTTGCAAGCTAATAAACTACCTCAAATTCATTGTTTAACTGAATATACTGTTCTGTGCTTAGAGATGCTGTGGTCCAAACTCTGTCCTCAGTCAGAGGAGGCAGAGGTGAATCTGGCCCCAAAAGTCTCAGTGCCCCATCAACACGCAGAAGAAGGGATAGACAGTCTTTTGTTGGAGGGTATTTGAAGAATGCGTTAAAAAGCAGCGTGGGGTGGGGGTGGGGGGGATCTTAAATGATCTGAAACAGTGCTGTTTCCTGTATTACATTCTTACCCAATTCTTAATTATCTAAAATGCTGAGGAATAAAAGACAGAGTTCACTTTCTTTCTTTTGACCAAATAGCTGGAAGTATTAAAAAGTTAAGGCAGACTAGAAATAAAACACAGTTCCACTATGTTTTAAACCAGATTTAAGTGTTTTTTTTTTTTTTAATTCAAACTGACCCAAAGCAAAACTTACATTACAAAGGAAGAACAAAATACATTATGATAGAACACACTAGGAGTTACATGAGAGCTAAATTTGTGGGCCAAGGGCCTCATCCCAATGACACTCTGGGCTGATGAGCAATTCTGCACCAAAGTTAGAACCTCAGTTTTTGTATGGTCCACTGTGGTAGTTAAACTACACATCCTCGTCTCGTAGGGTGTGTATCTGACAAATCAAGCTAGACTCCCTCACGCTCCAGATGTGTACTCTTGCTACTGCCAGAACACTGAATTCTCTAGCGGAAATGCTGCTCCAAGCATGACTGATAATGAATTAAAAAAACAAAATTGTCAAGTCCTCCAAACTAACAAGTGTGGATTATTCTGTAGTAAATAGTTTAGAAATGTGGAAATTAAATAATCTAAAAAACATCCTTACTCTGCTGTACATTTATAAACACAAATATTTACACACACAAAAAAAATCTTCCATTTGCAAAAGATGAGGTTTGCAGTTCATTAATGATCATAATCTTTTATGAGCTGGTGTCTTTGGTGTACTTGCCAAATATATTTTTATAAAGGTTTAGTAACAGGCTTAAATAATAAATTTCAAAAGAAACAGAAGGATCAGTGACAAATGTGATACTATTCTGAACATTTCAGTCAAGATTCTGGAAAAACCAGTTGATCTTCTGAAAACACTTGTTCTCATCATGTTACTACAGAGCGCTTCTCTGCCAACCAAACTGGAGAGCAGGCCTGCACATTCACCCCTGTATTCTGCCAGTTAGCAACTCTGAGACATTTTAGTTATTGTTAAAGACGGTATGTGACTGGGATTCTAGTAACAACAAAAATAAAACATTCTTTTCAAGCTTCCAGAAAAATCAAACATCAAACAAATAACAGAATTATACACTTCTTCATTAAATAGAAATTCTGATTCCAGGAAGAGCTCTCATAATTTTTTTTCTTTTCTGAAGTCTAAGCAGCAATATAGAACAAAGAATTTACCTTCATCTGATCTTTTTACTTGGAATTTCCTGACTCTGACTCAGTGGTGAACTTAGTTTTGGAGACCTCTGAATGGCTGGGGAAAGAAAATCATTTTAAACTAACTGAATAAATTAATAGACACATGAGGAGATGAGCCCTGTGTGAACGTAACACTGCTCAAAGTACAGAATTCTGCCTGCCTTCCCATGTCCTTGTCTCCCTGGCCCGGGTTCAGGGAGCAGCAACGCCATCCATTTCTGGCCATGCCAGGTGCCCGATGCCAAAAGTGTGTCTTAGCTCTGACCTGATTATCGGTTTCCAGAGGAGAACACAGCTCAGCTCCTAGCTTCACAAGGACTCTCTCTCAGAAGATAACTTTTTGGAGATATTTTTATGGAAAAAAAAGTCAGAATACCCATTTCTATCTATCACATCCCAGTTACAGTTTTTGGATGGTTGCAAAACTGGCCACACTTTGAGTGGTTCCCTGCGGAAGAGGCTATGTACCCCAGCCGTGATCCCTCACATCACCCTCTCCCCGAAGCTGCCCACTGTTCAGAAACCTGCTCCCAGCCCAGGCCTAGCAGAGCAGGTATCTGATGCCAGAGCCACTCCACATCCAAGAGAATAAATTTTGTGCTTGAGGAAATATCACTGTCAGCTCTGAAAAAGGATAAAGCCAGAGGAGACCCCCAATTCTACTTTGTTATACTTTTCAGGTGAAATAACTTTATACTTAATGACTTAAAACTAGAAATTCAGACAAGAGAAGCCCTTTATTTTGTAAACTTCTGATAATAAATTTATTACTAGTGTGTAAATATTCTGAAATTTCCCAAAGCACTAAGAACAATACTGGGATAGTTTTAAAGCTTCTTCTGGAACTAATACGATGACACGTCAAGCACAGGGCTCATTTCCAAGGGCATCTCCATAGATTGCTAATCTCTCTGGAACCACTGTTACTGACACTTTATCATATTTATGTTTATACTGCAAACATATGCCGATCAACCTAGAAAATAACTGTTCTGAACAGCGTCACTGTGTATAACTTTAAAATAGATAGGAAATGCTTAATTAGCATATTAGAAATTAACCAGACTTACAAATATGCACCCATCAGAAATTTTACCCTTTAGACATTTTATTTCAACTGGGAAGAAATAAACACCATGAAACCATCCAAAATTATTTATCCATTAAAGCCAAATGATTTAACAGTATTTTGGCTATTTTTAGGGAATACTCTACCACCAGGACATGAAATTTTCTGCTTAAACTGAAGTAAAAGACAAAGCTTAAAATGGAAATTGCAACTGACTCTATGTTCTGCAATTAAAATTAAAGTGGCAGTTCCTGTTCTCACAGGCATGACAAAGCCAGCTGTGGAATGAGGAACATCAAGTGAAATAATGGATAAAATACACCAGAAAGAGTACTGCACTGGAGGCACTATTTTAAAAACAGAATACACGGGCTTTATAAAGTTATTTTCTTTCCCATTAATTGTTTTAAAAGCACAATTCAACTAGAGACAGAAGTTGAGACTCAACGTCCCCAGGTAGTGTACTACAGCTGTTAAAAAAGTAAGTTAGAAACGAGCACACCAACAAAAAGCAGAGGGACTGGGTTTAAGTCATCCAAAGCTACGTTAATTAGAAAAAGAACAGTTTGAAACAGCCAATTTGTACTCATTAAAATGAATGAGGTGACATCATTACTTAAAAAATTTCTTAGGGCATTTTCCAGTAGAGCCCTGGATGCCCTGGGTGAAATTGTGCCTCCAAACTGTAACAAGTGCTCTGCTGGTTTATAATACTGTGCACACCAATGAAACCATAAATTTGGAAAGGGTCAATTCTCCACTCCAAACCTGCTTGTGTCATTTTGGAAAAACAATTGTTTTAAATGCAATATTGTATAGAAAGCTTGGACCTCTTAAACTTGGACCAAGAAACCAAATTAAGACCTTCAAGCATGTGGGGTGTGTGTGTGTGTGTGTGTGTGTGTGTGTGTGTATAAAAAAATCTCTCTCCTACAATGAAAACCAACCAACCAAACAAAAAAACCTGTAAAGTGTATACCTGCTTTCTGACTTCACAGCAAATCAGAAATTGCATAGGATATACTTTGTGCAAGGCAAAAAGCCTTTTAAGTATCTGGAATATAACTCCTAATCTCGCTCACAGTTCTCTGTGTATCAGATATCATCAAATTTGTGTTTTAAGTAGTCTTTCATGACCTTGGCAATTGGCAGTTCATCAAGTAGTTTTAGGTTTTGAAGGCCTATACACTGTCGAATTTTAATTCGGCACAGGTCCTGCAAGTTTCTGGGCTGTCCTAAAAAGACAGAAAAAAGACAATGTTACAAAGCTGCAAAACACAACATTTAAGGAGGGCTTTAAGGTTCTGAAAGGAGTACTTTATTTCACTGGGAAGTATCTCTCTGCGGACTTTACATGCAAAGGAGCAGAGAGACGAGCTAGGAGGATGCGTCCTGGGTATCATTACATGGAATCTCACTGATCCTTTTCACAGCCCTGGATGGTGGGTAGTTTCACTTCCATTTTACAAATAGGGACACTAAGGATCGGTGACCAACTGAAGTGTTTGAGACTCAGACTAAAACCAGTTCTTCTGATTCTCAGCCTGGTATTCTTACCATTACAAATCGGAATGTCAGTTCTTGTCCCAGGTAGGCCTCTAATATGCGGGTTGAACCTGTGTGAGCAAATCCCTCTTCTGGGCCTCAGTGTCTCCACCTGAAAAGTGAGGGAACTAAGTTCCTCCTATCAGCTCCCTGTCCAGGGCACGGAACCCAACCCCGGGGAGCTCTCCCAAATGAGATGTGCCCCTCTGTTCCCCATGATTCTAGACATAGCAGAACCCTGCTGTGGGGAGAAGGGAGCGGACTGGGAGGGCGGGCAGGGAGGGAGAAGAGGCAAAGCAAGCTATCCTGAATTTCCATGTCTTCAAACAAGCCATCCTGACCATCTGCCGATAAAAACCTATGCTATAACTGAACTCAAAAAAGAAAAAGAAATTACACATTGCAATTTCTTTCATCTTTGAATACTGTGTTTCACCAAAACAATGGAGATGACCACAAACAAGAGCAAAAGTTCTTTGACACAGAGCCTCAGAAGTGTTTGGATTCACATAAATTTCTTCTTTCATATTAAATGGCAATAATGATACAAATTAACATATGTGCAATGTGTACTCTATGCCATGTAGTCTTATAGGCTCCTGACATACACTAACTTGTTTTTATCCTTTTACGAGGGAAGTACTTTGATCATCATCCTCATTTTACAGACTGCTTGCATCTCCAACATTAAGTAACATGCTTAAAGTCAAGAACAATGCCATACTTCAGCAGTTCTCAAACTTTTTGGTCTCAAAACCTCTTTACACTTTAATTACCATGTAAGAAGTTAAAACAGAAAGTTCAGAAATACATATTAATTCATTTACAAATAATAAAGATAAGCCTATTACATGTTAACATAAACAACATTGTTATGAAAGTAACAGTATTTTCAAAAATAAATGAGAAGAATGGCATTCTTCCAATTTTCAATTTTTAAAAACCTTTCAAGTTTTTAAAGGTCTGGATGAATGAATGATTGCTGAAGTCTCATGTATGCTCTCATATCCAATCTGCTGTGATGAAACCACATCATCCAATCTCTGGGGAAGTTCATTTACTCTCATGAAAGAAGGAATGTGGAAAAGACAAATAATGTCTTAGTATTACAAGGAAAATCATTTTGATCTCGATATCCTGAAAGGGTCTGGTTAACTCCAGGAGTCCCCAGGCCATACGTGGAGGACTACTGCTATACTTAGTACTTATTACTTGAATTGTACCTGTTTACAGGGATCACCATTATTCACAATTATAAATGAAAAAGGGTCCTTAAAACTCAGACTTCTGCACTGTAGGGCCTGTATGATCAGGCGCTTTCCGAGAGGCACTAACTACATGGTCTCTGAACAGAATCACAGCTAAAGCTACTGCTTTCCTAAGAACGGCTGTAAGCCAGCGGCAGGTATCTCCATGGATGTCCGCCTGAGGATCTGTGCAAGGCTGCTGTACGTGCTCGTGAGTCTCTTGGTGAGGCTATATCCTCCTCACCATCCAGATCTCTGCTAAAAAGGCCACTTCATTAGAGCAGACGAGGTCAGGTTCCCTATCAGGTACTTTCTGAGTTCCATTTCTCTGGAGTGCTGAACGTGGCTATGATTTCACATTCCCTCGGTGATCGCCCAGTAAAGCCCATCTTCTTCCTTACATGCTCCACGAGGGTAAGATGATTTCTGGCTGCCAACGCCTGACACGATCAATACTCAACAAACACTAGCTGGACAAATGAATACTTAATAGGCTTTTCCTAAGAGTATAAAACAGACAACTAACTCATTGCAAAACACACCCATGTCAACAGCAAATCATTTCTTAATCTGTTTCGAAATATTTTTCATCACCATTCATGGGCTACCTTTAGGAACAGAATAAATTATCAGCCATTTTTCAACAAATGCTTAAACTATTTGATCTACAAATGCAAACCAGAGTATGAATCATATTTGAATCTTTTTTTAAAGAATTTGATTTTCCTAAAAGATGGCAGGTTCTTTTGAAGTACAGTATTAATGAAAAGAACCACCACAATGTATTCAAGGCAAAACAGATGAGATAAAATTGACATATATAAATATACATGTATACTTAAATGAAAACATATCTAACAATGTAGAAAAATTACATTATTATATTATTGGAATTTGCTTAGCTAAGGTAGAAAAGATGGAGACAAAAGGTCTTCTTTTGTGGAAGATTACACTCTCCAAAGACCTCACGCTCTTCTTTAACAACGTGACTGGATACCCCAGTGTTAAGAGATGGTATCTGGGTTCCCTCTCCTAGAAACTGGGTGGGCTCCTGACTATGGTGAAACTCATAAATCAGAGCTCCCAACTGGCTCTTGAGACATTCACTCTTGGCACACAACTATCACCAGGACATTAAGTCTGCAAAAAGGAGCTAAGGTCACGGCCCAATAGTCCAGGCTGAACTCCCAGCCACTGCCTGCACAACTAGCCAGCCATCAGAGTGAGACATTTGGAAGGTGGAAAGGCCCCAGTCAAGTGGAGTGGCCCCAGCAAGATGACATTGCTTGGCGCAGAGAAATAAAATAATCAACTATTATCATTTTAAGTCACTCAATTTTGCAGCATTAGATAACTGAGATTCTGGAATGTGGAAGTAGGGTGTTATCATTAAAAAAAAAAAAAATCTAAATTAGATAGCCCTGTCATTGGGACCCAGCAGGGGGAAGAGCTTTGATGAGGCTGATGGTCAGGGCTAAAAGTTTTAAAAATGTTACTAGAAGCTGGAGGTAAGGGAAGATATAGTTTGGCAACATGTCACATGAGGTAAGGGGAAAACTGGAAATGCCCTAACAATCTAGGTAAGAAAATTTCCCAGGCACAATATTACAAGTGTCACTGGCTCTGCTCATTGGCTGTGATAAATCGCAAGAGGGCCAAGATGAGCCAGCAATTTGAATTCAAGGGACACGGCTACAGAAAAGCCACCAGCCGCAGGAGCTACCGGTGCATGAGCCTTTCCAGGGGAAAATGTGCTTCCCATGCCTAAATATCAGAAAGCTTTACTCAATTTGCTGCTGAATTCTCTTCTTCTTAAGCAGTATGCTGTAGCAGTCTCAATGTTTGGGCGGAATCTAATCTTTTGAAGATTTCTTAACCATATGTAACTCCTGTTTGCAGAAATACCTCGAATGGGAAAAGCCACAGTTAAACCATCAACTGTTAGACCCAGGAGCTCTTGGGTGAGCTACTTAGCCTTCTGCTTTGGTTTCCACATCTATGAACTGAGGATGACCTACACAATAGGCCTTACAAGCATAAGAAGAATTACTTCTGGTAAAGTGCTTACAATAGGACCAGGCATATAGTAAGAGTTACAGAGTATTTGGTATATGTTAAATCAGTAATTTTAAATACTGGAAGGATATAATGTTTTGCTTCTCTTTCTCGAAAAAGTAGAGGGCTCCTTCTTGGAAGGAGCTCTGTTTTCCTGCTGCTAAGATGGTTAAGAAAATGCGTTGACAGTTTAATAGTAAAGGAGCATGATGCCCAGTTCTGGGCAAACTGATGGAAATTATATTCTGGAAATCACTACGTGACTTGGATTAGGCAGAGATGGGGGAACTTTGTAGAAGAACTTGTGCAGTGATGAAGTGAGGGGTGTCCACAAATACACAGCTATTTCCTCACCTTGGCAGGTAGTAGCACTAGATGAAAAGCAGGCTACATGATAAAAAGCAATAAAGACTACTCATTGTAATCATTGCTATTTCCAAGACTATTTAAGGAGCCATTTTTTCCCAGGAAAATCATTTTAGGAACAGATTATGACTGAAGAAAGAAGTACAAGCGTACCTCATTTTACTGCACTTTGTAGATACTGTATTTTTACAAACTGAAGGCTTGTGGTAACTCTAAGTTGAGCAAGTCTATCAATGCCATTTTTCCAACAGCATTTGCTCACTTCATGTTTTTGCACCACATTTTGGTAATCCTTACAGTATTTCAAATATTTTCACTATTACTGTACTATTATCTCTTGATTATTATTTTATTATTATCTGTGATCAGTGATCTTTCTTTTGGAAGTTACTACTACCACTGGCTAAATGCTCAGATAATGATTTGCATCTTCTAGTACTAAAGTACTTTTTAAGTTAAGGTAAGCACGTTATTATTACTTTTTTTTTTCTTTTTAGACAAAATGCTATGTTGCACACTCGGTATACTACAATGTAGTGTAAACCTAACTTTTCTATGAGCTGGGAAACCAAACAATTTGCCTGTCTCCCTGTACTGCAGTGGTCTGGAATAGAACATGCAATATCTCCAAGGTGTGCCTGTACTCCCTTTCTTGTCAGCACATCACTCAAAAGTACTGACTGAGCACCTACTATGTGCTTTAAAATGCACTGTCCCAAAGATTAAAGGGGCAAAGGAAAGGAGACAGAGGAAAAGAAGGCAGAGAAAGAGAATAAAGGGGACAAAAACAACAAAACTCAATACACGTACATGCTGTTCACAAGGTGTCTCCTTTCTGTGCTGTTAAACAGCAACTGCCGTGTTCACGGGATTACAATAGGGTGGGCCTGGGGGAGACATCTCACACACACACACACACACACACACACACACACACACAAAGTATAATTTAAGCAACTATAAACGCTATAGGGGATGCAGAGACACTACAAACTATTATTCATACTAATGAATTACAATGGCATTACATAACACTTCAAAGGGTTATTAGTCTTTCCACTTGCTAAAGCAGCCCATCATTAGTAATAATTGGGCTGGTATAAAATAGGAAATCAGCTTTTGAAGGGTCTAGTCTAGAACAAATTACAAAACCAGGGCTGTAGCATAATTTCAAAAATTAAACACCCTAAAGCATTAAATATCTCCTTTTGACATGACCACCTCTGCATTTGCCTTAAGCCAAAGAAAAGCACATATTGCTTTGTAACAAATAACAGAAATCCTTAGAAGGCTACACAAGAAACAGACAGCAATACAAATAAGACAGAAATGGTACAGAATAAGGTCATACTTTCTATATCAAAGAACCTTAAAATGTAGCATAATCTGACTTAGAACTGTGTACCACATCATCCAAGCTGACGCTGTGTAATTCTGGATTGCATCCAAGAGCGAAATCAAAGTAGCCTTTTATTTTTCAATACCGTGATTCTTATTTTGAGGTGAGCTAGCAACTACCTTTGTCCTATAAAATAAGATTTAACACATTTCATACTAAGCCTTGTGATGGGGGTTCAGGGACAAGAGCAAAAGAATAAAACGTGCCCATGGTAGGATCTTAAAAGGCAAACATAAAACGGAGGCACTGGAGACCACTGCAGATGCTGACCCAAGATGAAAAGTGCTAAGTACAAAGGTTAGCCCATTATAAATGCAGTGTACTATTTATTTCTAAAAGTAATTGTAATAATTGAGACTAAATAACCTAGGAAGACTACAATGCAGAAGTGCAACAAAATCCCCAATTAGAAGAAAAATCAATAATCAAAAATAATCTTAGTTAAAATGTGTTACACAAATTATTTCTCCAAAGAGCATAAAGTATCACTATTTTGGTAAGTCATACTAAAAAAACAAAAACAGTCAAAGAAATTGGTAACAGAAGCATCTCAAAGGAACACAGGTGTAAGGGTCCCCAGTGCAGAGGAGCTGTTAAGATCTCCTGCTTACACACCTGTTGCTGTACTGGACTTAGCTGAGAAAGTCACAGCCTAAATTTCACTTTCTTAAAATTACTTTAAAAAGTAAATTCAAATTACTTAAAAAAGTACTTGACAGATTGTCACTGCAAAACAATTTATCCAACTCATTCCCATTTACCTAATTGTTTTTCTCTCAGAAACATGAGCCCTTTATTTTTCAAATTCCTTCTGATCAGTGCAATCATTAAAGCATTTTTATTTAAATAAAAATATTTTAAAATTATAAAGTACTTAAATTATCAAATACATTAAAATTATTTAAAATTTAAATAATTAATTCCTTTTATTAATTCTTTAAAACATACAAATCAAAGTACAACACAGAGCTACCTTTTACATACCACTAAAGCATATTCAGTGGCTGCTTCAAGTACTGTAGCAGCAACTACTAGAAACACAGATCATTACATTACCTTTGACTCTTCTGAATATTAAACACACACCCAACTGGCATATTCTCTGCCTTAAGAATAATTTATGCAAGAGCCTGCCATGCTATGTAAAATAAATAGATCGATAGATAGATAAACAAGGTATTTAAAACCTTGTTAAGTGGTTGACTTACTCAAGGACTCCTTGGCACCTTTGATATGCTTCTGTGCATGGAGAATCACTGAAACTGCTATCTATAATTCAGGGTACTCATTTCCTAAACTGACAAATAATGAATCTGTTTTACCCCCAGGGCATCTGATGGAATGATCACTGATCTCTCTCTACAGATCCTAAGTAATAAGTATGCTGGCATCGACCAAGCAGTAATTTAAAACATTCCATCTTATTCACAGATTTTAACTGCAAATGGAAATATGTTAGAAAATCATTAAATCCTAGAACACTAGGTTAACAGGGTGTCCTTAAAATTTTGAATGAAGAAATTGAACGTTGCTAGGTCTCAACTTTTTTAGTTTGAGGACCTCTTTGCATTCTTAAAGTTGGATGACCTCAAATAATTTTCATTTACGTGTGTTGTTGTGGAACTGCTAAGTTGTGTCTAGCTCTTTGCAACTCCATGGACTGTAGCCCACCAGGCAAGGATTCTGAAGTGGGCTGCCATGTCCTTCTCTATTATGTGTGTTGTATCTATCTATATTTACCAAATCTAGAAATTTTTAAAATACTGATTCCTTAAAGTAAGAGTTATAAAATTCATTATCAGTTGAAATAAATTTTTATGGAAAAAAAAAAAAAGCTGCTTTCCAAAACAAGAAAAATTTCATGAGAAGAGTGGTGCTGTTTTACATCTTTGCAAATATCTCTTAGGTCTGGCTTCAGAGAAGACAGCTGGAATCAGAGACCTGCTTCTGCATATCATGTTGTAAATAATATGCTGTCTTGATTGAAGTAAATGAAGAAGATCCAGACTCACACTGGTAGTGGGAAAAGGAAGGGATACTTAATGGCCTTTATAGATAAATCATGGATCTTTGATACTACACCAAAACTCAACAAGAGGTGTTTTTTTAAGGTTAGATTCAATATGGAATCTGACACCAAATCAGTGAACTTTTTTATACCCTTTCATATTAAAATCCATTGGTCTGTTTTGCCCTTTGAAGGGATCTTTTACCCAATGCATGATTGTGTAACACCATGCATTAGTCGTTTGGAAAACACTGATTACCTGAGTCATGTACATCTTTCCAATGGTGACCCAATTCATTGCATGATAGCAAAAAATTACTTTTGTTAACAGCTCTACTGATTTTGAAAAGTTGTACATATTGGTAAACTGTCAATGTCCTAGTGGCAAACATAAGCTTTTCAAAATTCTAACTTTCACTTGAAAGCACAAAATTTGTTGCTCATCATAAACACTTTCAGTTGTTTTCCTTAAGGTGACAAGTGAACTTTATTCATTTTCAAGAAAATGTCTACCAAATACCAAAGCCTAGCTGGGCTGTCCATCTCGTATTTTAGGTAAATATGGTATTCCATCAAAGAAAGTTGCTGGTTCAGATCAGACAAATCACAGAGGTACTTTCTCTTAATTCAATCCCACTTTGTTACAGAGTAAGAACACTTTCAATTTCCATCCCATAGAATATTAAAAAAGGTACACATTCAAATGGATAAGACTTACTAAAATTAAATCAAAGACATTCCTGAATGGATCTGCAACACTCTACTCAGACTGCCTTGTGGTGAAGAACACAACTGCTAGCAGCCTCTGGGGCCACTGCCTTCATGAATGCCTGCTGTTTCAGCCACCGCCGCTTACACGTCAGTGCAGTCAAAGAGGCCAATAGTATCTTAGTACTCTTATGAAATTAGTTTTGATCTCATGTCTTGAGGACCCCTGAAAGTCCACACCATTCTGTATGAATCCAAAAACAAAATAAAAATAAAACCACAAGCAGCAGGATATCATTCCCTTTATTCCCTTTAAGAGTGGTTATTGGCAAGAATTTTTAAAAGGAGAGACCCCACAGACTCTGATTCCCCCGATTTTCAGAGAAGGCCACAGACCCGTGGGGCGGGTGGGAGGCTAGGCGGCCTGCCCAAGCCTATCAGGTAAGTCAGACGCTGGGGCAAGAGCCCATTGTCTGTTCTCCCCGCCACCGGATGCAGCTGACGCAACAGCAACCAGACACAGGCCCCGCTGAGAAACCGTCAGGGTGCCGAGAGGGAGACACGGGCCTCTGAACCCAAGAGGGCAAACGCTGCTCAGCCCTAGGGACTGCGGACAGGATGATTCTCACATTGTGGATGATTTTCACAATATAAGTGAAAAATGATAAAAACAATGAACAGACTTCTAGTTTCAGCTCCAACATAAAAGAGAACTTAAAGTAATCATAATCACTCCAGTCCTTACAAGAAGAAAAAGCTGAAACAAACTCATCAAGGGCATATCTAGGACCCATCAGTAAATGGATGTATAGGGCGAACCTCCACCGCCGAATCTGGAGAAAGAGACAGATCTAGAATCAGAGCTGAAATCGGTGTACCTGGGGCAGAAGCTCCTGGAGCCACAGACTAGTAGGAACACTTAAGGGGTCTTTTAGACAAGCGGCCAAGCTCTGTGCGTGGCCCAGCCTGGGAGTGAGAGCCACAGTCGTAGGAACCGCTCACGTGTTCTGAGCTGTCCTTTCAGGGACCCTCTCAGCTTCTCACAGGGAGAGACCCCTGGCGGCTCTGGCAGGAGGAGGGTGTGAACACTGGCCTGCCAGACACTCAGGAAACGGCACAACAAAGGTTTGCTCGCCAAGGGAGAGATGTCACCAGAGTCCTAGCCCACCCGGAGAATAAATGTTTCCCTGATCCCCCCACCACCGTCCTCTCACCAAAGTGTGGGTATTTGGCGGGGGGCGGGCGCGGGTAGGGGTAAGGCAGGCAACAGCGGAAAGGGCAATACTTTTCTCATGGACTTTGTCTCTCTTTTCTAAAAGACTTTCATATTCTGAATACCTTTCTGATTAGGGAAATTTACACTGTAGGGCAGGGAGCTGACAAGGGGAAAAGAGCACCAGCTTACAATCCAATTGCTCAGGGAGGTTTCCCTTATTATTGAACGGTTTCCTCAAGGGAAGCTTTCCTTATGAAACCATCTTTCTTGAAGTTTTGGTCTTGTACCTCCGTGAACATTTTCTTGTGCTTGCCATTTCTTATGCATACATGTTAATTTTTTTCTTTTGCATTGGACAAACATTCCTACAGTCTCTGCTCTTCAGCTAGAGAATTTTTGCCCCTTCCTATAATGCCAGAATTTCCATGATCCTCTTAGCTCTATAATGGTGTTTGTGCAAACTACACACACAAATTACTCTAATTAACGGCATGCACTGGCACAACCCTCAGAATGAGTGTGCTCCGCAGGCCTCCGTCAGGGGTCTCCAGCAGGACGCCTGCTGCTGCCTGTCATCACCACCACTTCTTCCTGTCACCGGTCACATCTTCACTGCTCTCACTTACTGTGTCTTTAGTTTATTTGCTCCACTCTGCTTCTTCTTCTTTTCCTAGTAAAGAACTAAGAGACCAAAAACTAGCTTCTCTAAGGAGGAAACAGCTTTCCCTCAGCAAGGTGATGCTCACGCTCTAGGTATGATCTTTGGTTCTTCTTGGTTGTATTCATTATTCCCGGGCACAAAAAAGTCGACTGGCTTTCTGGAGGAGACCACTTTGAGTTCCGGACATTCAAGAAGGCAGAGGTTTCTGGAAGTCTGTCTGTAGAGTAAGAGCAGCTTTTTGTGGCTTCTCCCTCTACTGTGATCAACAAGGCACCTGCAGATACTACTCTGTAACCAAGCCACTTGACCTGCCCTGTTTTCATGGAGTATGTATCAGAGGTTTTACGGCAATTTTTCTAAAAAGCCACAACAGCTTTTAGATTCTAAGATTATGACTGTTTTGAGCTCTTCCGATTTAAATAATGTGCTCTCTTGTCAAAATGGAACAATGAAAACTAATATGGCCCCCAACAAAGACCACCAAGTGCCTTCGCTGTTCTTACACCTCAGGAGTCTGAGTTCTCAGATCAGAGGCCGAGGACGTGGGGCTGAGGGAGCAGGGGCTCGGCAGCAGCACAGATGGGAAGGAGCTCAGGGATTTAACCTGACGCTCCCTGAACCACCCAACCGTCTTTCACTCTGGTTTTCAAGAGAGCCAGTACAGAGCTCCAATGAGCCATCAGTTACAGTCAGTCCTTCCAGCACACTAGGAAAAAGAAAACCTCATAAATAATGCACAGGTGAAGCAGAAACACTTCATTTGCTTTTGGCAGAAAACACCACTGATGGCAAAGGCAAGAGGTACTGAATTACGTCGCAGCATCTGAAGACAGAGGCTAACTGCAGCCTTCCAAGGACAGGTGTTCCTTCGCTTCTGAAAAGCATCCCAAGTTTGCTAAGCCACCATCCTTATGGTTGCAGTCAGCCAATCCACCTTTTCTGCAGACTTACTAGGTGCACAGCTTTGCTCCAGGTGCAGTGGAGAACTCAAACACAAAGAGGCAGGCCTGCCAATTTTTCTATCCGCCCTAATTTTAAAGGTACATGTGAATCTCTTTTTAACTCATCACTTGCTCTCCAGCAGCACTCCATGGTGGAGCTGAGCAGCTCCAAAGGGCTGGGGACAATGGGGCTGCTCCTCCCATCCCTCTGGCCGCCTGTCTCCACATGCAGACCGCACCACAGTTTAGAGAGCTGAAAACAGGCAGGGTAGAATAAGAATCTAAGGGGTTTGATCTGTAGGTAGCAAGTCAGGCCCTGCTGTTCGTCCACCTTCATTTAATACTTGATTTTCTTAAAAAAAAAAAAAAAAAAAAACCACATAGCACTTATAATGTGCCAAGTATGTTTTAAGTGCTTTATACATATTAACTCATTCAATCCTCACAACAAGCCTGTAAGACAGATATGATTACCCTAATTTTAAGATAAGGACACTGAGGCACAGAGCAGTTAGCAAACCCACCCAAGGTCACAGGTAGTCTGGTTGAGTTACGGCTGGAGTGAAGTCTAGTCAGTTGAGTCCTAGTCTACGCCATTGACCACTAATCAAAGTATTTAACAGGCTGCGGCATTTATGTGAATAACATGTCTTCCTGAAGGCAGCCAAGTAATCTAGTATCAAAGTTAAAGCAACAAAAACAAGAAGACACTTAGAATTTATGTATAAGATACACTGTATAGGCTATATACACGACAGAATTCTAACCTGAAGTCCAAGAGTAATTTTATCTTTCACAACACCAACACCCCATCAGTCTGTAACTGAAAACTACTAGGATATTTGCTGAAAGAATCAGCAGTTGAACTTTTGCTGCAGTCTTTTCCTAAAATATGGCCTGGATCTGAAGCCAGCGGGGAGGAATCAGCACACACAGCACCTCCTGTCTCTGAGTACATCACTGCGTCTCAAAAGCTTTCTGCAAGGGCTCACCTACCAGACACCCCAAAATACCTCCCCCAAGGCAGGCACATCTGTGCTGAAGAAGACGACACTTGCGGATATTTAAATAATTTATAAGTACAATAAAATCCATTTCCTGTGTGGCACTTGCCACAAAATCAGTGCTCAACAGCCACATGGGGCTAGTGGCTACCACAGTGGCCAGCACAGAGGCCATTTCCATCATCACTGAACGCTCTGTGGACAGCACGGGTTAGACCCCAAGTGTCATTTTTTTTATGCTTGAGTCTGAATATACTCAGTGGTAATAATTTCATCCTGTCTTTCTTATGAATAAACAAAATCCAAATTATACCTCATTTCTTCATAAATTTTCTACTCTCAAATTCAGTTCCAAGGACAGTGGATTATTTACAAGCAGGTCAGGTAAGCTCCTAATCCTCTACTACTTGGCACCTAGAATGTCTTTCTTCTTCTATAACAATGAATGAAACATAAAAATTAGTTGAGGAAAGGGGAATTCATTAAAAAGTACGGTAGACAAAACGCTGCGTTTAGAGATGATAGCTTCATGTTGAATATGAAGCTCTGAGAGTACCCACGAGGAAGTCGGAGAGGAGGGTGGCTGCTCCACACAAACCAATTCCTCCATCCGAAAAACAACACACGCACCATTAACGCAGCAGGCCACACACTTCGCGGCTTAAAAACAAGGCACCTACACGAAAACAGGCCGGTTACACTGTCCTGGGTGGGCCAGGGACAGTGGCACCAAATTTCCTACTGGGAACAAACTTTTCCTTACAACCATTTCTAATATCTAGCATCCTTAATCTGTACTCCTAGGATGCCTAACAAATAACACTGCTATCCCATTCCATGTGTGTTCACACTGTAAAGAAGCAGAAACGGAATGATAAAACACGAGCACAGCTTAGGAATAAAGCACAAATTCTAAGACACTTCCATAGCTAAGGATGCTAAGATCCAAAATTCTCCTCCTAATTCCTCATTCTCAATTTCATGAAAGCCTGGAAAGACTACGTTTATGACTAGTAGGAAATGCCCTGTTCTAGTATTGATCTGTTTATTTAAAAAATTCCTCTCTCTGCATCCTTTTCGCCAATTTTTCTCTCATCCTATCTATGCCTATTTACTTTTAGTAACACAATTGATTATTTTTATGAAATCCTGTGATATCGAGCTTTCTTTTTCATTTCAGACGAGTAGAATGAGCAGGGCTAACAAGAATCATTAACATCTGGTCATTTTAAGTTGTAAAAACACCTTAAGCTCCTCAGAAGAAGCAAAGAAAATTTTTAAATGTAATAATAGCAATAATTAAATTACATACTTGTGACTTCTTGTAAGAAATCCAAACACGGTCGACTACTTCCAGAAATGCTTATTGAAACAGCCAATGGGGTCTGTCCTTCATAGTTCCTTGTGTTCGTGTCCGCTCCGTAATTATATAACATCCGTGCACAGAGCACATCGTCCCTAAGGGCAGACAAATGTAAAGGAGTCTGTCCATCTTCTAAGCGACCCAAGTTTGTGTCTGCTCCTCTCTGGAGGAACATTCGGCAATAAGAGTGATTGCTTTTAATCACAGCGTATCTCAACAGGAAACCGTTCTGAATGTCGATGTTGGCGTTGTGGTCCAGGAGGATTTTCACACAGCTTGACCGCTCTCGGATAATGGCGAGCTGAAGCGGCGTTGTACCTTTATCACTGAGCGGGTCAACCTCAGCCTTGAACTCCAGTAGGAGTCGGACAAATGAGTCCCTACCATAGTGAGCGGCCACATGAAGGGGAGTCCAGCCATCATTGCTTTTTGCATTAATAATGTCGCTCCTGTATTCAGATTCTAACATCAGGCGTGCAATCCGGGCCCGGCCATGCATGGCTGCATAATGAAGAGCAGTGAAGCCTCCGATTAAGTCCTTAACTGTGGGATCAGCTAGAGTTAAAACCAAAATGAAAACATTAGCAGACTCTGGGAGAGAAAGCAACAAATTCTGCCGTGGCACAGCACATCTTAGCCAATTCTCACATGAAATTGGGAATGATTAAACACATAATGAGCATCAAGTCCTTCTTGCTTCAGCTTAATTGAAGTAGTTTTAATGGAAAATAAATTTTAGTAGAAAGCCATCAAACCTGGATTAACAGGATGAGCATATGACTTACAAAGCATTTAAAAGATAAATACAGCCAACACAGAGCTCTGATCGCCACACCCCTTCGCTCTGCTAATCTAACCAGCTGCCCTTGGCCTCCCAACTCCCTCATCTCTGCACTGTTTCATGTTTCTCTTCTGTTTTGAACTTTTTGTTTTATTTTCTCTTGTGCTGCTTCTTGGTCTTAAAAAGAAGCATGTGTAGCAACATCTGCTGCTCTAAATTACGGATGTACTGTGGTCTGGCAGACTGTGTTATTTTAGGGTATATTAGGTAAAAAAAAAAAAAAGTTTTTTGTGGTCTATAAAAATTTCTAAGTATGTAAGGTATATCTTAAGTGATCTTGATAAATCATGTTTCTATAAGATAAAAGTCAATTCTGAATTCTTTGTTTTGTAAGAACTCTGGAGTTTTTAAGAATTAGGCAGCACACATTGAGTGAAAAATTGGGAGAAACTTCAGCACTGTGTAAATATTATTTTCTAAAACAGTTCCAAACCTCTCTTCTAAATCCACAGATTTCTCGAAATAAAAGAGAAGACAGAAACTAAAATGATTTATCAGCTATATGTCTCCTCAAGCCAGAGACTTCTGTCCCAATCCTTCCTGAAGCTGAGAGTCAGTTCTGCACCGCTCTCATCCCACTGGCCTTCCTGGGCAGGGGGCAGAAGAGGGGAAAGAACCTTTATTCACCGCAGACAGGTCACTTACTTCCCGGAGGCCAGCAAGTCCATGCACAGATATCTGGTTGGACCTAACTACCTGAGAGTAAAATGTTTTCTTCTTATAAAAGTCACCCTTAATTTTTCCTTTGTTCATGAAAGAGAAAAATTCAAACGTGTTTTTCAAATAAACAAATAAAAAGCCTCCACAGTTACGTGATTAAACACTCATGTATTGTTTAGTAAAAATAGTTTTTAGTTCTATAACATTTTATGACAGTTTGGGCTCTTAGAAAAACCTATGAGGCAGAAAAGTACATGTAAAATAGTAATAATACTGTGGAAAATACAGATTTCAATTAAGAAGTAGTTACAACAAAAGCTATACAATGTTAGCACTTTTTAGGCAAGTTATATCAGTTGAATTTCTAAAATTATTTCATATAAACTGATATGACACAATAGTAATAAGACTTTTATGTGTTTAAAGAAAAAAAGGATATCGTATCTGTCCTGCTTTTCACTAAAAGAAAACTATATAGTATAGTTTCAAGTTGCGACTTAAAAAAAAAAATTAAAGCAAGAACATTTAAACAAAGCACATTGCTGCCATCTACTGGTAAGATGTGAACATGGGCTCCTAATGTTTCCATTTTGACATGATGCTCTCAAGTTTTTTTTTCAGATACCTTACTTACCTAGAGTGAGGACATGCATGAAATCTAAAAGAACCTTTACTATTCAAACAAAACTGTAAATCTTGTCAAGACAGTCATTTCTAATCTATATCCAACCAATCAACTGTTTCCAAACACTGTCTCTTATCTGTTAGTGAAATTCAAGAATACTTGCACTTCTCCCACCTTTCATCTACCATGGGTGCCTTTAAAGGTACCAGCAAATAGTCTGATGTGTTATTTTACAGTAAAATTAAAATTATGTTACATGAACCTACACTTGCATCTTTGATTTTTCACTTTAGGTTTATTTATTTATTTTTTGGTTCTACTTATAACAGTGCTATACTGAGCTAGGAAAAACAAATATTAACAAATACAGCAATGATCTGTTTATTCTAAGTAAAACCCATAAAAATGCATTATTTGAGCACATACTGGAAACAAAGCATAGAATGAAGACTGTAGGTTAACAACACATAAAATCTGTACAGTTACTTTTCTCAAGAAATTAACGTGGAAAACATAAGACAAAGATGAAGACAAAAATTATTATTAGCCAATGCAGTAAGAAAAAATCTTAAATGTAGTAGTAGAAACTACAAAACATAAAATTCTGTAAGAAACAGGCAAGACTTTCTTTGACTTAACTAAATTCACTTCATCTGTGTCTGTTCAAATGTTTCTTCATCAGAAAAGCTTTCCCTGAACACCAAACACAGCAACCCCATCAACCTTGTAACTTTGTTCACTTCAGCAAGCTTTCTCCCCCTAGGTGCACGTACGTAATACAAACTCCAGAAGTCTCAAGAAACCCATTTAAACTTATTGAAAAGTTAAGCAATATATATGGATAAAAGCAGAGAAATATTCCCTACAGTATTCTTTCCAACAGCTTTACCACAGTACAATAAAACTGAGGCATTTTAAGTATACAGGTTGACAAACTGATGAATTAGACAGTCCTGTAACTACCACCACAACCACAATATTCCCATCCTCTTAAAACGTTCCTTCCTGCCCCTTTATAGTCAATTCCCTGCCCGGACTCTAGGCCCCAGGCAACTACTAATGCTTTGCCTTTCTAGAATTTCCTAGAGTATTAGGCTTTTGCATTTGACTGACTTCATTCATTGTAGTGTTTTTGAAATTCATCCCCATGTTGTTGCTCATCAAAAGTTCATCCCTTTGTACTGCTGAACAATATCCCATACTATGGATATACAGTTTATTTATACAATCATTAGCAAATGGACAAATAGGTTATTCCTAGGCTATAATCAATAACACTACTGTGAACATTCACATAGTCTGTTTCTGGATATATGTTTTCATTTCATTTGGGAAACTACCTAGGAGAGAACTGCAGGGTCACATGTTAAATGTACATTTGCAGGATTCCACAGACAGAGGAGCCTGGCGGGCTGTGGTCCGTGGGGTCACATAGTCAGACAGGACTGAGCAACTAATACTTTCACTTTCACTTTTCAGTCCCTCACTTGTGTCCAACTCTTTGAGACCCCACAGACTGTAATGTAGCCCACCAGGCTCCTCTGCCCATGGAATTCTCCAAGCAAGAATACTGGAGTGGGTTGCCACTTCCTCCTCCAGGGGACCTTCCCGACTCAGGCATCGAACTTGCGTCTCCCACATCTCCTGCACTGGCAGAAGGATCTTTTTTTTTTTTTTTAACCACTGAGCCCCTTAAGAATCCCTAAATGTAAATTTAACCTAAAAAAGGTACCAAACTTTTTCTAAATGACTACACAATATTACAGTCCCACTAGCAATGTATGAGAATTCCGAATGTTCTACATTTTCACTAATACTTGGCATTATCAGCAATGTTAATTTTACCAGTTCTGTTGAGTATAAGGTGGTAACTTACTGGAATTTTAACATACAATTCCCCAATGACCAGTGATATTGGGTTTATTTATATACTTCCTTTTTGTGGAGTGTCTCTTGAAATCATTTACCCATTTTTATTATGTACTTTTAGTCATGACTGAGTTTGAAACCTAACTGTGCCTATATTCTGGATACAAGCCCTTTCGTCTTGTATTTTCTCGTAGTCTACTGCTTGCCTTTTCACTTTATATAATGTGTCTTTGGAAGAGCAAAAATTTTAAATTTTGATGAAGTCTACTGTCATTTGTTTTCTTTGACGGTTTGTGCATTTTGTGTCCTATTTAAGAAATCTTTGCCTAACACAAAATAGATTTTGTGTTTTCTTCTAGAAGTTTCATAACTTTAACACTTATATTTAGAGCAATGATCCACTGCTAGCTGGTTTCGGTGTAGAGTGTAACATAAGATCAAGGTTCATTATTTTCCATATTAGTGGTTCAAGCACCATTTGTTTACAGGAAGCAAGAACTTTCAGATGTACAAGTTGAATTTAGAAAAAGCACAGGAACAAGATATCAAATTGTCAGCATTTGCTGTATCAGAAAAAGCAAGGGAATTCCAGAAAAACATTTACCTACTTCTGCTTATTGACTACACAAAAGCCTCTGACTGTGTGGATCACAACAAACAGGAAAATGCTTAAAGAGATGGGAATACCAGACCATTTTACCTGTCTACTGAGAACCTGTACGCAGGTCAAGAAGCAACAGTTAGAACCAGTCATGGAACAACAGACTGATTCAAAATTGGGAAAGGAACACGTCAAGGCTGTACACTGTAACCCTGCTTATTTAACTTCTATATAGAATATATCATGCAAAATGCCAGGCTGGATGAATCACAAGCTGGAATCAAGATGTTGGGAGAAATATCAACAGCCTCAGATATGCAGATGATACCACTCTAATGGCAGAAAGTGAAGAGGAAGTAGTGAACTAAAGGGCCTCTTGATGAGGGTGAAAGAGGAGAGTAAAAAAGCTGGCTTAAAACTCAACACTGAAAAAATAAAGATCATGGCATCTGGTCCCATCACTTTATGGCAAATAGAAGGGGAAAAAGTGGAAACAGTGGCAGATTTTATTTTCTTGGGCTAAAAAAACTCACTGCGGACGGTGACTGTAGCCATGAAATTAAAAGATGCTTGCTCATTTCTATGATAAAACTAGACAGTATATCAAAAAGCAGAGAAATCACTTTGCCGACAAAGGTTTACATAGTCAAAGCTAAGGTTTTTCCAGCAGTCATGTACAGATGTGAGCGTTGGACCATAAGGAAAGTTGAATGCTAAAGAATTAATGCTTTTGAATTGCGGTGTTGGAGAAGACTCTTGAGCGTCCCTTGGACAGCAAGGAGATCAAAACTAGTCAATCCTAAAGGAAATCAACCCTGAATATTCACTGGGAGGACTGATGCTGAAGCTCCAACACCCTGATGCTGGGAAAGATTGTGGACAGGAGAAGAAGGGGGCGTCAGAGGATGAGATGGTTGGATGGCATCACTGACTCAATGGACCTGAGTCTGAGCAAACTCCAGGAGATAGTGAAGGAAAGGGAAACCTGGGGCACTATAGTTTATGCGGTTGCAGAGTCAGACACAACTTAGTAAATGAACAACAAACAAATTTGTTTAAAAGACTACTTTTTCCTCAATTATTTATCCTGGTGCCTTTGCCACAAAATAGTTTACCATACAAGTGTGGATCTATTTCTGAACTCTATTCTGTTTCACCAATCTAAAAGTGTATCCATACACCAATACCTGATTATCTTGATTACTGGAGCTTTATAGTAAGTTTTGATAGCAGGTAACATCCTCAAACTTTCTTTAAAACTGTTTTGGCCAATAAATTTTAGAACCAACCTACCAATTTCTTCAAACAAGCCTGTAAAAATATTGATTGGAATATGCTAAATATTTTAAAAATGTAAACCTGTTCCAAATTATCTAAATACTATTTATTCTTCTAAACCGTGAATACAGAACACCTTTCTAATCACTAAGGTCTTCTTTAATTTCCCTCAGCAATGTTTTGTACTTTTCAGTGTATTAAGTACTGCACATCTTTCATTACATTTATTACTGAACTTTGTTGCTATTATAATTAATTGTTTTACATTTCATTCTCTAAATGTTATTTGCTGGTATAGAGAAATAAAACTGATTTTTGTGTATTGACCTGTATACTCTGTAATCTAGCTAAATTCACTTTTTAGTTCTAGGTATCTTTGTAGATTTCTTGCAATTTGCTAAATACACAATTATGTTCTCTGCAAATAAAGACAGCTTTACTTCTTCCTTTCCAATTCCAGGACTTTTATTTGAATAACAAAATGTTGAACAAATGTAGTAAAGGTATATACACTTGCCTTGTTCCCAATCTTAGAGGGAAAGCATTCAGCAGTTCATTTACTATGATGTAATTCTGTAGTCTTTGGAAAACTTGTTTTCCACAAGTGCCTTTCCTTAGTGTTTGGAAGTTATCTTCTGCTTTTGGCTTGCTAAGAGTCTTATGATAAATGAGTATACTATATTGTCAACCCCTTCATGGATCACAGGCTTGTTGTGGTGAAGAGGCTTGCATAACTCAATGAAGCTATGAGCCATGCCATGCAGGAGGGCTACCCAAGACAGACAGATCATTGTATAGAGTTCTGACAAAACGTGGTCCACCAGAGAAGTGGCAACCGACTCCAATATTCTTGCCTGAAGAACCCCATGTACAGTATGAAAAGGCAAAATGATATGACACTAGAAGACAACCCCCCTAGGCTGGAAGGTGTCCAGTATCCTACTGGGGAAGAGTGGAGGGCAATTACTAACAGCTCCAGAAAGAATGAAGTGCCTGGGCCAAAGTGGAAATGACACACAGTTGTGGATGTATCTGGTGGTGAAAGTAAAGTCTGATACAGTAAAGAACAGTACTGCACAGTAACCTGGAACGTTAGGTCCACTGTTAAGGTAAACTGGATGTCGTCAAGTAAGAGATGGCCAAACAGAACACTGACATCTCAGGAATAAGTAAACTAAAATGGACGGGAATGGGAAAATTTAATTCAGAGGACCATTACATCTACTACTGTGAGCAAAAATCCCTTAGAAGAAACAGAATACCCCTCACAGTCAACAAATGAATCTGACATGCAGTACTTGGGTGCAATCTCAAAAATGACAGAATGATCTTGGTTCATTTTTCAAGGCAAACCATCCAACTTCACAGTAATCCAAGTCTATGCCCTAACCACTGATGCCAAAGAAGCTGAGGTAGACTGGTTCTATGAAAACCTACAACACTTTCTAGAACCAACATGAAAAAAAAAGATGCCCTTTTCATCACAGGAGACTGGAATGCAAAAGTAGGAAGTCAAAAGGTACCTGGAAGAACAGGCAAGTTGGGCCTCAGAGTGCAAGGCAAAGATTAAGAGTTTTGCCAAGAAAACACATTGGTCATAACAAACACTTTTTTCCAACAACACGAGAGACAACTCTACACATGGACGTCACCAGCAGTCAATACCAAAATCAGATTTATGTTCTTTGTAGTCAAATATTGAGAAGCTCTATACAGTCAGTAAAAACAACTGGAGCTGACTGTGGTTCATATAATGAGCTCCTTATTGCAAAATTTAGGTTTAAATTGAAGAAAGCAGAGAAAATCAGTAGGCCATTCAGATATGACCTAAATCAAATCCCTTATGATTACACTGTGGAGGTGATAAATAGATTCAAGGATTGGATATAGTAGACTGAATGCCTGAACAATTACGGATGAAGGTTCATAACAGGTTCAGGAGGCAGTGACTGAAACCATCCCAAAGAAAAAGTGGTTGTCTGAGGAGGCTTAACAAATAGCTGAGGAAAGAAGAGAAAAATATACCCAACTGAACACAGAGTTTCAAAGAACAGCAAGGAGAGAAAAGAAAGCCTTGTTAAATGAACAATGCAAAGAAATTGAGGAAAACAACAGAATGGGAAAGACTAGAGATCTCTACAAGAAAACTAGAGATATCAAGCGAACATTTCATGCAAGGATGGGCACGATAAAGGACAGAAACGGTAAGGACCTAACACAAGTAGAAGAATTTAAGAAGAGGTGGCAAGATTGCAGAGAAGAACTGTACAAGGTCTTAACTACCTGGATAACCATGATGGTGTGGTCACTCACCTAGAGCCAGCTATCCTGGAGTGTGAAGTCAAGTGGGCCTTAGAAAGCATCACTATGAACAAAGCTAGTGGAGGTGAAGAATTCCTGCAGAGCTATTTCAAATCCTCCAAGATGGTGCTGTGAAAGTGCTGCACTCAATATGCCAGCAAATTTGGAAAACTCAGCAGTGGCCATAGGACCGCTGTGGAAAAGGTCAGTTTTCATCCCAATCCCAAAGAATGGCAATGCCAAAGAATGTTCCAGCTACCATATAATTGTGCTCATTTCACATGCTAGCAAGGTTATGCTCAAAATCCTCCAAGCTAGGCTTCAGCAGTATGTGAACCAAGAACTTCCAGATGTACAAGCTGGGTTTAGAAAAGGCAGAGGAACCAGAGATCAAATTGTCAACATTTGCTGAATCACTGAGAAAGCAAGCGAACTCCAGAAAAACTTCTGCTTCATTGACTATGCTAAAGCCTTTGACTGTGTGGCCAACAATAAACTGGAAAATTCTTCAAGAGACGGGAATACCAGACCACTTTACCTGTCTCCCAAGAATCCATAGGGTCAAGAAAACAAAAAAAGCACATAACCAATAACAAGTATCAGGTTTTCACTACAGATCCTATAGACACTAAAAGGATAATAACGAATATAATGAGCACCCTTGCGGTTCAAGGCTGTTTAACAATTAGAACCAGACATGGAACAACTGACTGGTTCAAAATTGGGGAAGCACTTCCCTGATGGCTCAGATGATCAAGAATCTGCCTGCAATGCAGGAGATCCGAGTTCAACCCCTGGGTCAGGAAGATCCCCTGGAGAAGGGAATGGCTACCCACACGACTATCTATTCCTGCCTGGGAAATTCCATGGACGGAAGAACCTGGCAGGTTACAGTCCACGGAGTCGTAAAGAATTGGACACAAGTTAGCAACTGAAAAACATATTGTCGATTCGGTTTTCTGCATCTATTGGAATGATCATTTGGTATTTACTTTTATTCTATTAACAGTGTAAATTACTCAATATATTTTCAGATATTAAGGAAAGTTTGCATTCCTGGGATAAACACTCTTTAGCTGTGATATATTCTTTTTTATATAATGGTGAATGAGACTTGATAGTACCGTGTTAGGGGTATTTCTATCTGTTGTCATAAGGGACAGTGCTCTGTTGTTTTCATTCCTCGAAATATCTTTACTTGGTTTCAGGGTACTACAAACCTTATACAATTTAAGTCTGGGATCATTTCCTCAGAGTTTGTTAATGTTTATGCCTTTATTATTTGAAATAATTCAACAGAAAAGGCAGCCGGGTCTAAGGTTTTTAGCATAGTTTTAGTTATGAACTAAGTTTCTTTGTTGTAAACTGATCAAATTATTCCGTTTTCCCCTTGGGTCAGTTCTGGCCATTTGTGTATTTCAAGCAAACTGTCCATTTCTTCTAAATGGCAGAAGGGTGCTCATTATGTTCCTTATTGTCATTTTAGTGTCTACAGGATCTGTAGTGAAAACCTAATACTTGTTATTGCTTATGTGCTTTTTTGTTTTCTTCATCAGTCTACCTTGAGGTTTATCAATTTTATTGATCTTTTCAAAGAACCAGCTTTTTCTTGGTTTCATCAATTTTTCCCGTGATTTGTCTATTTTCCATTCCACTGATTTCTTTTCTTCTGCTTATAATTTTATCCCTATTCTTACTTTGACTGTAATTCTAGCAATACAGAGAAACTGTGCCGAGAGCCCCGTTTCCTCTCCCTTCCTTTGCACTATTACTGTCATATACATTACATCTTTATATAAGCCCAACGACCGTTTTGTAATTATTTATGTTGTCTTTTAAGAGATGAAAAGGGGGAAACATATTTACCTTGTATGGCAGCACGCTCCTAAGGGGGCCCCTCCCATAATCCCTGCCTCTTGATGCTCATGCCCTTGTGTAAATCTCTCCCCATGCATATGAGCAGGACCTGGACTTCCTGCTAACCCAAACAACCTGGCAAAGCTGACGGAATGCCACTACTGTGTATGTTATGATACACGAGGCTCCATCTTGCTAGCAGACTCACTGCAGCAACTCTCCCTGCTGCCTTCATGAACTAAGGGGTCTTGCTGGGAAAGCCCACAGGACAAGAATCTGCAGCTTACCTCTAAGAACTACTGGCAACCTTCAGCTACCGCCCTCAGTCCCACACAACCAAGGGAATTAATCTGATGACAACGTGAGTGAGCTTGGAAGCAAATTCTTCCCCAGTTAAGCCTACAGATGAGAACAGTCTGGCCAACACCTTAAAACTGGGAGGTAATAAAAGCAACAGGAATGAACACACAGTTTTTTACATGCATAGTTACCTTTACCAGTGATTTTTATTTGTCCTGTGAATTTGGATTACACATCGTACTGTTCTTTCAGCTAAAAGGACTTCTTTCTTTGCATGTGTTGGTATGCTTAATAATATTCCACAGATCTGTGGGGCCCCTGAGGGAGGCTCTGACACTGCTTAAGGCAAACAAGAGAATCACTTCACATGGAACAGGAGACCTGGCAAATGAGACAGCTATATGGGCTTCAATAAGCTGCCACATATTCCTGGAAATTTGGAAGGCTGATACATGCTTAAGAAAGACCAGGAGGACCCCAGTTATCTACTCATCTCTGGTTAAACATGAGGCCAGAAAATGAAAGTCGGGGCATACCTGTAAGTTATCTGATTACTGAATGTGTCTAAACCTAATACACAGATCTCGTTGGCAAAGTAAAAGTTTTACTGACTCAAACTGCTTAAGCACAACCTCTGACCAGTTACTGGTCAAACAAGTTATTTTGACCATAAGCTATCTTAAATATCTTATTGTCATTTTTTTTTCAAAATTCTTTTTTATGTATGTTCCTTAGACTGGATAATGTTTATTGATCAATTTTCAAAGTCACAAATTCCTTCTTGAGCCAGCTCAAATCTCTGTTAATCACTCTAATGAATTCATTTATTATTGTACTTTCAATTCTAGAATTTATATATATATAAATATTATATATATATACACACACACTCCCGTATATATATATTGTTGTTGTTCAGTTGCTCAGTCTTGTCTGACTCTTTTACAATCCCATGGACTGCAGCACGCCAGGCCTCCCTATCCTTCACCATCTCCTGGAGTTTGCTCAAACTCATGTCCATTGAATTGGTGATGCCATCCAACCATCTGGTCCTCTGTCGTTCCCTTCTCCTCCTCTCTTCAATCTTTCCCAGCATCAGGGTCTTTCCTAATGAATCAGCTCTGCCCATCAGGCGGCCACAATACTGGGGCTTCAATTTCTTTATTGATCATCTCTATCTGATGAGTCACTGCCACATGTTGTCACTTCATTCTTTGAACATGGTTTCCTTAGTTCTCTCAACACCTTTATAATAGCTATCCTGAAACTTTGTTAAATGTAGCATCTGCCTCTTCAGACACATTTTGTATTAGCTAGTTCCATTTCCTATGTATGAGCAATATATTCCAGTTTATTAGCAAGTCTTTTGATTTTACTGAAAATTGAACATCTTAGACTATATCACAGCATCCCTGGATTTTGATCCTTACGTCTTCTAGGTTGGCTGCTGTCATTATTAGTTTTGTCTTCCTTAAGAGTATACAGTGTCTCTGCTCAGTTGTCATTGTCAAAGCAGGGCTTCTAGGGGCTGCTCCTAGGAATAACTTATAGTTGACCAGTAACTGGTTAGAGATTGTGCTTAAGCAATTTGAACCAGTAAGGCTTCCATCGTTTGCCAAGGAGATCTGTGTGTAGGTTGATACATACATTTAATAATCAGACAATTTACAAATATGTCACAGCTTTCATTTTCTGGCTTCAAGTTCAACAAGAGATGAGTCGATAACTGGGATCCTCTCTGGTCTTAAGCATGCATCAGCCTTCCAAATTCCCAAGAATACACAGCAGTTTATCAAAGCCCATGTGGCCATCTCATTTGTCAGGTCTCCTGTTAAATGTGAGTCTGCTCTGTTGCCTGCCCCAACTGGTATTAGAGCCTCAGTCAAGTAGCTGTGCTGCAAGTCAAACAAGCTTGCAGTTTGTTTACCACCTAGATCAAGACCAGGGTTATTTTCAACAGCAGTCCAAGCATGGGGCATTTCCATGGGCTCCAAAATCAGGTCAGTCCCTTCTGCCATCGAGCAGGATTCCAGCTCTCATGATACTGTGACACAGAGCTTGGTGGAGAGCAGAGAGAGTAAAATGGCAATAGCCACTTTGGGCTCAATTTCTTCTTTTTCAAATTTAAGTTAAAAAATAACTGATTTATGATGGTTTGCCTTTCCTGTTCCAACATTAAAGCTATAAATTCCTCTCTAAGCACTGCTCTAGTATACCCCACAAACTCTGGTATGCTGCGCTTTCACTATCATTCAGCTCAAAATCTGACTTCCAAACGTCTGAGGCTGTCCTAGATACGTTGATGTTGTTGATTTCTAATAGAATTCCATTGCAGTTAGGGAATATACCCTTAAGATTTCAGCCTTTTAACCTTTACTGACACTTACTTTACTGCCAGCATATGGCTTATCCCAGTGGCCATAACATACACACACAAAGAATGCATATTCTGAAAGTGTTGGATGCTATTTTCAAAAACAATATGTCAATGTATTTGATAATGTTTTTAAGATTTTCTCTAGATATTGATATTTTAAATCTAGTTGTTCTATCAATTGCTGAGAAATGTTAAAATATTCAGGATTGTGAAACTGTCCATTTCTCCCTTTCATTGTCAATTTTTTGCCTCACGTATTTTGAAGTTCCCTTTCCGGGCAAATTTTACGAGTGTTATTCCTCCTAGTGAAGTGTCCCACTTGTCACTTGAAATGCCTCTGTTTAGTTCTGACAGTAGTCTATGTCTTGGAATCTATTTCATACGCCACTAACATAGCCGCTCAGGCTTTCTCATGCTCGCTATTTGCATGGTATATTTCCAGGACATGTACCATCCATCTACCTACTTTCAACCCACCTGTACCTTTAAAGTGTATCTTTGTAAGCAGCATATAATTTAGTTTTGTCTACTTACCTTTCTGATAATTTCTAGATTTTCATCAGAGTGTTTTGTCCATTAATGTTTAATGTAAATATTGATATAATTGATTTAACTTACCATATTATTTGTTTTCCATTTGTCTCCTAGTCTCTCTTCTTTCCTTTATAACTTTTTTAAAATATTATCAGAACAGTTTTTAGCATTCCATTTTAATTTCTCCATTGATGTTCTAGCTATACGTCTTTGCATTATCTTTTTTTTTTAAACTGGTTGCTCTAAGGATTAAAATATATACACTAATTTGGTCTAAAACATTACCAGAATATTTACAGAGGTTATTACATGCTTCCCATCTGTGTTTAAAAGCTCAAATACTCTTGGACATTATAAAATCCTAAAAGTGGGAAACTCAGAATTTTACAAAATATATGTATAAGCATTGCATCTTAATTTGCTATTTATGTGATTACTCTTCTTAAAAGTTTTAAAATGCAAAGTGAAGTGGCACAGGAAAAGACACTGCTTCAAGGTCTAAAAACAGCTATGCAATGTGCCATAAGTGTCATTATAGGAAAAAAAAAACCAACAGTGATGGAGGAAAAAATCTAAACAAATCCTTAAAACCTGACTAATAATTCACCACAGAACAAAGAACTAGAAAGTCAGGTGGTGTAATGTTCCCAAATAGGATCTCCCCAAGAAACATTACTTTTTTGCTAATGAAAAACTGAAAATTTAGAAGAGCAGCAAAGCAAAAACAGCATTCCTCAATAACTACTGTCCACAGTGATGGCAGAAAGCTTTCAGCTTTTCTTTTATATATTTAAAATATATATATATAACTGTAATCATAGTCTAATTATTTTTCCCTCTATATTTAGGCACTGAAAATGCCTCCATTTTTAAAATTACATATAATAAAGGGTAAAATTTTCATACAGGAAAAAATTCCTGCATTTAAGCTGCTTCTTGGAATAAATAAATAAAAGTAGATTTACTGGCAAAAAGAGCTCCCATTTCTCAGGATCTAACACATACTACTAAACTTCTTTCCACAAATGCTTTCATAAATGTCTACCATCAATGTCCCCATTTCTCCACATCTGGGATTACCATTTGTAAAATCTTTCATTTTTGAAAAATGAAAAATGATTTCTCATGATCATGCTATGAATTTCTTTGACCAGTCCCTTATCTTCCATTTATTTTCTTATGTTTCAGCAAGAGAATTTTATCTTCTGTATCGAGAGGAGACCTGAGACACTTTTCTCAGTTTACTCTGGGGATCTGCTTTATGACATTAACTTCTAGAGCTTCAGCCCACTGCCCTCCAGGTCTGTTTGCATAAACACCAAATCTGAAGATAAACACACACACCGGCTAATACAGGGTCTCTTACTGTTACACTCTTGAAATGCTCAATGTAGTATTAGAATTTTTAGAAAGATTCAAAGTGGGAAAATGAATACAATACTGGGTTTCTTAAAATCTGCACTCCTATGGTAAACACTCTTCCCTATAATTCAAACGGCACACTAAACCTCATGAGAAAGACCACCGGGATGAGGACAAAGATACAATCATAGGCATCACATTTGTGTTTGGAAACACTGATATTTTTGGACTTTATAAAACCCTAAGCGTTCATCATTTTGAAGCAGGATATTTGAAAGTAAAACAGCAAAATATCACTTACTTATATGCACAGGCCAACGTTTTATGTTCTACTAGTCACACGTGGCTACTGAGCACCTTAAACAGGGATAGTGTGACTGTGGAACTCAAGGTTTTAACTTAACTGTAAATACAGGCATATATTTTACTGCACTGCACTTTACTGCACTTAGAGATACTGACTATGTTTTTTAAAAATTGTAAGTTGGCAACATCACCTACAGCAACTAAATCAGTGCCATTTTCCAACAGTATTTGCTCATTTTGTCTCCCTGTATCATATTAGGATAATTCTTGAAATATTTCAAACTTTTTCATCATTATTTATGGTGATCAGTTATCTTAGCTGTGACTATTTCAATTATTTAGGGTTGCCACAAAACACACCCATAACAAGAGAGTCAACTTAATGAATGTTTTGTCCTGACTGCTCCACCAACCCCAGTCTCTCTCTCTTCTCAGGCCTCCCTATCTCCTGGGACACAAGTGATCAGGCCTTTAACTGTTGAAAATGAAGAGTCACATGTTTCTCACTTTAAATCAAAAGCTAGAAATGATTAAGCTTAGTGAGGAAGATGTTGAAAACTGAGACACGCCAAAAGCTAGCTTCTTGTGCAAAATGGTTAGCTAAGATGTGAATGCAAAGGAAATATTCTTGAAGGAAATTAAAAGGGCTACTCCAGTGAACACAGGAATAATAAGAAAGTGGAGCAGCCTTTTTTATGATATGGAGAAAGTTCGAGTGGGCCAAACAGAAGATCAAAACAGCCACAACATGCCCTAATTTAGTCAAAGCCTAATTTGGAGAAGGCCCTAACTTGCTTCAGCTATATGAAGGCTGCAAGAGGTGAGGAAACTTCAGAAAAAAAAAGAAAAAAGTCTGAAGCTAGCAGAGGTTGATTCATGAAGTTCCAGGAAAGAGGCCATCTCCACACATCACAATGTAAGACAAAGCAGCACGTGCTGATGGAAAAGTTGCTGCAAATTCTCTAGAAGACAATTAATGAAGATGGCCACACTAAAGAACAGTGATTTGATGTTATTGGAATAAGAGGCTACCTAGGACTTTCATAGAGGAGTGAAAGTCTGGCTTCAAAGCACAGGCTGACTCTTGGTAAAGCAGCTGGTGACTTTAAGTTGAAGCCAGTGCTCATTTACCATTCCAAAATCCGAGGACACTTAGGAATTGTATCAAACTACCCTGCCTATGCTCTATAAATGGCCAACAAAGTACATCTGTGTATAATACAGTTTACTGAATGTATAAAGCTCAAAGTCAAGAACTGCTGCTCAGAAATAAAGATTCCTTTCAAATATTACTACTGCTCACTGACAATGCACCTAGCCATCCAAAAGCTATGATAGAGATATAAATAAAATTAATGCTGTTTTCATGCCTAACATAATATCCATTCTGTAGTTCACAGGTTAAGGCATAATTTTGACTATGAAATTTTATTACTGAAGAAATGCATTTCCTAAGGCTACAGATGCCATAGATAGTGATTCCTCTGATGGATGTGGGAAAAGTAAATTGAAAAATTTTTAGAAAGAATTCACCATTCTAGATGCCATCTAGAACATTCATGACTCACAGGAAGGGGACAAAAGATCAATATTAAGAGCTGGAAGAAGTTGATTCCAACTCTCATAGATGATGCTGAGAGGGTCAAGACCAGTGCAGGAAGGAAGTGCAGATTACTTAGTAAGAGAACTAGAATTAGGAGTGGAGCCTAAAGATGTGAGTGACTGAATTGCTGCAATCTCATGATGAAATTTTAACAGGTGAGGAGCTGCTTCTCATGGACAAATAATGAAAGTGATTTCTTAAGATGGAATCTCAAGTGAAGATGCTGTGGAGGTTGTTGAAATCACAACAAAGACTTCAGAATATTACATAAACTTAGTTGATAAAACAGCAATAGGGTTTGACAGAATTAACTCCGATTTTGAAAGCAGTTTTGCTGTGAATAAAATGCTATCAAACATTTGTGCAAGCCAAAGGGAAGTCATTTGTGAAAGGAAGAGTTAATTGATGGTCAAACTTCATTTCTGTCATATTTTAAGAAATTGCCACAGCCACTCCAGCCTTCAGCAGCCTCCACTTTGATGAGTCAGTAGCCATCACCATGAGGAAAGATCCTCCACTGGCAAAAGGATTATAACTCACTGAAGGCTCAGATGACGGCTAGCAATTTTTTAGCAATAAAGCATTTTGTAACTCAAGTATGTACATTGTTTCTTTCGACAGTTCCCAGACTACAGTATAGTATAAACATAACTTTTACATGCACTGGGAAACCAGAAACTTCGTGTGGCTCCCCCTACTACACCATTCGTTTCCCTGTGATGGTCTGGGACTGAACCCTGAGTGTCTCTGAGGTATGCCTGCTGCTACACATGCTATAGACAGCACAGGTTTAGACTGAACTAAAGACAGCCTCATATCACTTCTTCCCCCTTCTGGAATACAGACAGTATTAGTAACACAGACTTGCTCATAAGCACACGTCACACAGCTGCTCCCCAGCCAGGATGCCTTCTGCGGTCACATCGCTGTCAGCACAGCACAGAGAGGGCAACTTCTGAGCTCTGAGTTTTGACAGATCTGTGTGCTCACTCACTGGTAGTTTCACTGTGCAGGTGAACAGATTTACCTGAAAGATCCAATCCTTTAATGCACTTCAGATTAAAATTTTCTGGTAGGGTGAAAGGCTTAAATTAAACATCTATGTCTGCCCCCCCACACCCCCTCACCAATTGCTTTGGCTAACTTTCTCCTGCTCATTCAGTAAATGACAACTCTTTTCTTCCAAACCCTCAGCCCCCCAAACTGTAGTTATTCCCCTTAGAAACCTTAGAAACCCCTTAGAAACCTTAGGGTTTCCTTCCCTCTCACTTCACAGTCAATCTATCATCACATCGTATTGTCTCCATTTTCAAAATATATCCAGAATCTGACCACTTCTCAACACATCCACTACTATCATGTAGCCCAAGCCATGGATATCTCTCATCTGAACTATTTCAAAGTACTGGAGAGGTTTTCTGATTTTTCCCCTGCTCGTCTACAATCTGTCTTTCTCAAAGCAGCCAGAATGAGTCATTCAGGAAGTTCGCATCATTCCTCAGTTGAGAAGTGGTCAATGGCACCCCTCCTTTCTCACTCAGAGCAAAGTTAAAGGTCTAGGAGCTACAGGACATGTTGGCTGACTCTCTTGAGCCCTGTTTGGTCCCCTCTCCCATCATTCTGCTCCAGCCACCATCTTCCTGGCTTCTTCTTGAAAGTGCTAAGATGTTCCCAACCTAGAGTTTTACTTAACACTTTTCTCCCAGATACCTACATGGTTTGGTCTTCATTTCTTTCAGGCCTCAGCTAACATGTCACATTAGAGGCCTTCCACGAATACCTAATTTAAAACAGCAGTCTGTACCTCTTTACCCCTTCTCTGATTCTTTTCTCTTCACAATCTGATATCGTATACTGTCAGTTACTGAAACGTAAGTGTCACGACAATAGACTTTATGTTGTTACTATAGTCCCAGCCCTCCAAACAGTGCCTGGCACAAAGCAGGTGCTCAGGAAACACATGTGGTGTTCAGGGAGATGAGGCTGCAGTCCTGATCAGGCAGCAAAGCCTGAAGTCTTGGGCCCTTTCACTAAGTTCACAATGCTACAACCAGTGAGCTTTTCCACAGCACACATCTGTTTCTCCCACTCCTCTCTCTCACACGGCTCACCACTGTCCCCAAAATAAATGACTGGATGCGCTCCAATCACGCTGAATCTCAGCTCCTAGAACCAAACATGCTCCCTTTTTCCTTCAACCCTTCATCAGTGTCCTCTGAGTTTGGAATAACTCCACAACGCCAACCTTCCAGCATCCTGCATGGCCTCACCTTTCAAGACCGCAACCAAACCACACTTGCTCCAGCAGGCCTTCGCTGCCTCTCCCGCCACCTCCACCCCAACCATAGTGGGTGGTGGTTTATGAACAGTGCTCAGCTCAGTCTCTCGATCCTGCACTGTCTTCTTATAGGTCATACAGAATCAATTTACAAGGTGAAATGACGGTGAGCAAATTACTTACCATTCTGTGGCTCAGTTTTCTCAGTGGAAAAAACACTCCTTACTTACTTAACCTCGTGAACATTTGTGCAGAATCAGGCTGATACTAAATGTTCAACAAATGCTGGCTATAAATCCATCCCCCCAGTAGACTGTAGAGTATCAGAAGCGGAACATAATGATTAGGTCCACATCTCAGGGCCTGGCCAGAGCCTAGCATATGTCAGGCACTCAATAAATACCTGCTGAATAAATACCTGAACAAGTGGCCAACTGGCCGCCTCCCCCTCCTCTATCTGTGCGGATTCTCTCTCTCTGCACAGAGGTGGGGGAGGGAGGAGGGAGAGAGGAAAGCAAATCCTGTTTCTGTGCATTTCTCCCTGCCCCATATTTGAATTTCTGACTTCATTTCACCTTAATGTCCAGCACAAAATAAGCTTATTAACAGAATAGGGCCAACCTAACTCGAAGTTTAAAAGCTCTTAAGGAAACTGTGGTTTAAGGAAAAGAGCAGGTATGAAGAATTCAGGCACTTTTCTAATCCTACCAGAAGACTGGCCCATTTCAATCAATATTTTTTAATAATAGTAATAATAATAATAAAAAAGGATCAGCCTTGTCTCTGTAAAGTTGGGGAACAATTATCTTAGATAACTGGTGCTTATTTCTTCTTTCTCTCTCTCACTGAGAATACAGACACGGGTTCTGTCCTCACGAAGCCTCAAACTAGAAGAGAACTAAACAGAATACTACAAAAATAATTTATTATTTTATTATTATATTATTAATAAAATAAATTATTATTTCATTGCTTGTGACAGGAGCTACAATACATAGGTACAGAGCCTAGCAGTACCATATCACAGAGAGATCTGACCGAGTCCGGATGGTGAGGGGAGGCCTCCCTGAGAAGCGTGGGGAGAGGTGAGTGAGGCAGCAGGGGCCAGGGGAAGGGGCGGCTCAGAGACAAACTGGGAGACACTGCAGACGAGCAGACGCTGCAGGGCCACAAGGTCACCTGAGGGACTCAGAACTACCCCAAGAGAAGGGGGAAGCCACTGATGATTTTAAGACGACATACTTTAACTGTCATTTTTAAGAGGTCACTCCATTTGGAGACTGGCCGGGAGGGCGCTGACTGGAAGCAGGATGAAAGAGACATTTAAGAGTTCTGGTGAGGAATAAGGTTTCCTTATCTAGAGGTAGGACAGCGCCTCCAATGAAAGGAAGTGAAATGATCTGACAACTGTTTAGAAGGACAGTTTTGAGGTTTCTGGCATGGCTTTGGTGCCATTTACTGCAGAAGAACACGGTCAAGCAGCAGCTCATGCTGTGCCGTCAGCCATGAGCTTGGAGACGATGAACAGGCAGCACCGGTCTGCGATCAGAAGCCAGGCCAAGACAAAATACAGAGCGTGTCTAACATCACGCGGGGCCAAGGCGAGCGGAGATCAGGAGGAGGGCTCCACTCCTATTTATGTTCCCCAATCGACACACTGTGTGCTCTTAAAAACTACTCCATAAAGTTCTTATTCTACCAAGGAAATGTGAGAAAGGAGAACGTAAAAGGTGCTATACAAGAATGAGTGAGGGATTTCTGCAAAGTACGTAATTTTGTTGTTTTAAAATTTTATATGGAAATGCAAGTGATAAGATTAGCCAGGGCTTCCCAGGCGGCTCAGTGGTAAACAGTCTGCCTGCCAATGCAGGAAATGTGGGTTCAATTCCTGGGTCAGGAAGATCCCCTGCAGAAGGAAAGGAAAACCCACTCTTGGTCTGGGAAATCCCACGGACAGAGGAGCCTGGCAGGCTGTAGTCCATGGGGCTGCAAAGAGTCAAATACAATATAGCAACTGAGACAATAACAACAACAAAGAGTAGCCGAGACATCCCTAAAGAACAGGGAGAGGAGGTCTTCTCCCAGATACTAAAGCTTACTAGAGAACAACAATTTACAACAATACCATTACTTTGCCAACTAAGGTCCGTCTAGTCAAGGCTGTGGTTTTTCCAGTAGTCATGTATGGATGTGAGAGTTGGACTGTGAAGTAGGCTGAGTGCCCCAAAATTCATGCTTTTGAACTGTGGTGTTGGAGAAGACTCTTGAGAGTCCCTTGGACTGCAAGGAGATCCAACCAGTCCATTCTGAAGGAGATCAGCCCTGGCATTTCTTTGGAAAGAATGATGCTAAAGCTGAAGTTCCAGTACTTTGGCCACCTCATGCGAAGAGTTGACTCATTGGAAAAGACTCTGATGCTGGGAGGGATTGGGGGCAGGAGAAGAAGGGGACGACAGAGGATGAGATGGCTGGATGGCATCACGGACTCGATGTATGTGAGTCTGAGTGAACTCCGGGAGTAGGTGATGGACAGGGAGGCCTGGTGTGCTGCGATTCATGGGGTCGCAAAGAGTCGGACATGACTGAGCAACTGAACTGTACTGATACTCACCTAGGGACATTCTGACAACAGAATTAATGGAACCATGCATGTTGGCAGGGCACAACAATGAGAAAGAAGGGATGATGTAGGCTTCCTTTACGTATAAAACTGTAACCATGTGATACACCAAAACCAGTTCTGGATAGATTAAGGTCCTAAACTTCATGAAACTTTTTAGAACAAAGTATAGGCAAATAATGACCTTGTGGTATGACTTATGACTTATGACTTTTGACTTATGAGAAAGCACAACTCATAAGTCAAAAGAAAAACACAATTTACTTAATGTAAACTTCTGCCCAATAAAAACAAGCACAGCAAGAAAGTGAAAAAGCTACCAAGTGGGAGAAGACTGTTGCAACATGTAACTACCAGCAGAGAATACATAAACAACTCCTGCAAGCAGTCAGAAAGAGACAGGCAAAGAGCCCAGCCCCGCAAGGCTCTGCTACTCATCTCACTTTTGCCAGGGGCGGGGGAAGAAGCGAGCACGTCACACAGAAGAGCAAACCACCTAGCAACAAACTCCTGGCAAAGGCAGGGGCCTGGGTCCTCTCACACCAGCTAGGGACAGAGCCATTAACGACCTTCTTTGGAGGACAATTTGCCAATATCCATTAAAAAAGAAAAAAACAAACAAAAAACTAACAATCCTTTGCTTGTACTTCTAGGAATTATCCAAGAGATAAACTCATACATGTAAAAAGATTAGTCAAGGACATTCTCTGTAATACTGTTCCTAGAAGAAGAAAAATGAAAAATTAGAATGTCCAAAACAGGGAATAAGTTTAAAGAAATTACATCCATACAATGGAATCAGTGACTGAAACTGTTATGAAAAAATCAAGATGCAGATCCAACGATTAACAAAAGGGAAGCAGGTGAGAAGGTGGCCGGTAGAACACTATGCATTTGTAGATGCAGACGGTCTCTTCAGGGACACATCAGAATCCAGTGAGCGTGCCTCTGGGCAGCAGAGGAAGAGACCAGCGCTGAGGGGCAGACGTTTCCCTCTCAACAGTCTGTTCCTTACACCTCTCCTTTAGGTGTTAACCATGTATATGGATGTATGTGTTACTTTCTCAACAAATAAAATGTCCTACTGAGAAACATTCAGCCTCTCTCAAAAAATAAAAAAGGTTGATTTAAACAAATGATATTATATCCATACTAATAAACACTACCTAGCAGTTGAAATAGGAGATGACCAAGACTGAACGTCGACATCCTAGGAATCAGCAAACAGAAATGGACTGGAATGGATGAATTTAACTCAGATGACCATCATATCTACTACTGTGGGCAGTAGTAGTGCTACTACTACTTCTTCTTTCCTTAGAAGAAATGGAGTAGCCATCATGGTCAACAAAACGGTCTGAAATGCAGTACCTGGATGCAATCTCAAAAATGACAAAATGATCTGTTTGTCTCTAAGGCAAACCATTCAATATCATGGTGATCCAAAAAGCTGAAGTTGAACGGTTCTATGAAGACCTAGAAGACTTTTTAGAACTAACACCCAAAAAAGATGTTCTTTTCATTATAGGGGACTGGAATGCGAAAGTAGGAAGTCAAGAAACAGGCAAATTTGGCCTTGCAGTACGAAGTGAAGAAGGTCAAAGGCTAACAGAGTTTTGCCAAGAGAATGAACTGGTCATAGCAAACACCCTCTTCCAACAACACAAGAGAAGACTCTACACATGGACATCACCAGATGGTCAACACCGAAATCAGACTGATTATATTCTTTGCAGCCAAAGATGGAGAAGCTCTATACAGTCAGCAAAAACAAGACCAGGAGCTGACTGTGGCTCAGATCATGAACTCCTTAATGCCAAATTCAGACTGAAATTGAAGAAAGTAGGGAAAACCACTACACCATTCAGGTATGACCTCAATCAAATCCCTTATGATTATACAGTGGAAGTGAGAAACAGATTTAAGGGACTAGATCTGATACACAGAGTTCCTGATGAACTACGGACTGAGGTTCATGACACAGGAGACAGGGATCAAGACCATCCCCATGGAAAAGAAATGCAAAAAAGCAAAATGGCTGTCTGGGGAGGCCTTACAAATAGCTGTGGAAAGAGGAGAAGGGAAAAGCAAAGGAGAAAAGGAAAGATATAAGCATCTGAATGCAGAGTTCCAAAGAATAGCAAGGAGAGATAAGAAAGCCTTCCTCAGTGATCAATGCAAAGAAATAGAGGAAAACAACAGAATGGGAAAGACTAGAGATCTCTTCAAGAAAATTAGAGATACCAAGGCAACATTTTGTGCAAAGATGGGCTCGATAAAGGACAGAAATGGTATGGACCTAACAGAAGCAGAAGATATTAAGAAGAGGTGGCAAGAATACACGGAAGAACTGTACAAAAGAGATCTTCACGACCCAGATAATCACGATGGTGTGATCACTCACCTAGAGCCAGACATCCTGGAATGTGAAGTCAAGTGGGCCTTAGAAAGCATCACTATAAACAAAGCTAGTGGAGGTGATCAAATTCCATTTGAGCTGTTTCAAATCCTGAAAGATGATGCTGTGAAAGTGCTGCACTCAATATGCCAGCAAATTTGGAAAACTCAGCAGTGGCCACAGGACTGGAAAAGGTCAGTTTTCATTCCAATCCCAAAGAAAGGCAATGCCACCAAAGAATGCTCAAACTACTGCACAACTGCACTCATCTCACATGCTAGTAAAGTAATGCTCAAAATTCTCCAAGCCAGACTTCAGCAATACGTGAACCGTGAACTCCCTGATGTTCAAGCTGGTTTTAGAAAAGGCAGAGGAACCAGAGATCAAATTGTCAACATCTGCTGGATCATGGAAAAAGCAAGAGAGTTCCAGAAAAACATCTACTTCTGGTTTATTGACTATGCCAAAGCCTTTGACTGTGTGGATCACAATAAACTGTGGAAAATTCTGAAAGACGGGAATACCAGACCTCCTGACCTGCCTCTTGAGAAACCTGTATGCAGGTCAGGAAGCAACAGTTAGAACTGGACATGGAACAACAGACTGGTTCCAAACAGGAAAAGGAGTACGACAAGGCTGTATATTGTCACCCTGCTTATTTAACTTCTATGCAGAGCACATCATGAGAAACGCTGGGCTAGAAGAAGCACAAGCTAGAATCAAGACTGCTGGGAGAAATATCAATAACCTCAGATATGCAGATGACACCATTCTTATGGCAGAAAGTGAAGAAGAACTAAAGAGCCTCTTGATGAAAATGAAAGAGGAAAGTGAAAAAGTTGGCTTAAAACTCAACATTCAGAAAACGAAGATCATGGCATCCGGTCCCATCACTTCATGGGAAACAGATGGGGAAACAGTGCAAACAATGTCAGACTTTATTTTTTAGGGCTCCAAAATCACTGCAGATGGTGACTGCAGTCATGAAATTAAAAGACCCTTACTCCTTGGAAGGAAAGTTATGACCAACCTAGACAGCATATTCAAAAGCAGAGATATTGCTTTGCCAACAAAGGTCTGTCTAGTCCAGGCTGTTTTCTCCAGTTGTCATGTCTGGATATAAGAGTTGGACAGTGAAGAAAGTTAAGCACCAAAGAATTGATGCTTTTGAGCTGTGGTGCTGGAGAAGACTCTTGAGAGTCCCTTGGACTGCAAGGAGATCCAACCAGTCCATCCTAAAGGAAATCAGTCCTGGGTGTCCACTGGAAGGACTGATGCTGAGGCTGAAACTCCAATACTTTGGCCACCTCATGCAAAGAGTTGACTCATTGGAAAAGCCTCTGATGCTGGGAGGGATTGGGGGCAGGAGGAGAAGGGGACGACAGAGGATGAGATGGCTGGATGGCATCACCAACTCCGGGAGACAGGGAGGCCTGGTGTGCTGTGATTCATGGGGTCGCAAAGAGTCGGACACGACTGCTGAACTGAACTGAATTGAACTGAACTGAGCAGTTGAAAAGAACAGAGAAAACCTATATATGCTTCCCAGGTGGCATAGTGGTAAAGAATCTGCTGCCAATGCAGGAGAATCAAGAGATGTGGGTTTGATCCCTCACCAGGAAGACTCCTGGAGGAGGAAATGGCATCCCACTCCAGGATTCTTGCCTGAAGAATTCCATGGACGGAGGAGCCTGGCAGGCTACAGCCCATGGTGTCACAGCGAGTTGGATGTAACTGAGTGACTAAACACACACACACAGACCGGTATGTATAACTATGGGATAGGCACAAGACTTCTTTGTGGGGACAAGACTTCTTTTCGGGGTAATGGAAATGTTTCAAAGTTGGCTGTGGTGAAAGATGCGCAACTCTATGAATACATCAAAATCTACTAAACTGTATACTTAAAAAGGGCAAACTGTAAGGTTTGTGAATTATCTCTCAATAAAAGCTGTTAAAAAAATATCTATATATACATATATGCAGAAACAGAGAGTAGGGTTTGGGGGGAGAAATAGAGCTCAGCAAACTGGTCCCAGAGGCCAAATCTAGAACACCACTGGTGTTTATAGATAAAGTTTAACCAGCACACAGCTACATTCATTCCTTCACACTGTATATGACAGCTTTCGTGCCACAAAGGCAGAGTTGAGCAGCTAACAACAGAAAAAGAAGGGCTTGCAAAGCCCCAAATATTTACTATCTGGCCTTTTACAGAAAAAGTCTGCCAACCTAACATTTAAAAAATTCTTAAGTTACATATAGCTAAGCAAAAAATAACAGTTGCAGAATTTTAACACAGTCAGTATATAATTTATATTCTAAAACCACAGACAACACAATAAGATGTATTTTCTAGAAGTATGTTAGGAAATGATCTAGAAAAATAGGACCAAACCAAACTTAGAGCCATGAGTTACTTCCGGGCAGGGGTGGGCAGACACGGGTTGGGAGCTGACCAAAGGGAACTTTAGCTTTATTTATAATTTATTTGAAATTGTGTTTTATTTGTTTTAAGGAGATAAGTTCATATATTACCTGAGTAACTGACCTTTCTTTTTTAATTAGTTTGTTAAAAGCAAGGCTGGCAGATGCAGAAAGTAACACAACTAGGTAGAATTTAAAAATCTGAGTTCTGTTCCTTATTTTGCTGAAGCAGTATCAGAATTTTAACTATTCTGACTCTACACCCACTTCTTAGTTTTTCCAAATCTTTCTTCTGGCATTCCTCATACAGTACTCCTTCACGGCCTTCCGCACTGACGTTTTCAAGTTTGAAGGTGAAATGAGGCATGAGCAAGGGCCACAGGGAGGGGCAGAGGACAGCCACAAAAGAGGCCCAGGCCAGCGAATGGTGGGGTCCTGTCAATGGCCAACTATTTTGGGGACATAATTCTTATTTCAGGGCCACTAAGACATGTGATGATTCCTAGTCTCAGTTTAGCAGTGCCCAGCAGTTAGTCCAAGCTCACAGCCTTCATATGCCTATCTTCACATAATTCACAAGACCCTAATGACAGCTGTGCGACTTCTAACATTTTCCGTACTTCAAAATAGTTTCCAAGTTTGACTAGTCAAAAGCACAGCACAGAAATGGAACTAAATGATTGTTAACAAGCAATCCAGGCCCTAGAGCAGTACATAATGAATCCTGAGTTCCAACCAAGCTGCTTTACATCATAATTTATGAAAATAATATGAGTACAAAAAAAGATGCTTGTTCATCTTGTACACTTGTACAAGTGTAAATCTAGGAAAATAAATTAAGTGGAAATCTAATAGGGAAACGAGTTTAAGACAATTATTAGTTACTATTAATTATGGGAATGGACAGTTTTTCAAAGCAAAAACATAAAATGGTAACTGTAGCTTCCAACTGCATATAAAATTAGACCTCAGATAATCTTGCAGGATATCTAGAAACTATGTACAATTCTAGAAAAGGCAAGAGCTAAAATAGTAATAAAAGCATCTAAAAATGCTTTTAGAAGAGGTAAATTCAAAAGATAGGGTATCATGAAGGCCATGGTATTTATAGGGGCCTATGGTATCTCTGTCTGCTTGAGCAATTCTCAACAGGGGGAACTTGAGCAATTCTTAGTTGTTGGGACCACAGCCACTTCTGCTTCTGAAACAAAGCAAGTGGACAACCTGAAGAAGGGTTGCTTTTAGTTGAAATAATCTGGGGAAATCTGGCTATATAGAAACTAGAGTTACAAGGAGAAAAAAAGCACATTCATCAAGCCAATTTTTTAGACAACCTGGTTTTCAACAAAACTCAGCATAATTATAACAAAGAAGAGAAGAAGAAGTCGAGTATTAGAAAAAAGAAGCATTAGAAATTATCTACACATGCACACATTACTTTAAACTAAACAGAATTTCATTTGTTTCTTCTTGGGGAAAAAAGGTTTGCTCCCAGTAAACTCACCTCCATGCTCTAGAAATACTCGAACACATCTTTCCTTTCCTCTTGCTGCAGAGAAATGAAGCAGGGTCCAGCCATTAGCATCCCGGCCGTTTGGAGAGTAGCCTTGCTCTAACATCTTCCGCACTGTGTGAACATCCCCGGCAGCCACTGCAGCTTGAATCTGCAACTCTTCCTGGAGTTCAGGGTTCCTTCGACAATGGTGGTGTAACATCCTAGCTGAGTCCACGTTTTTTTACAAAGGATTCATTAGGTCACAGGGATCAGCCTTGAAGGGTAGGCACAATACATAAAATTTAGAATACCTGACACCTGACAGTGTGTTCATTAAATACCCCAGAATTTTCCACTGCTAACTCATGAAAGGCTCAGTGATGACATTTCATACCATAACAAATTAACATGTATCTGTTTTACCCAGAACTTTTAGCAATTTCCCTAAGATTATAAAAGATTTCAAAAAGAAAGCAAGGCATAAAGTCCTAAAATGCTATAACAGGAAATTTCCTCTTTACAGCCTTTTGTAAACTCAGAGCAAATATCAGTGAATACAACATAAAAGGAAAGGTGATGCTGGGCAGCTGAAGATGGATACAACAGAGGAAGCAAATGAGTACTTGTTTTAGGATTTCACATTTACCTAAAGCACATGGAAAATTTAATTTATAAACTACTCAAGAAATCTATCACACATCAATAAGTAAATACCGAGTATCAAATGGACAATTCATAGACTAGCAAGACTAAAGACCTTCAACTATGAGAAGCAGTTTAACATTTAAAAAAAAAGGCGAAGACCTTTAGGCTGGTCTCCCAAAAATATTTCAATAATATTTTATTTTTAGCCCCAAAGAGTGGAAAGCTGGAAGGGGGGAAAGGGGAAGTAGGTGGGGTTAAGCAAATTAGAGGAAAACAAAAAGTGCAGATTATATTTACATTCCTTTCATTTCTGTTTCTCTATCTATCCTTTCCACTTTAGGAAACAAGATTTACTACTCCTTCTTTTCTGCCACATTTCTTGAGCACTTTTCTAATTTCCATTTTCCAGAAGTTTTATTCTACAAATATTCAAAGTAGCAACATCATAAAAAATATTTTAAAAGAAAAGAAGTCTAAAGAATCTGCTGATTAACTACATGAAAAAAGTAAAAGCAGTGTACTGAATTTCTACACTTTCTGATAGGTCAAAAGAGGTGTGTACTCAAACCCAATATAAGATGAGCTTTCCTTCATGCAAACAGGAAAAGTCCACATTGAACTGATGAAAAGTTATATCCTACATGTGTGCATACAAAACTTTTTTTAGTGTGTTTCTAAGTTTTTAAATACACACAGAAACTTAAACTAACATAATTCTAAGAAGCCATTCCACCTGGGCTAACTTTAAGGACTAGATTAAACTCATCCCCTAATGAGTAGCTTCCATTTCAAAAAAAAAAAAATTATGTGAAAGTCCCTTAAAGACATTCTGGTCTCATATGTAGGTTAGACATCTTGGGACAATCTTGTTACCAATAATAGTTACCTTGGAAGACTTACCCCTATAGATGGTACAAAGGTCAACTTAAGGTAACTTAGGTCATAACTTTGGTCATGTTATCACAGCTCAACTGTATAATCAAATATCCTACCTTGTTTATACACAGAAAATGGTTATTATTGATACAAACTCCTAAGTCTCATTACAAAGCAATATAATTTAAAAAATATCAGATCGCTGCTACAAAGAATTGTTTCCTTAAGAAAAAGTGGAAAAGGAGAAATTTCCTGACAATTTCTTAAGAAACATGATATCCCCTTATCTTTGCACTTAATTACTTTAAGTGGACATTAAAATTAAGTCTCTTGCCTTACAAATTTTAAAACCAAGACTTCTTCTGGCTAGGTTTTTGCTTCTTTTTAGTGTTATAAGGGAAGGTAAAGACCATTAGAAGAAATTCACAGAAACTACTACCATATACTCAAAACAATTACCTTTAACAGGTATTTTTTTTTTTTAAACTGGGATGATTACCTTGGCACTTAAACAAGGCATTCTATACAAAGAAAAATATTTAAACAATGTCAAAACAAACCCAGATTTTCTTTTAGCAAGTGTTGTGTTTTAGTATACATTAGGTAATCTGAATGAGAAATAAAAACTAAATGGATTTTCCCCTAGAACAGCACAGATATCCTATGTCAGTCAGTCACTTACCTTATGAAAGAATGTCCCTTTTCCTGATATGTGGGTTGCCTAATAATCATTGTGCACATACAGCATTGTGAGTTGGGGCTTAAGAGTGTCTCCAAATTCTGGTGTTAATGAACTCTTTCTTAACCTGAAAACAGATGAAATAATAATCATGGAAAGTTTTCTAAAAATAATAAAGAACCATAGCTACCTAAATAGTCTACCTTTAGATGAGCTAACATTTCAGCACATTACAACAACCTACAGAGCAAAGAACGAACTCAAAGCAATTCTTAGAAGAAATTATCTCAACATCTACATTAATCTCCAATGTAGTATAGGATATGATATATTGGGTGAAATTTTTTTTTCTAAAAAGGTAGTTTTATTTTATTAATAAAGAAAATAATAAATCTCATACTTGGAATTTGGATGCAAATACAAATTTTTGGGGGGTCTATTCAGAATATATTTTCAGAACTGAATTACTTTTAAAGTGACATCATTAGCTTCTTGCTCTTTCTAAACAATGAAAATACATGTACACTTAATACAGTAGGTAGCCAGGGCCAAAATGGGATCCATGACAACTAAAAGGAGGTTGTCTTTAAGTGCTTGTTTTCGTATATGCAAAAGACATCATTGTTAATAATTCTGAAAGTTATGCCATTACGCATACACCCAACTAGGCAAAAGATTGACAACAGTCTTGCTGGCTTCTCCATATGAATTCGGAAAAAATTCTCTACAACTAAAAGAAAAGGGATCTTTCTTCACATCCATTAAATCCTAGATCTATGAATTCCATTAGGGTTAAGAACACATGCAAAGTGACTTCCACACATTACACCAGAAACCCTCATTGAGAGAACTGCCATCCCATTCTAGTGGGGTTTGTGTGCCAAGCTCTCTGTCACTGAAACAAGGAAAGGTCATACTGCCCAGCACCTGGATGAGCTATGGGGAAAAGTGGCAGTCACAGGTGGTGGTGTCTGCAGATCAGAATTTTCAACCAATCCAAATTAGTGCAGACTACTTTGACCCTTATCTCTTTTCACAATCTATTTTTCCTTGTCAAATTTCTTCAAGGAAGCCAACGACTCTGCAAACATGCACTTGGAAACAAATAATATTTGGCTTAAAACTGCCTAACACTTTTAAATAAACAAACTAGGCATGATCAGGACTCCAACATGGCAAGCCATAAAAACTGCAAATCCCAGGAGATAGTGAAGGACAGGGAAGCCTGGTGTGTTGCAGTCCAGGGGATTGCAAAGAGTCGGACACAACTTAGATACTGAACAACAACAACTTGTATGGAGGTGAGAGTTGGACCATAAAGAAGGCTGAGTACCTAAGAACTGATGCTTTCAAACTGTGGTACTACAGAATGTTCTTGAGAGTCCCTTGGACTGCAAGGAAATCAAACCAGTCAATCCTAAAAGAAATCAACTCTGAATATTCATTGGAAGGACTGAAGCTGGAGCTCCAATACTTTGGCCACCTGATGTAAAGAGCCGACTTACTGCAAAAGACCCTAATGCTGGGAAAGATGGAAGGTAAAAGGAGAAGAGGGTGGCAGAGGGTGAGACGGTTAGACAGCATCACAGACTCAATGGACGTGAATCTGAGCATACTTTGGGAGACGGTAGAGGACAGAGGAGCCTGGCGTGCTGCACTCCATGGAGTCACAAACAGACACAACTTAGCAACGGAACAACAACAATCCTTACAGAAATGGTTGATGCTGGAATTGGGCAGAAATATAGAAGATGAGCCTAGAGCATCTTACAGTGCCAAAAGAAAAGGAAGTACTCCAAGAAAAATGCAAAGATGGGGGGCCGGTATGTCAAGGGGATACAGGAGCCAACTAGAAGAGCTCTCAATAGCCAAGGTGGAACAAGTGGAACAAGATAATCAAAGTACTATTAGATACCAACCCAAACTACACATAAGTATCAGTAAGTCTGTACTGATAATGAACAACTGATTGAATTAAATAGGGAGAGAATAAATCAATCTCTTGTGCAAAATTCCAAATAATGTGTGTAGATTCACCCCCTCCCCTCGCGTTTAAGGTGGAACACAACTCCCCTTTCTCCTTAAGTGTGACTTCATTTCAAAGAGGATGAACCTCTTTTCAAAGAGGATGAACTTTTCAGTGGGAAACCTGAAAAACAATGCCTCAGCTAGATAATTATGGTCAATATCAAGAGCGCCATCCAAATCATGTTGTTAGTACAACATGATGAGAATGTGCTCTTTCTCCCCAAAACCCACAGCCACAGTCTAATCATGAGGAAAATACCAGACTAATTCCAATTGAGGGGCTTTCTACAAAATATCTGAAACTCTTCAAAATGTCAAGATCATCAAAAATAAGGAAACACAAATCTGAGAAACTGTCACAGTCAAGAGGAGCCTAAAGAGACAGGGCAACTAAAATGGAATGTGATATCCTGGATGGGATCCTAGAACAGAGAATAGTTATTAGGTAAAAGCTAAAGAAATCTGAACAGAGTATGGATTTTAGTTAATAAAACTATTTAATACTATTTCAATAATTGTGAGAAATATGTCCATTAATGTAAGAGGTTAATTAGCGAAAGATGAGTGTGTAATACATGGGAATTCTGTATCACCTTCAACATTTTTCTATAAATCTATAAAATTGTACTAAAATAAGAAATGCAAACTAATGTCTTCAATGATGAGCTTGCAGCATTTCCACACAGAACATGTCATTATTCTCCACGCGATCCACACCTCCATTTCAAGAATGAACCACCGGATGCCTTACTTCTAAGTATTTCCTCGGTAACCCCTGTCCTCCTAGAAAAATGAAGATGACTTTTCAGTCTTGAGCCTTTAAGAGTCCTTGTTTTTGTCATTGTTACCTTCCATACACCCATCACCACTTCCATGAAGGCAGCAGAAATGGTGGGGGACGGCAAGTGAGGTGGGAGTTGAAGAGAATATTAAATGGCATTAATTTATTAATAATATCAAGAAAGGTTTTGTGTTAAAAGTCAAAGGGACTCAATTATTTCTCTCTATAAGCAAGATGCACAAACAACAGTAACTCGTGATAATCCCACATCATCTACTCCAATCAGACAAACGAACGTCTACTGAGTACCTTATAGTGCCTGGCATACTAAGTATGAGTCTTTGGCCACTGGCATTATCTCTGGAGAGAACTTAGAGTTTTTCACATACTTCAAATGAATCAAATACTCCTAGAATGGTTAGGATCATTTTTCTTTATTCTGACAATACTAAGCTCTATAAATAAAAAACACAGGTTTAAAGCAAAAAAGCACTTTGTGCTTCAGTCTTTATGGGAAAACATACACACACACATACCATACACACACGACTTCTGTCCACTTAAATTACGAAGGCCAAAGACCTATTACCAAAATATCCTAATAGTCCAAAGCATCAAGCAACTTAATTTCATCACCGTGTAATTTTATGAAAGTTTGCATTTAATAGAGTATAACCATCCACGCATGTGTAAGTAAAGGGAAAAAAGGCTACTGAACTTAGAAAGTTAACGTGATATTCAGTGGTAAACTTACCATTAAAAACTACAGAGGAAGTCCAGAGATAAGATGGAAAAAAGTCTATTTCCCCTCAAAAAGTGCAAGTCTGAAAACTTGATAACTCATGGAGTCACATATAAAAGAATACGGTGAAGGAGGCAATTTTCTAAGTAAACATATGTACAATGTAAGTTGACTCAGAATGACTAAAACTCTGAGGGTGCAATCTTTAGAAATTCCATTCTAGGTTTCAGTCAGAAAAGAAAAAAAAAAAAATACTAACAAGGAAGACTTCAGAATTATATATCAAAATGAACTGCTTCCCAATGTGTATCACTTTTATAAAACATTTTACTGCCCAATGTTAATAGTGTTTAAATTTTACAAATTCATCTTTTCTACTTTACACTTTTCTTAAAAAAGAAAACAATCTAGGCCTCCGAGCTTTCACAATGTTGACCATATTAGAAACTACAAATTTAGGAATTAAATGCCATCTAATTTCCATACAGATGTCAAGTGAACCTCATTAAGTTAAAACCAAAGCTTCTTGCTTCATCTAATTAAAAGAAATCTATATTCATAGAATAAAGAATAAAATAGCTATAAAGCAAAATATATTTAAGATCTGTCTAAAATTACATAACTTGCACCAAATTTGCCCACATGTCCCCAATTTCCTTTAGCATAAATGATTAGTCATTAATAGCTTTTGCATATTACTTTCACTGAAAGGCCACATATTTTTTGATTAAGGGACACAAATTAGAACTGTGCTTTCAGATTTCACACGAATTAGAAACAAGGTAACAGCTTGCTCCTCAAAAAAAGAAATAAGCATTTCTTTGCAGAAAAACAGAGATACAGGCTGTAAGGAAATAAAATCAGTAACTCCAAGGATACTGGCTCTAAGGAAAAAAAAAAAAAAACCCAAAAAACATGAATAGCTCACAAATCCCAAGAGGGAAGATAGATGCAGAAACACTACAATGCCCAAAGCATGTAACATGGCTGAGATGGATGTTGATGAGGTCAACTCATATAACCAAGAGCCTGGAACCCAAAATGAAGTAGAAGTGTTATTTTAGTATCACTTGGCTGAGCACCACAGTGTTTCTGTTTCAAAACAAGGAAGAGTATTCATATTTCCTCCAAATTACTAGGCCTCCATATAACAAGTATTTACTATCATGTACAACTTTTCTACAAGCTTCCTAAGTTCTAACAGAAAGACCAACAATTTTCATGGAATGTGGACAAGGAAACAGAGGAAATTTTGTAGTTCACTTACTTCGACTCAATTCAAAGTGTAAATCACAAGTATCATAAACGATGAAATCTTGTCAACTTTATCTTTTTAACCTATGTCTGGCCTTACCATCTTAGCAGCCTCATATCAGTACCTAAGTTTATGAGAAAGGAGATAAGTCTTCTATGTAGGGCATACTTTCTGTTGAAGATGAAGTGAAAAGGCTGAAAGTCAGGTATTAGATATGCTTACAGAAATGACCTGATTTTACAGACTTTTTAGGAATCATATGTACTTCTGTGTTATCAAAGTTAAATGTGACCAAAATAAAGCAGTATTTTATGTGTCATAATATAATTGTGAATGGCATCACTTTAGGTATGAAGACAGTAAGTACTGGCCACAGCATACTCAAAATGCATCACTTCAACTAAAATCAGTGATTCTCCCTATGGGCTCATATATCTTACTTGGTTACCAAGAAAGCTGGGTGTTTTGTTTTTTTTTTCTTTTCAAAACCATGCGACTGACAATAGAATTAACACAAAGTTAACTACCAGACTGAAGAATATAAATCAGTCAACAGGGTTTTCTGGTAATACAGTATTCACATTAAATGTTTGGCATAATCTAGACCAAATACTCTCAATCATGCTAATATTAGGAACAGATGTTGACAATTTATATATACTCCATAATCTTAGAAAAACCACTAAAAGCTGAGAGGATCAATGAATTAGTTAAGAAATTAGAATGAACAGAGAGGAAAGTAGTGTTCTCTCTTTACCTTACATAATTGACTCAGCACAGGTGATAAAACCCCTCAGAAATGAAAACATGCTAGAGTTCAATCTAAAGCAGAAAAATATTTAACTGAGAAGGCCTGAATAAAAAATATACATAATTTATCTTTACCTTAAAAACATGCTTTAAATATTCTAGCAATTTTTAAAAAGGTGTAATCATTAGGCATATCTCTGGTGATTCACATATTTAAATAATGAAAATTGCCTTCTACCTAGCTTTTACTGAAATGCAGTGAACCCTACATGTACAGAGGGAGCTTCCCAGGTTCCCAGTTGGTGAAGAATCTGCTTGCCAATACGGGACACACAAGAGATGTGGGCTCGATCCCTGGGTGGGGAAGATCCCCTCGAGGAGGAAATGGCAATCCACTCCAGTATTCTTGCTTGGAAAATTTCATGGAAAGAGGAGCCTGGTGGGCTGCAGTCAATCAGGTCGCAATGAGCCGGACATGGCTGACCATATATGCACTCTACACGTACATATAAAAGGTTCCCTAAATGTTCACTGTGGAATAATCATTAGTCAGTACTGCTTCTAAGTCCCATTCAGTAGCATACATTCTCATTTTGGTATCCAGTCCCAGGTCTCAAGAATACGCAAACCCTCAAAGCCCTTTAAAAGTACTGCACCTTGACAATTAGAAGAATCAGGTAGGAGATTCATTTCTTTATCCGGAAGGCAGAAAGTCCAGAGGAAGAGACCAAGTCAAAGATTTCCTAACAACTTTTGCTATTTTAAGCACTTCTTTGCATGTAAAATTCCCTAAAAAACCTGCGATATTAAAATAACTCTGAGATTAACAAGCGACTTTATACTCCTGTTATTGGATGTCAGAGAAGTTATTCACTTGGCTCATTTCTGAATTAACTCTTACATGATTTCCCTGTTCATATCCCCTCTGTAGGACTTACATGAATGTCCTAAACTTACCTTTAGTGCATTTTCAAAGGTGGCAACAAAATGCAGATGCTTAAATTTCCATCTAACAAATTCTCTATAAGGGTTTCAAAATGAGAAATCTTATGAAAAGTGCCAAAATAAAACCCTACATTCTAGACACACCAAAACATTCTTTTGCTTTTAAATTCCTGAGAGTCAAATGATTGATAAGATATTGCATAAAGTTTTATAAGTACTAGAAAATCTGAAATATACCAAATATGATTTATCTTTTTACAAGAGTTTCATAGCCCTTACACATCTGTCACACAGAAACACACAAACGCCCAAAGAGTTAATTATACATAAGTGCTTCAGGAGAGTATTGCTTTCATATCATCCACATTATTAAGGTACACAGATTCACTTTTTGCTATAGGAAAAAACATCACGTTATTTTCTGAAACTCACAAATCCGAAGCTATTACTGAAACCTTCCTTCACGAACTCTTGTGAGGTAACTCAAAAGATATTCTGATGGAGGTAGACGAATGATAGCAAAGAAGAGGGGAAAACAGAAAATTGTGGTTTAATTAAAAAGCAGAGTCATCCAGAATTAACAAGCAATTAATAAGGAATTGGGAAATTCCTATGAGAATAAGAGGGGCTGGGGCAGCTACAAAAAGGTCTCAAAGTCTCTGAGCAGGGTAAATGGTGGAGTGTACCAAAAGATAAATGCAACACATGGAAACACTGTTCAGAGGGAAAGGCGGAAAATAAGGTCCTGGGAAAGAGAAGTTATTAAAATGTTAAAGACTGGGGCACGGGCGGCGTTTTTGTTTTTGCTGTAAAGCTAGAAGCCAGGAAAGGGATGCATTGCCAGGTAACTATTCAGAAAAGAAAGCACCGATTAATGAGGTAGGGGCCAGGAATAAACAATGGGGGAGGGGAGGGCTGGCTCTTTACCTTGACGGTGGTAGCTGGTCAGAGCTCTGCGGCTGCTCGGGCGGGTGGGCAGACCCTCTCCTGCCGTCGCTCGCCCCCCAGCCAGCTCACACCTGGAAATCAGAGACCCGTGAGCGGGGCAGAGCCCCGGGGCCCCGTCCTCCCCGGCCCCGGGGCAGAGAGCGGGGCGGGCCGGCAGGAAGCGGCAGGCTTCCCCTCCGTCCCGGGCCGGCCCTTTCCCCTCAGCGGGGGTAACCGACTTTTACCTGTCTCCTCAGCTGCTGCCTCCCTTCCTTCTTCCAGCCGCCTCCACACTCACCAACTTCTCCATTGAGGAAACAGCCCGGGCAGGGCCGGACCCGGCTGTCCCTGCTCCTCCGCGGCGCCTCCCGGCCCCAGCCTGCCAGCATCCAGATGGCCCGGCCGGGCGGAGGCGGCGGCGGTGGCCGCCGGGCGGCCTGGGGCAGGGGTGCAGGGAGGAAGTCCCGGCGCGGGCGGGGGGCAGCCCCGGTCCGAGCGCTCGGGGCAGGAGGCTGCCGCGCTCCTGGTTGGGAGCGCCCGGCCACTGAGGGGCCCAGGAGGGCTCGGGGCGGCGAGGGCCCAGCTCTCACGGAACCCGGAGTGCCGGCCGCCGGGGCGCCAGGCAGGGGGCTTTCGGGATGCACTTTGCACCGGGCCACCCCCGCCCCCTCCCTCCAGCACTTTGGGGTCACTGGGATGGGACCTAGCCCTCAGCAGCCAATCAGCGGCCACACTGGAGCCGGAGCCCGGAGCCGTAAACCAGGTCTGAGGTGGGTGGGGGGGGTGGGGGGTGGGGGCGACTTGGTTGGTTGGTTGCTTCCTTCTCTCCTCCTTACCCCAGCGGCCCCCACCCCTTGCCTGCCGTAAAGCGGCCTGCGTATTCGCGACAGTTAGAGGAGGCGTGCCGAGCGAGGCTAGGAGTCGCCTCTGATTGGCCACATTCACTCCCCACCTCCACCTCGCGGCACCCGACGCTCCGCCCCTGGCGGAGGGACTCCATGCGGTTGCTAAGAAACACTATATACCGAACAGGACGTCTGCGCATGCGGGAGGAGGCAGCGCCTTGTACTTTCTGTGAACTACGGTGGCCCGGAAGGGGCTGTCGCTTGCTCGAACGGCAATGCGGAGGCGGTGTGGCTTGGGGCGGATCTCCAGCAGGTAACTGGAAGAGGTCGCTACGCTCGGCGACGGGAGAAGCGGATGTGTGGCCGTTGAGAGGCTGTTTTCGGGGCTTAGGACTGAGCAGGTGTCAGTCCCCAGGAAGCGAGGGGAGGCTCTCCTCGTCCCGCCGCCCTCGGTGCTTTTCGGACGCGAGCGCCGGCTCCTAGGCTGCGCTCCAGGGCCTGAGGTGCCGTTAGCTCCCGGCTGGGCACGCCTCGCCTCACGCGGAAGAGGACGCTGTGGCTTGGCGGTGACGCTTCCAGGGCTTTCCTGCGAGGACAGCGGCCCTTGAGAATTTCTGCGAATGAAAGGGAAAAGAGTGGAAAATGTGGGAGATGGCCGTTTATTAAGTGCGTTTTTTCACTTACCAGGTATTTACCCTAAACTAGTCAGTGTCCTAGCCGTCAGGGAGACAACAGCGATCAAGATACATGTAATCCTTTGCCCTCGTGGAGCGTTCGCTTTAGCAAAGAGACTGACAGACAGGAAATTATTTACCAGATAGGGATGGGGTCGAGCTTGGCTTGGACGTGATGGCTCTTTGTGCTAGGAAGGGTCTCTGAAGAAGTGATATTTGACTCGCCATTTGAGTGAGGAAGACTCAGCCATGCCAAGATCGGGGGCGGGGGGGTGAATTTTGCAGGCAGAGACATCAAAGTCCAAAGCCTCTGACTGGAATAATCTTTGCCGTTGCTAGGGACTGCAAGAAAGAAGGCCAGCTAGTCAAGCAGGGAAACTGATTGATAATGAAGTTGGTTGTGGGAATGGAGGGTGTACGACAGGCTTCAGATCTTGCAGGACTTTGTAGCAGGTGGTCGGGAAGATCTATTTATGTTTTGAAAAGATCACTGGCTGCTCAGTGGAGAAGACTGTAGCTGAGAGTAAGGTTACTGCAGATGTGAAAGACTGTTGTGGTAGTCCAGGCAAGAGTTGACATTATCATAAACTTAGTCATCCAGTACAGCAGAGGTTTGGCTACCACCAGTGTCCTCAAGAAAGGCCTATCTAACTGTATAAAGAAAGTATGTATTTCAACATATCAACTACTTTTATGTAATAAAATGCGTTAAGACCTTTTGTGGCAGATAATGGTCACTACAAACATTTCAAATTGATATCCTGGTATTTTATTGTACATTATCATTCATTTATCAAGAATATTCATTATTCTGCCTTCTACATGAGTTGTTTCTTGGCTTAGGTAGGCAAACTGGGCTCAGGCCTACCCAGGGAAGCTCACAGTCAAGTGTGGGGAAACCAAATTAGAAAATTATTACAGACAGTTCAGTGAGAGAAATACTATGTATAGGCGGAGGAGCACTTGGCTAGGCCCTTTAATCCTGACTTGGATATGTGGTAGGCTCCCCAAGACTGGAGGTTTCCTCCTTGAAGGTTGAGAGTGGGAGGGGAAAGGCTGAAAATGATTTTAGGGAGAATGGGCCTAGAAAAGTAATCCTTAAATTGCGCAGAATTTCTGAGGCCCTCAGAGAAAACCTGGAGCTAAATTTGTGGGGCACAGATGTAAGAAGACCCCAAGAGTCAGATCTTGAAGGGCATGCTAAGCTATGTTCAGGAATTTGTACTTTATCCGAATCAAAGTGGAGACGTTTTTCAGAAGGAAGTGTGTGTCAGGAAACAACTACTTAGCAAGGACTCTGTTGTGGTTGTCCAGGGTAGGAGTGGTGTACTGTAACAGTGGCCATAGGGTGGAAAGAAGTGAGGTGAGAGAAGGTCTGGAAAGATAGCCAGTTTTCTTGCTTGGGTGACTAGGAGATATAGGTGCCATATACTGAGATGGCAACTTTGAGAGACCATAGAGTGAGTTGAGTTTGTGCTGAAGGTGCTGTGGAAATTCCAAGTGGAGTTCTCCACTGGCATTTAGATATTTGAGAGTGGACCCCAGAAGAGAGCTAAACTTAATTGTGGGTTCTGGAGTTGTTAGCGTGGAGATATTAATTCAAGACATTGAGAGACTGTGAAACATTAAGGAGACTACAGTCAGCTCTCTGTTGTGTTCGTGGGTTCTGCTTCTGTGGTTTCAGCCAACCTCCAGTCAAAAGTATTTGTAAAAAGAAAGAAGTTCCAGGAAGTTAGAAAAAGCAAAACTTGAACTTGCCACCAGCTTAGCACCTATTTACATAGTATTTACATTGTATAATATATTCTAAGTAAGCCAGAGATGATTTAAAGTATAGGGGAGGGATGTGCATTGTTGTTATTGTTGTTCTTCAGTCGCTAAGTTGTGTCCCACTCTTTTGAGACCCCATGGACTGCAACACACCAGGCTTCCATGTCCTTCGCTATTTCCCAGAGTTTGCTCAAATACATGTTCACTGGGGCAGTGATGCTATCTAACCATCTCATCCTCTGCCTCCCTCTTCTTTTGCCTTCCATCTTTCCCAGCATCAGGATCTTTTCAAGTCAGTCAGCTCTTCGCATCAAGTAGCCAAAGTCTTGGAGCTTTAGCTTCAGTATCAGTCCTTCCAATGAATATTCAGGATTGATTTCCTTTAGAATTGAGTGGTTTGATCTCCTTGTAGTCCAAGGGACTCTGAAGAGTCTTCTCCAACACCACAGTTAAAAAGCATCAATTCTTCGAAGCTCAGCCATTATGGTCCAATTCTCACATCCATGCATGATTACTGGAAAAACCGTAGCTTTGACTAGATGGACCTTTGTTGGCCAGTGATGTCTCTGCATTTTAATACTCTGTCTAGGTTTGTCATAGCTTTTCTTCCATGGAGCAAGTGTCTTTTATATTCATGCCTGCAGTTACCATTTGCAGTGATTTTGGAGCCCAAGAAAATAAAGTCTTTCACTTTTCCCCTTTCTGTTTGCCATGAAGTGATGGAACCGGATGCTATGATCTTAGTTTTTTCAGTGTTGAGTTTTAAGCCAGCTTTTTCACTCTCTTCTTTCACCCTCATCAAGAGACTCCTTAATTCCTCTTCACTTTCTGTCATTAGAGTGGTGTCCTTTGCATATTCAAGGTTGTTGACATTTCCCTTGGCAATCTTGATTGCAGCCTGTGCTTCCATCATCCTGGCATTTTGAATGATGTGCTCTGGGTATAAGTTAAATAAGCAGAGTGACAATTTACAGCCTTGACATACTCCTTTCCCCAATATTGAACCAGACTGTTGTTCCATGTCCAGTTCTAACTATTGCTTCTTGACCTGCATACAAGTTTCTCAGGAGACAGGTAAGATGGTCTGGTATTGCCATCCCTTTAAGAATTTTCCACAGTCAAAGGCTTTTGAGTGAAGCAGAAGTAGGTGTTTTTCTGAAATTCCCTGTTTTCTTTCTGATCCAACAAATGTTGGATGTGGCTGGATTATATGCAAATAAGGGACTTAAGCATCTACGATTTTGGTACCCCTGAGGGGTCCTAGAACCAGTTTCTACCCAGAAATGACTGTAGGAGGAGAAGAACTGAGCAAGGATGTCTGAGAAGGAATCTCCAGAGAGGGAGAACGGGCTCCAAGAGAGACTGACTTGTCAGGAATTTGTGTGTGTGTGTGGTGGTGGTACTCAGTTGCTAAGCCTGTCCAACTCTTTGCAACCACGTGGATGCAGTGTGCCAGGCTTCCCTATGTTCAGAAAAAGGCAAATTTATTTACTTACTGTTTTAGTAGCACCAAATGCCACGTGGGATCTTAGTTCCCAGACCAGCAATCAAACTTACGCCCCCTTCAGTGGGAACTCACAGTCTTAACCACTGGCCCACCAGAGAAATCCCAAAGCAAAATGTTTTTTAATGGAGGGACTACACAATTATTATCTATGTGAACATGTGCCTATTTTTCCTTTAAAGAATATACCCCTCTGGCCAGCTGTTCTGATGATGTTGGTAATCAGAAACTCCCTTTAGGAAAAAGCCTTAAAGACTTGGCAGGGGTAGAAGAGTGAAAAAATGTATTATAAATTGAGAGCCATCATACATGACAGAGAAGGCACTGAAATAGTGTGGATCAGTGTTAATAGTCACATTGGTAGCCCTAAAGACTTCTTTCTCTTGTTCTGCGTAAGGCTTTTCAGAAAATACAAATTCTTGAAAGAACATTCTTACTAAACATTTGCTTAAGTTAGGAAAAAATAGAAGTTTTATACTACTAAGAGCCAGGCTGCAAATTATACAGGATAAGTTTTTAAAAACTTCTGTTATTTTAAGCCAAACCCACCCAGGAAGTGTAGTATCTAACTGTATATTCAAAGGAATATGTGCAGGACTGAAAGCAGTTTCCAAAGGGATTTCAACAGGAGCATGGAACAATGGTACTCTACTTGGAGATTACTCTTCCTAAAAAAACTACTTTGAAGGCTACTACATATTTTTGCATGTATAATTTCCAATGTTAAAAAATTTAATTTCTCTTTATCCTTAAAATACATAACTGAATTTTAACTAGAAACCAGTTATATTCAGACATATTAAGTGGTATGATACATTAGCTACTTCTGATCTTTCAATTCTCTCATGATTTCTTCCTGATTTATTATAAAAACATAATATCACAGAAAGTTTGAACAACAGCTTATAATACCTGAACTTCAGTACAACTACCAACTTTATTTTTGCATACTCTTTTTTTGTCTTCAGACATTTCACACACTTTCGACAATACATGTGCCCTGGGGTATTCCATGGCAGTCAAGGGATTTGGACTATACATTCTCTGGTCGGAGAACCAAAATCCCATGACCCACATGGCATGGCCAAAAGGAAAAAAAAAACAACTTGTGTTATGAGTTTCTAGACTTTTATTGGTACATTTTGCCTAAATAATTGGTGCCTCCTTCTTGGAAACCCAGATTGCTACCTGACGTCTGCTAGCACTCTTGGGTTCTGGAATTGCATAGAGGCTTTATGAATTATCTGGGCCAGTGATTTTCAGGTTTTTTAGCAATGGGACCCCAGTGTAAAAAAAAAAAAAGAAACTCTGTTGACAGTGGTATTTTACCAGTATGAATGTAGGTTGTAAGTTCAGTTTTACAAAGTTTACTGATTATAAAATCAGGCAGTTTTGAATTCCAAAAAGAATAAAATAAATGAATAAATCTGTGAAGTTGTGGAGGACATGTTCAGTCTCACAGCATCGTCAGCCCCATGCATTTCAGTGTGTTGCTAAATATTGCTTCAACCAAGACATGAAGGTCTGTGAGCTTCTTAACAGGAGCTGGTATCTGAGTTGTGTCCTGACTTTTCCTAGCTTTTCCTTTTCTCTGGTCATTTATTTTTCACTTGAAATCCTTTGTTCAGGTTGCAACAGTTTGCAAGATTACTGAGAGATAATTATATCACAACCAGGGAACGTGGCATACCATGCATTCATAGAATGTTCTGCTAGATAATTCTAAATTGATTTATTGTGTTGTTGATCTCAAATTTGATAATTCTTAACCTATAACTTTTCATTGATTTAGCAGTTTAGATTGCATAATACGTTTAGCAAATTAAACTTGATTAGATTTCACCAGACATACTTCACTTTGCATTTAATTAGGTGATATCAAATTCACACAAATGGAAACACTAATTTTACAACATATAAATGAAGTAATTCCAGATCAGCGTTTATGATGTTTTAGTTCATAAAACCCTGCTGTGCTTAGTTGCTCAGTTGTATTCAACTCTTTGCAACCTTTTGATCCCGCTAGGCTAGGCTCCTCTGTCCATGGGGATTCTCCAGGCAAGAACACTGGAGTGAGTTGCCATGCCTTCCTCCAGGGGATCTTCCCAACTCAGGAATCGAACCAGGGTCTCCTGCATTGCAGGCAGATTCTTTACCAGCTGAGGTACTAGGGAAGCCCCCATAAAACCCAGACTCAGTCTTAATTGAGTTTCTACCCCGTATAGAAGAGTGCTTGATCATTGGAAAAATGTTCAAGCCCCACTGCAGCAACTCTGACTGACTTGGTGCCCAGGGCTCAGGCATTTTTCCTAGTACCCCAGTGAGTTGACTATGTGACTGAAGTCAAGAATCACTGCCCAGGAGACTGTGTCTCAGCCCTTAAATGAGGCGGTGTTGATAATACAGAGAGAGAGCAGGTTATGCCGTGAATGACAGCAGATACCGTTTTTGTGACTACAGGGAAATTGAGACCTACATATTGTTAATACGGCCACCAGACAGTCTGTCATCTGCCTTCCAGCATAACTTTGTTCAGCAGTACCTGGCAGGAAAGGGGGAAGGGGCTGGATATAGAAATTCCTCTTTATAGACTTTGACCTTACAGTCCCAACAAAAAAAATGCTGAAAGGAAGGAAGCTAACTACTGGCTCTTGAGCTTCCTTATAGCCCTGATCAGACTTTTTTTTCCCTTCAGGGTAGTTTTAATTCGCCCGTTACCGTGACTCAACGCGTGCAGCTCCAGCACAGTGAGCACAGTGTTAGGTAACACAGTAAAGACTGAATGAGCTCAGAACTCAAGCCCTAGTATGGATAGTACTGCTATGTATAACATTTAGTTTTTGACATGAAAGTTTTATTGTATTTTAAAATTTAGAAGTTAAAAGTTACACAGCAGTTGAAAGGTTTTTTTGAGATTGAAACAGTACTAAAATGAACTTTGTAGCTGATTTTAGGATTATTTCAGACATAAATATTACTAATGAACACCAAATGAATGAAGTTAGTAGATCTCTGAGAACTTGACTGAAACAATATTCAGCTATCAAAACCTTCAATAAATATTTAATGCCTACTGTGTACCTGGCGTTGTGCTAGGAGCTGGGGAAGAAGTGATGAACTAGACTCCACTTTAAAGCAGGAGTCTTAGAAATCATTGCACAGATCATTTAAAGTACAATTATGACATATTCTGTAAGAGGATAGTAATTCTAGAAGACTGAGTCTAGGTATCTCAGGAGGACCTAACCTTGCTGGAGAAAGTCATTATATTTGAAGCTGAGCTATGCTTAGTCACTTAGTTGTGTCCGATTCTTTGTGACCCCATGGACTGTAGCCCACCAGGCTCCTCCGCCCATGGGATTCTCCAGGCAAGAATACTGGAGTGGCTCGCCATGACCATCTCCAGGGGATCTTCCCAATCCAGGGATCGAACTCAGGTCTCCTGCACTGCAGGCAGATTCTTTACCATCTGAACCACCAGGGAAGCCCAAGAATACTGGAGTGGGTAGCGGGAATCTTCCCGACCCAGAAATCAAACTGGGTCTCCTGCATTGCAGGTTGATTCTTTACCAGCTGAGCCTAGTAGGGAAGCCCATATTAGTTTCAGATGAGCAACATAATGATTCAATATTTGTATATACTGTAAAGTGATCATCCCAGTAAGTCTAGTTAGCATGCGTGTCCTCACATAGGTTTTTTGTGTGTGATGAGAACTTTTAAGATTACTCCCTTAGCAATGGGAACAGTGTACAATACAGCATTGTTAACTACAGTCACTGCACTGTACATTACATCCCATTAATGTATAGTCAGTGTACTCTACATTCACCTGTTTTGCCCGCACGCCACCCCCTGTTACTGGCAAACACCAGTCTGTTCTCTGTATCTATTAATTTGTTGTTGTTTTCGTATGTGCGTATGCTCAGTCTTTTTTGACTCTTTGCAGCCCTATGGACTGTAGCCTGTCTGGCTCCTCTGTCTATGGCATTTTCCAGACAAGAATACTAGAGTGGGTTGCCATTTCCTACTCCAGGGGATTCCCAGCTCGGGGATCCAACCCACTTTTCTCGATCTCCTGCACTGGCAAGAGGATTCTTTACCACTAGCACCACTGGGAAGCTTTATTTATTTATTTTTTAAGATTCCACATGTCAAAGAGATCATATGGTATTTCTCTTTATCTGACTTATTTCATTTAGCATACTCCCCTCAAGGTCCATCCACGTTGTCACAAGATTTCATTTTTTTTTTTAATGACTGAACAATAATATCTGTATCTATAGAAAAGTCACATTTTCTTTATCCATTCATCTTTTTAATAGACACTCAGGTTGCTTCCATGTCCTGTCTATTGTGAATACTGTTGCATTGAACATAGGGGAGTATATAACTTTTCAAGTTAGTGTTTTTATTTCCATTGGATAAATAGCCAGAAGTGAAACTGCTGTTTCATGTAATAGTTCTAGTTTTAAGTTTTTTGAGGCCCTCTATACTGGTTTCTATAGAGACTGCACTCATTTATATTCCTACCAGCAATACACAGGGTTCCATTTTCTCCACATCCTCACCAAGACTTGTTATTTCTTGTCTTTTTGATAAACAGCCAATCTAATGAGGTAATACCTCATTGTGGTTTTGACTTGCATTTCCCTGATGACTACTGATGTTAAGCATCTTTTAGTATTACCAGCTGGCCATCTGTATGTCTTTGGAAAAATGTCTGTTCAGATTCTCTGCCCATTTTTTAGTCAGCTTTTTGTTTTTTGACTTGGGAGTATTCTTTGCTGTAGAATTTATGTGAATTCGTTGTATGTTTTGGATATCAACCTCTCATCAGATACGTGGCTTTCAAATATTTTCTCCCATTTTGTGGGTTATCTTTGCATTTTACTACTTGATTCCTTTGCTGTGTGGTTTATAGAAACTAAGTGTGTATTGATGGATGAATGGATAAAGAAAATAACAAAAACACCAAGCTCTTGGATGCAGAAAACAGGTTGGTGTTTGTTAGAGATTGGAGGGGTGGGTGGAGGTGGAGGGCAAATGAGTGAAGGGGATCTGAAGTTACAAATGGTCAGTTATAAAATAAATAAGATGTGGAGCTGTAATGTACAGCAGAGGTCCCCAACGCCTGGGCCAGGAGCCGTTACTGTCATCAGTCCGTGGTCTGTTAGGAACCAGGCTGCACTGCAGGAGATGAGCAGGGAAGCTTCTCTGTCTTCCATCTGTATTTGCAGCCACTCCTCATTTCTCACCTTGCCACTCATCTTCACCTCCTGTTAGATCACCTGCGGCTTTAGAGTCTCACAGAGCAAACCCTACTGTGAATTGCGCATGAAAGGATCTCGGTTGCACACTGCTTATGAGAGTCTTAAGCCTGACAATCTGAGGTGGAGCTGAGGTGGTGATGCCTCCAACTGGGGAGGGGCGGCAAATACAGATTGTCATTAGCAGAAAGGTTTGACTGCACAGAGCCATAATAAATGAGCTGCTTGCAGACTCATCAAAACCCAGCAGTGAGTGGCAAGTGACAATTAAGCTACATCTGGTGGTAGGCTTTCTAGTGATAAGTGAGCTGATGTACTTCAACTGTACAGCTGTATCTGGTGGCAGGATTTAAGTCAGAATCTGATACTTATTTTAGTCTGTGCATGGCCTGCCCATTGTTTTATTTACCACTTCTGTCTGTGCCCTCTTTCCTACTCTACACACATGTCTTAGTCACAGTTTTGGTAAGCCCACAAGCTACCCCTAGCCAACATTAGTGAACAAACATCACTGGAGAGTTTCTTTGAAAAGAGGGCAACATTCAATGATGAGACAGCAGAAAACTCTTAAGACTGTCAGCAAAAAGAAAGCTGCATATAAAAGAAATACTGAGTTCCACTTAAATTATGGGTTCATTGCATCAGGTGCTTCATATTCTCCAAGCTCACTTTGTATCATATGTGGAGACACTGGCTATCCAACAAAGCCATGAAACTTTTGAAAATGCTCTACCACTTGGAGACCAAGCACTCTGCATTAAAAGACAAGTCTTTGGAGTTTTCCAAAAGAAAAAAGACATGAATACGAAAAACAGAAGCAGTTATTGAAGGCCACCACTTCATCCAATGTGTCTGCAGTGAGAGCATCATTCTTAGTGGCTGACAGCATCTATAAAGCTAAGTAAGAAGCCCTTTCCTATTGATGAAGAGCTGATCCTGCCCGCCACTTAAGGACATTGTCCTGAACTTTTAGGAGAGGCTTCAGTTCAAAAGGTGACACGTGTTCCTCTTTTGACAAACACCGTAACTAGATGAACTGATGAAACAGCAGAGGATCCTGAGGCACAGTTATTAGGATTAATGAGTCGCTGTGGCATGTAATCCATGTTGACAAGTCTACCAGTGTTGACAACAAGGCAACAAAGCTTGTCTTCGTGCAATATTTTCAGGAGGGTGTGCATAACAATATTATGTGCATTTTTGTTGCCAGCCAACACCACAGCTGCAGAACTATTCCAGTCATTGAATGACTGCTTATCGGGGAAACTGAATTGGTCATTTTGTGTTAGTATGTGCCCGATGGAGCGGCTGCCATGACTGGACGACTGTTTAGCTTCACTAATCAGGTCAAAGAGGTCGCCTCTGACTGTGAGCCTTCACACAGTATCATCCATAGAGAAACGCTGGCTAGCTGAAAAATGCCACCTGAGCTTAACAATGTTTTATAGGATGTGATGAAAATTGTTAACCACATTAAAGTACATGCCCTTAACTCACGTCTGTTCACATAGCTGTGTGAGGAGATGGATGCAGAGCTTATATATGTCTTCTCTTATACACAGATAGTTTTCTAAAGGTAGATCACTGGCCAGAGTTTTTGAGTTATGAGAGCTGCTCCAGAGATTTCTTTTAGAAAAACAGTCACCAGTGGCAGCACATT